>NW_026571175.1:38286109-38311109 GCF_026225935.1 Boleophthalmus pectinirostris | reverse complement strand
ATCCTCGACACTATTTCAGTTTCTGTTGGAGGTCAGGAGGTCGTCACTCAGGATTTTAACGGTACGAGGCTCCGCCCCTCCTCCCATTGGTGCTGTGAAGTCGTCCTGAATGTCTCCAGCTCGACGGTGGGATGATGTTCTGGTGTCACAGGAGCATTTCTCTTCCTCCAAACACGACGAGTTAAGTTAAAGCCAAAAATCTGGATGCTGGTCTCCTCCTGCACAGACCTTCACCCAGTCCCTCTCTAGATCCTTCAGGGGTTCATGGACCACAGACCTTCTCCCAGTCCCTCTGTAGATCCTTCAGGGCTTCATGGACCACAGACCTTCTCCCAGTCCCTCTCTAGATCCTTCAGGGCTTCATGGACCACAGACCTTCTCCCAGTCCCTCTCTAGATCCTTCAGGGGTTCATGGACAGACTCCAGGCTGCACGTGTGTCTTCTTCAGCAGGACGACCTTGGAGCTGCAGGTTTTGTCAGTGTCTGTGTCTCAGCTCCTTGAGATGTTTGTCTGGTTCCTCTGGTGAAGTTCTGCTCTGATGTTCTCATGATCTTTAAACTCCTGGAGGTGAGATCTCGTGTGGAGCTCCAGACCCACGTCCACTCACTTTGTTTTTGTTCAATGTTGGAAAAGTCGCACCAACAGTTTCTCCTTCAGCCTCGTGCAGGTGCAGGGTCCGGTCCCTGTCCCTGTCGGTCCCTGTCGGTCCCTGTCGGTCCCTGTCAGATGTTTGTTTTTCTGGTGTTGGACTTTGAGTCTGATTCTCTGGACGTGTTTGAGTTTTTAGTCGAGGTGATTTTCTTTGTGCAGCAAAACTCAAAATTTTCAGTCAGAATCAAATATTTATTTCCCTCAGTGAAATAAAAATCAATTCATAAATTGAAGTGATTTTCTGGAGTTTTTTTTGATGTTTGATTCAGTGTTTAAATAAATCTGTTAAAATCATCAACTGTTTGTTTTTTGTCAGTGGATCAAATTTTATTTCTTTTCTTTTCTTCATTTTATTTTTCACATTTAAATGTTTTTTTATTGATTTGTTTTGTTTGTCGTCGTCAGGCAGCGTCATGGCAACGACCAGGAACCACGACTCCGCCGACGCCGCCTACGGTACGTGACCCCCGACCCCTGACCTCTCTCATGTTCTCCTGCGTGTTCGTTCATGTTCTCTCGTGTTCTCTCATGTTCTCTCGTGTTCTCCTGCGTGTTCGTTCATGTTCTCATGTTCTCATGTTCTCTCTGTTCTCTCATGTTCTCTCGTGTTCTCTGTTCTCTCTCGTTCATGTTCTCCTTGTGTGTTCTTCATGTTCTCTCGTGTTCTCTCGTGTTCTCTCGTGTTCTCCTGCGTGTTCGTTCTCATGTTCTCTGTGTGTTCATGTCTCTCATGTTCTCTCATGTTCTCTCATGTTCTCTCGTGTTCTCTCGTGTTCTCCTGCGTGTTCGTTCATGTTCTCTCATGTTCTCCTGTGTGTTCTCTCATGTTCTCTCATGTTCTCTCGTGTTCTCTCATGTTCTCTCGTGTTCTCTCGTGTTCTCCTGTGTGTTCGTTCATGTTCTCATGTTCGTTCATGTTCTCTCGTGTTCTCTCGTGTTCTCTCGTGTTCTCCTGTGTGTTCGTTCATGTTCTCTCGTGTTCTCTCATGTTCTCTCGTGTTCTCTCGTGTTCTCCTGCGTGTTCGTTCATGTTCTCTCATGTTCTCTCATGTTCTCTCGTGTTCTCCTGCGTGTTCGTTCATGTTCTCCTGTGTGTTCGTTCATGTTCTCTCATGTTCTCTCGTGTTCTCTCATGTTCTCTCGTGTTCTCCTGCGTGTTCGTTCATGTTCTCTCATGTTCTCTCATGTTCTCTCGTGTTCTCTCATGTTCTCTCGTGTTCTCCTGCGTGTTCGTTCATGTTCTCTCATGTTCTCTCGTGTTCTCCTGTGTGTTCGTTCATGTTCTCCTGCGTGTTCGTTCATGTTCTCCTGTGTTCTCTCATGTTCTCTCATGTTCTCTCGTGTTCTCTCATGTTCTCTCGTGTTCTCCTGCGTGTTCGTTCATGTTCTCCTGTGTGTCTCTCATGTTCTCTCATGTTCTCTCGTGTTCTCTCATGTTCTCTCGTGTTCTCCTGCGTGTTCGTTCATGTTCTCCTGTGTGTTCGTTCATGTTCTCTCATGTTCTCTCGTGTTCTCTCATGTTCTCTCGTGTTCTCCTGCGTGTTCGTTCATGTTCTCCTGTGTTCTCCAGGCGTGGGTTCCCTGTCGGACTCTCACGTTCACTACACGCTCCTCGTGGCCTGCGTTCTCGTGGCGTTCTCGCTCGGCGCCGTTTTGTCCGGGTTCCTGGTTTCCTGTTACTGCCGAGGCCCCGCCCACCGAGCCACGCCATTGGCCAAAGACCCGGAGGCGTCGTTACCTCACGCCCTTTCTCTGCGCTCATTGGCCAAACTCAACGGGCTCCTGGACCATCCCAGCAAGGTCCGGACCCAGACCGGGACCCAGACCGGGACCCAGACCAGGACCCAGACCGAGACCAGGACCGAGACCAGGACCGAGACAGGAACAAACTGAGACCAGGACCGGACTGGGACTAAAACTGGAACTGAAGCAGGACTCAACTTAGACTGAAACTAAGAATGAACCGAGACGGAACCAGGACTGAAACTGGGACCAAATCAGGACTAAATCAGGATTAAAATCAGAACTAAACCTGGTCTAAACCCGGTCTAAACCCGGTCTAACCTCGGTCTCTTGCAGGAGCGGTTGGACGTGTCCAGACTTTACTCGTCTCTGGTGAACGGGTCCGAGTTGAACCTGGTGCCTCCTCCAGAACCTCCTGTGGGGGGCGCCGCCGAGCTCCGCCTCTCCCAGGTACCAGGACTAAACCAGGACTAAACCAGGACTGAACCAGGACTGAACCAGGACTGAACCAGGACTGAACCAGGACTGAACCTTAAAGGAAATAAATCAGATTCAGACTCTGTATCGGGTCGATTCTTCTGCTTCTCGTGGTTCTTGTTTGTTTGTTTATTGTTTGTTTGTTGTTGTTTGTTGTTTATTGTTTGTTTATTTGTTTATTGTTTGTTTGTTTATTGTTTGTTGTTTATTGTTTGTTTGTTGTTTGTTTATTGTTTGTTGTTTATTGTTGGTTTGTTGTTTGTTTTGTTTATTGTTTGTTTATTGTTTGTTTGTTGTTTGTTTGTTTATTGTTTGTTGTTTATTGTTTGTTTGTTGTTTATTGTTTGTTGTTGTTTGTTTATTGTTTGTTGTTTATTGTTTGTTTGTTTATTGTTTGTTTTTGTATTGTTTGTTTGTTTATTGTTTGTTTGTTTGTTTGTTTATTGTTTGTTTGTTTATTGTTTATTGTTTGTTTTTGTTTGTTGTTTATTGTTTGTTTGTTTGTTTATTGTTTGTTTGTTTGTTTATTGTTTGTTTGTTTATTGTTTATTGTTTGTTTGTTTGTTTGTTGTTCAGACTCTGTCTCAGGCCGAGGAGGAGTTTGAGTCGACGTTACCGACCCCAGAGACCAGCCCCAGACCCGGACGCTCCCAGAGTCCAGACCAAGACCAGGACCTGGACCAGAGCCAGGACCAGGACTACAGCCGGGATCATAACCAGATCTGCCCCAGCGCCCCCTCAGGCTCCGCCCCCTCAGGCTCCGCCCCCTCGTTCGTGGCGTTCGTGGGACACTCGTCCGTGTTCCAGACGGCAGCGTGTAAGAGCGACAGCGTCCTGACCAACGGGGCGGCGCCGTTCGGCGACAGGAGGACGGCCAATCAGGAGCCGGCGTCCTCGGGGGGCGGGGCTTACCTCCACCAATCACAGACGCTGCCTCAGGCCGACGTGTCGGCGCTGGACGAGCTGCTGCGGCACATCCACGAGGTCAGAGACGAATTAACACGAACCTCTGACCCCTGACGTCACCCTGTGACCTCTGACCCCTGACGTCACCCTGTGACCTCTGACCCCTGACGTCACCCTGTGTTTGGTTTCAGAGTCGAGCGTCTCGGTTCGTCCAGGTTCTTCTCACGTTTTAAACTAAAGTTTTACATTTGAACATTTTCTTTGTTTGGTGAAACTCGACTCGACGTTTTACACGAAAACAAGACACAAAGTTTATTTGAAAACCTGGTGTTTATTTCCTGTTTCCTGATTAAATCTGGAGACAAAAACAAACAACAAAAATTAGACTCCAACTTCACGAGACGAAGCACACGAATGACATCACTCATGTCCATGTGTGACAGGGGCTTTTACTGCTCCAGTGTAAACTGGGGGTAAAGAACACACTCAGGTCCCTCAGGTCGTCCTCAGGTCCCTCAGGTCGTCCTCAGGTCCTTCAGGTCCCTAAGGTCATCCTCAGTTCTCTCAGGTCCCTCAGGTCGTCCTCAGGTCCCTCAGGTCGTCCTCAGGTCGTGACTTGTGTGTTTGTGTTTCAGGTCAGCGCTTCAGGAACTGGAGGAATCAAAGTCCTGACGTCGACGTCGTCGTCGGGTTTGTACCCGCCGCTCCACCCCAACCACCCCCACCTGCACCTGCCGCCCCGAGCCCCGCCCACGGCCCCGCCCCCTCACACCAGCACCACGCGCACCCACCACTACGGCCCCAAACCCCCCGACCCCGCCCACCACCCGACCCCGGCGCCGGCCAAACTCCTGGACCCGCCCCTCGGCTCCAAACGCCACGCGGGCCACGCCCCCCGACAGCTCGTCAAGATGCCCGCCGCGCCCAGGACGCCCGGCCTCGCTCAGACCCCGGTCCAGACCCAGGTCCAGACCCAGGTCCAGACCCAGGTCCAGACCCAGGTCCAGACCCAGGCCGGGTTTTTGGCCCACATGAACACGAACAGCAGCAGTAACGGTCCGGGCGGCGGCGGTGGCGGCGGCGGCGGCGTCAGAGCGGCGGTGAGTCTGACGCGGCAGCACAGCTACAGCGAAGGCCCCAAGAGTCACAGAGTCGCCGTGAGGCGGAGCCTGTCGCTCAAGCCGCAGATCCCCCCGAAACCGTTGTTCCTGCCCAACGCCGCCACGCTCGCCGAAACGCTCACGGAAACACTACCGGAGACGCTCACGGAGCGACTCACGGGGACGATGACGGAGACGAGAGCGACGGAGCGGCGAGTCGAGCGGCGAGCGCCGGAGCGGCGAGCGACGGAGCGGCGAGCGGGCGACAGACGAGAGAAATAAGCAATAACTTAAACCATAAAATGGACAAACACTCAGAGCAGGACCCGACCGATTTATCGTTTGGTCGATATTATCGGACGATCCGCCTCTGGACTCGACATAAACGTCGACGTTTGGAGCCGACGGTCGACGAGTTTCACCTCGAATGAAACTCAGAGTCTCCAGATCCAGATTCAGATTCAGATTCAGATTCAGATTCAGATTCAGAACGTTTTAAATCCAGAGTCTTTGGTGCAGGAAAAACAGTAAATGTTTAATTTGAGTTTTGATGAAGGATCAATGTTTAAAAACGTCTGTCCTGCCTGTGTGAAGTGGCTCTGTGTGAAGTGACTCTGGTGTGTGTGACTCTGTGTGAAGTGACTCTGTGTGAAGTGGCTCTGTGTGAAGTGACTCTGGTGTGTGTGACTCTGTGTGAAGTGACTCTGGTGTGTGACTCTGGTGTGTGGACTCTGTGTGAAGTGACTCTGTGTGAAGTGACTCTGGTGTGTGTGACTCTGTGTGAAGTGACTCTGGTGTGTGACTCTGGTGTGTGACTCTGGTGTGTGGACTCTGGTGTGTGACTCTGGTGTGTGACTCTGGTGTGTGCACGTGTGACTGGGCCCGCTGATGTGTGAATGAGCCACATTTACACTGGATCATTATTTAATGATTCAAATGTGATCCGTTCGACTCTTTAAATCTGACGTAAAAACGCAGAGGAGCAGGAAACAAACACAGTTGAATCCAGTCGAGTCGACCTGAAGTTTAGAATCTGTGAAGTTTTTACATCAGTGAATAAATCGACTTTTATCTCGACCGTCGGCTCCAAAGTTCGACTCAGAATCAGATCGAGCAAAACACGACTGAAGGAGGAAATCAAACCAAGTATTTAAGGAGACGAGGACAGAGGAGACGAGGACAGAGGAGACGAGGACAGAGGAGACGAGGACAGAGGAGACGAGGACAGAGGAGACGAGGACAGAGGACACAGGAGTGGAGCGCGGCGGCTGCAGTGACTCAGACTTTTTCAGACTTTTAGTTTGAGTCAAAACTGAACAAAACTTTTTAAAAAGTGGAATGTCGGAAAAACTGTCTGTGGCTCGTCGTGTTTACGGCTCGTCGGGTTGTGGCTCGTCGGGTTGTGGCTCGTCGGGTTTACGGCTCGTCGGGTTTTGGCTCGTCGGGTCGTGGCTCGTCGGGTTTTGGCTCGTCGGGTCGTGGCTCGTCGGGTCGTGGCTCTTCTGGTCGTGGCTCGTCGAGTTTTGGCTCTTCTGGTCGTGGCTCGTCGGGTTTTGGCTCGTCGGGTTGTGGCTCGTCGGGTTTTGGCTCGTCGGGTTGTGGCTCGTCGGGTCGTGGCTCTTCTGGTCGTGGCTCGTCGGGTTTTGGCTCGTCGGGTTTTGGCTCTTCTGGTCGTGGCTCGTCGGGTTTTGGCTCGTCGGGTCGTGGCTCGTCGGGTTTTGGCTCGTCGGGTCGTGGCTCGTCGGGTTTTGGCTCGTCGGGTCGTGGCTCGTCGGGTTTTGGTTCGTCGGGTCGTGGCTCGTCGGGTTGTGGCTCGTCGGGCTGTGGCTCTTCTGGTCGGGCTCGTGGCTCGTCGGGTCGTGGCTCGTCGGGTCGTGGCTCGTCGGTCGTGGCTCGTCGGGTCGTGGCTCGTCGGGTCGTGGCTCGTCGGGTTTCGTGGCTCGTCGGGTCGTGGCTCGTCGGGTTTTGGTTCGTCGGGTCGTGGCTCGTCGGGTCGTGGCTCGTCGGGTCGTGGCTCGTCGGGTTTTGGCTCGTCGGGTCGTGGCTCGTTGGGTCGTGGCTCGTCGGGTTGTGGCTCGTCGGGTCGTGGCTCGTCGGGTTTTGGTTCGTCGGGTCGTGGCTCGTCGGGTTGTGGCTCGTCGGGCTGTGGCTCTTCTGGTCGTGGCTCGTCGGGCCGTGGCTCGTCGGGCTGTGGCTCTTCTGGTCGTGGCTCGTCGGGCTGTGGCTCGTCGGGCCGTGGCTCGTCGGGCCGTGGCTCGTCGGGCGTGTCGTGGCCGTGGGCTCGTCGGGCCGTGGCTCTTCGGGCCGTGGCTCTTCGGGCCGTGGCTCTTCGGGCGTGGCTCTTCGGGCGTGGCTTCTTCGGGCCGTGGCTCTTCGGGCGTGGCTCGTCGGGCCGTGGCTCGTCGGGTCGTGGCTCGTCGGGCTGTGGCTCGTCGGGCTGTGGCTCTTCTGGCCGTGGCTCGTCGGGCTGTGGCTCGTCGGGCTGTGGTCTTCTGGTCGTGGCTCGTCGGGCCGTGGCTCGTCGGGTCGTGGCTCTTCGGGCTGTGGCTCGTCGGGCTGTGGCTCTTCTGGTCGTGGCTCGTCGGGCTGTGGCTCGTCGGGCTGTGGCTCTTCCGGTCGTGTTTGTACCACATTGGTATCGTCGCCTTTTATAACGAAATATTCCTGAAATTAGTAAAAACACGTTTGTACTTTTTAAACGAAACTTTTAAAATCATTAAAGTCACTGTGAAAAAGTCACGATATTTACATCTGCAAATCCCCAAACCCGTTTAGACCGAGTGAAGTCCTGGTCTAGACCTGGTTTAGTCCTGGTTTAGTCCTGGTCTAGTTCTGGTCTAGTTCTGGTCTAGTTCTGGTCTAGTTCTGGTCTGGTCCTGGTCTGGTTCTGGTCTGGTTCTGGTCTGGTTCTGGTCTGGTTCTGGTCTGGTCCTGGTCTAGTTCTGGTCTGGTCCTGGTCTGGTTCTGGTCCTGGTCTGGTCTGGTTTCTGGTCTGGTCTGGTTCTGGTCTGGTTCTGGTTCTGGTTCTGGTTCTGGGATTTGCAGGTCTTTGCTTCTGTGTTGGTTCATGTTATAATATTTGATAATATTTATTCTTCTGATCTGATAATTGTACTTTTTTATTTTTTATTTTTGACTTTTGTCTTTTGTTTTTGCTCTGAACTGAAACGTCTCGACTCAAACGACGTTTTCAAAAACAAATTCAAAGTTTTGGCTGAAAAATCCAATGGAAATTTGTAAAAAAAATCTGAATTTTCTGAATTGTGTCGCTCCAAAACACGACGCCAAAAACAAACTCAAACAAACTTAAAGCAGGTGTTGATTAAAGCTTCACTCTGGCACTTTTCCGCTGGAGGGTCTGAGTCTTGAGTTTTTCTGTTGAGACGTTTTTGTTTGTCTGAAATGTTCCGCAGTGGCTTTAGCACTTTTCTATTTGCATAAAAAAAAAAAACCTGGTCTTGGTGGATTCACGTTTCTGTTTCCATGGCGATAGACACGTTTAATGCTGCGCTGCGGAACATTCTGGACAAAACTTTCGGCGTCTCCGCGGTGACGAGGAGGAAACGGACGGACCAGCGGGAAAGTTCCACAGTGTCTTTAAACGTAAAAACCTGGAGGCTCAGGGTTAAACGTCTGTGGGGGAAAACGGGACTAAAACAAAACCAAGATTTTACATGAAACTTTACATTTTGGACATTTTTGTTTTTACTTCCTGGTTTGGAATCATGATGTCACAACGGGGAATTCTGTCTCTGTTACCACGGCAACTGAACTCCACTAATGTCCCAGAGATTCTGAAGTGACAAATACAAATATAAGAAAAGTCCATGTTCTGTTTGTTATTTGAAATAAACTTTAAATTAAATATTGGAAATTTATTGGAAATCGAGGTCAAAATCTTCTTTTTTGTTTGACACAAAAACGGAAAAATGGAATAAACTGTTTTCACATTTTATTGTTTTTGGTTCTTAATTAAAATTCAAAAGAACAAACAGAACATGGACCAAGAAAACACTTTTGTTTTGTTTAAAGTGTCAGAAATGTGTTTGTGTGAACTGGAACCAAATTATGAACAAACTTCTCTCACTGCCACGTCATCGGTGCGACGGCGTCATCAGTGCGACGACGTCATCGGTGCGACGGCGTCATCGGTGCGACGACGTCATCGGTGCGACGGCGTCATCGGTGCGACGACGTCATCGGTGCGACGGCGTCATCGTGCGACGACGTCATCGGTGCGACGGCGTCATCGGTGCTGAAGTGTCTGTGGTGGTTTTCAGATTCTCGAGTGTGATGACGGCGTCAGATTGTCAGACGGGGCAGACGTCTCTTTTGATCACAGTGTGGTTCATCTGTGTGAAATGTCCCCAAACAAACACAAACCTGCACAAAAACTGAGTCCATCGTTTGTGTTTCGTTTGTGCTGCAAAAAAGTTCAGTTTGTGAGATTCTGGTTCTTCAAATATTCTCAGTTTTATTTTGAGTCGATGAATCAAAATGTGCCTCAGCCTCAAAACAAAAAATTAAACCAATCGTTTGTGTTTGTGTTTGGTTTGTGTGTTTTGTGTGTGACTGGATTCATTTGTGTGAGTTTATTTCTAAAATGATTCATGATTATTTTTGTGGAAATTCTCTGAGTCATCGGCCCAAAATAAAACTGTTCAGATCTGAAGAACCAGAATCTCACAAACTGAACTTTAACAACAAAAAACCAAACACAAACCATCGACAGGTTTTGTGTTTTTGTGCGTTTAACTTCACCACGTTTTGTGTTTTACCATAAAATGTCCAAAGTGTAAATTTAAAAATGTTGAACTTTGTTTTTCTCTCTGTATTAAAACGACAACATTCTGTATTTGAACTCGTTTAACGTCGACTGTTTCGTTTGTTCATGAATCTTTTACCCTCAGACTCTGTGACGTCATCAAACCAACTCTACTGTTTTATTTTCAAACTTTCTTTTTCAACTTTTCTTCACAAATTGTTTCTTCATTTGTGTAAAAGTGTTATTTATATTTACCGCAGGTTTTATCTCCAGAGAATCGTCAGAATCGTCACATTTTCAAATGGAACTTTATCCTAAAACTTGTGGATGTTTTAACAAAAATATTAAAATCAAATGTGAGGAAAGTTCATTTAAAGTTTGTAAAATCACCAAACACTTGCAGCTTTTGGACCTGAGCCTTTTCTGTTTTTAAAATTCAAAACTTAAACTGTTGAATAATAAAGGTGTTTGTAACGAAGCAATAACTCCCTGATGCTGCTGGAGCCACAGCGCCCCCTGCTGGACACTCTGTACAGTGCACTGGTCAAAATAAAACTCACCAGAAATCACCAGAGTCCGACTCTTCACTGTCGCCGCGGAAACAGACACGCGCCAATAAAATGATAAATGTTCATAAACACAGCAACGTTTAAATATACAAAGAATATTTCTCTGAGTATTTGTGAGTATTTGTGTGAGTATTTGTGTGAGTATTTGTGAGTATTTTGTGAGTATTTGTGTGAGTATTTGTGTGAGTATTTGTGTGAGTATTTGTGAGTATTTGTGTGAGTATTTGTGAGTATTTGTGTGAGTATTTGTGAGTATTGTGTGAGTATTTGTGTGAGTATTTGTGAGTATTGTGTGTGTGAGTTTGTGAGTATTGTGTGTGAGTATTTGTGTGAGTATTTGTGAGTATTGTGTGAGTATTTGTGTATTTGTGTGAGTATTTGTGAGTATTTGTGTGAGTATTTGTGTGAGTATTTGTGAGTATTTGTGAGTATTTGTGTGAGTATTTGTGAGTATTTGTGTGAGTATTTGTGTGAGTATTTGTGAGTATTTGTGTGAGTATTTGTGAGTATTTGTGTGAGTATTTGTGTGAGTATTTGTGAGTATTTGTGTGAGTATTTGTGAGTATTTGTGTGAGTATTTGTGAGTATTTGTGTGAGTATTTGTGAGTATTTGTGTGAGTATTTGTGTGAGTATTTGTGAGTATTTGTGTGAGTATTTGTGTGAGTATTTGTGAGTGTGAGTATTTGTGTGAGTATTTGTGAGTATTTGTGTGAGTATTTGTGTGAGTATTTGTGAGTATTTGTGTGAGTATTTGTGAGTATTTGTGTGAGTATTGTGTGAGTATTTGTGTGAGTATTTGTGTGAGTATTTGAGTATTTGTGAGTATTGTGTGAGTATTTGTGTGAGTATTGAGTGTGAGTATTTTGTGTATTTTGTGAGTATTTTGTGAGTATTTGTGTGAGTATTTGTGTGAGTATTTGTGTGAGTATGTGAGTATTTGTGTGAGTATTGTGTGAGTATTTGTTGTGAGTATTTGTGAGTATTTGTGTGAGTTTTTTGTGTGAGTGAGTATTTGTGTGAGTATTTGTGTGAGTATTTGTGAGTATTTGTGTGAGTATTTGTGAGTATTTGTGTGAGTATTTGTGAGTATTTTGTGAGTATTTGTATGAGTAATTTTGTATTTGTGTGAGTATTTGTGAGTATTTGTGAGTATTGTGAGTATTTTGTGAGTATTTGTGTGAGTATTTGTGAGTATTTGTGTGAGTATTTGTGTATTTTTGAGTATTTGTGAGTATTTGTTGAGTATTTGTGAGTAGTGTGAGTATTTGTGAGTATTTTGTGAGTATTTTGTGAGTATTTGTATTTTGTGAGTATTTGTGTGAGTATTTGTGTGTGTGAGTATTGTGTGAGTATTTGTTGTGTATTTGTGAGTATTTGTGATTGTGTATGTGTATTTGTGTATTTTTGTGATTTGTATTTTGTATTTGTGTGAGTATTTGTTTGTGAGTATTTGTGTGAGTATTTGTGTGAGTATTGTGTGAGTATTTGTGAGTATTTGTGAGTATATTTGTGAGTATTTGTGTGAGTATTGTGAGTATTTGTGAGTATTTGTGAGTATTTGTGAGTATTTGTGTGTAGTAGTTTTGTGAGTATTTGTGTGAGTATTTGTGAGTGTGAGTATTTGTGTGAGTATTTTTGTGTGAGTATTTGTGTGAGTATTTGTGAGTATTTGTTGTGTGAGTATTTGTGAGTATTTGAGTATTTGTGTGAGTATTTTGTGAGTATTTGTGAGTATTTGTGAGTATTGTGTGTGAGTATTTTTGTGTGAGTATTGTGTGTGAGTATTTGTGAGTATTTGTGAGTATTTGTGAGTATTTGTGAGTATTTGTGTGAGTATTGTGAGTATTTGTGTGAGTATTTGTGTGAAGTATTTGTGAGTATTTTGTGTGAGTATTTGTGAGTATTTGTGTGATTTGTGAGTATGAGTATTTGTGAGTATTTGTGTGAGTATTGTGAGTGTGAGTAGTGAGTATTGTGAGTATTTGTGTGAGTATTTGTGTGAGTATGTATGAGTATTTGTGAGTATTTGTGTGATGTGTGATTTGTGTGGTATTGTGAGTATTTGTGTGATATTTTGTGATTTGATATTTGTGAGTATTTGTTTTGTGTGAGTATTGTGTATTGTGAGTATTTGTGTGAGTATTTGTATTTGTGAGTATTTGTGTGAGTATTTGTGTGAGTATTTGATTTGTGTGTAGTATTTGTGTATTTGTGTATTTGAGTATTTGTGAGTATTTGTGTATTTTGTGAGTATTTGTGAGTATTTGTATGAGTATTTGTGAGTATTGTGAGTGTGAGTATTTGTGAGTATTTTGTGAGTATTTTGAGTATTTGTGTGAGTATTTGTGTGAGTATTTTGTGAGTATTTGTGAGTATTTGTGTGAGTATTTGTGAGTATTTGTGTGAGTATTTGTGAGTATTTGTATGAGTTTTGTGAGTATTTGTTGTGATATTTGTGAGTATTTGTTGAGTTTGTGAGTATTTGTGAGTATTTGTTTGTGAGTATTTGTGAGTATTTGTGTGAGTATTTTGTGAGTATTTGTGAGTATTTGAGTATTTGTGAGTATTGTATGAGTATTTGTGAGTAGTGAATTTGTGTGTGAGTATTTGTGTGAGTATTTGTATGTAGTTTGTGAGTTGTGAGTATTTGTGTGTATTTTTGTGAGTATTTGTGTGAGTATTGTGAGTATTGTGAGTATTGTGTGAGTATTTTGTGTGAGTATTTGTGAGTATTTGTGTGAGTATTTGTGTGAGTATTTGTGAGTATTTGTGAGTAATTTTGTGTGTATTTGTGAGTATTTGTTCAGTATTTTATGAGTATTTGTGAGTATTTGTGTGAGTAGTATTTGTGTGAGTATTTGTGAGTGTGAGTATTGTGTGAGTATTTTGTGAGTATTTGTGAGTATTTGTTGTGAGTATTTGTGTGAGTATTTGTGAGTATTTGTGTGAGTATTTGTGAGTATTTGAGTATTGTGAGTATTTGTGTGAGTATGTTGTGAGTATTTGTGAGTATTGTGTGAGTATTTGTATTTGTGTAGTATTTGTGAGTATTTGTGAGTATTTGTGTGAGTATTTGTGAGTATTTTGTGAGTATTTGTGAGTATTTTGAGTATGAGTATTTGTGAGTATTCTTTGTGTGAGTATTTGTGAGTTTTGAGTGTGAGTATTTGTGTGAGTATTTGTATGAGTATTTGTGAGTATTTGTGTGAGTATTGTGAGTATTTGTGAGTATTTGTGTGAGTATTGTGAGTATTTGTGAGTATTTGTGAGTATGTGAGTATTTTTGTATTTGTGAGTATTTGTGTGAGTATTTGTGAGTATTTGTGTGAGTATTTGTGAGTATTTGTATGAGTATTTGTGAGTATTTGTGTGAGTATTTGTGAGTATTTGTGAGTATTTGTGAGTATTTGTGAGTATTTTGTGAGTATTTGTGTGAGTATTTGTGAGTATTTGTGTGAGTATTTGTGAGTATTTGTGAGTATTTGTGTGATTCTCTGTCGTGTCTTTCATGTTTTGTCTGTTAAACTTTTGTGTCTTAAAATGCAAAAAATCAGTGAAGATCGAGTCAGAGTGTGAACTGTTCTCATACAAGAGAGTGAGGTTCTGTTGGTTCTGTTGAGGTTCTGTTGAGGTTCTGTTGGTTCTGTTGAGGTTCTGTTGAGGTTCTGTTGGTTCTGTTGAGGTTCTGTTGGTTCTGTTGAGGCGTTTTCTTTTGAAACTTTCCCAGGGGCATTACAAAAGCGCTCGACATGTTTTTACATCGTTGTTCAGTAAAATCAGTTCTTTATTAAGTCCAAAGTTCTTTCTGTTCCACGTGTCCCGGTTCTTTGTGCGGTTCTAAACACAAACTCTGAGTTCTACCGTTGAGTCGCCTGTAGATGGCGCCGTCCCCGTTCACATAAAGAGTTTCCACTGTTTGAGTTTTGGTCTTTTTCTGGTCCTGGTTTGTTTGAGCGACAGAGACGACCTGGAGGATCACGAGAACCTCAAGTCAAACTCAAATATCAAAATATAATAACATGTGCTCCTCACCAACGCCGCGCCTCACCTCCTGCCCACACTGACCCCACTGACGACCCTGACCCCACACTGACCCCCCAACTGACTGACCCCCACACTGACTGACCCCACACTGACCCCAACGCTGACCCTGACCCCACACTGACCCCAACGCTGACCCCTGACCCCCACACTGACCCCAACACCTGACCCACTGACCCCCACACTGACCCCTGACCCCACACTGACCCCCACTGACCCTGACCCCCACACTGACCCCAACACTGACCCCAACGCTGACCCCTGACGCTGACCCCTGAACCCCACACTGACCCCAACGCTGACCCTGACCCCCACACTGACCCTGACCCCCACACTGACCCCAACACTGACCCTGACCCCCACACTGACCCCTGACGCTGACCCCTGACCCCCACACTGACCCCCACTGACCCTGACCCCCACACTGACCCCCACACTGACCCCAACTGACTGACCCCTACCTGACCCCTGACCCCACACTGACCCCACTGACGCTGACCACTGACCCCCACACTGACCCTGACCCCCACACTGACCCCCACACTGACCCTGACCCCCACACTGACCCCAACGCTGACCCTGACCCCACACTGACCCCCACACTGACCCTGACCCCCACACTGACCCCAACTGACCCCTGACCCCACACTGACCCTGACCCCCACACTGACCCCCACACTGACCCCTGACCCCCACACTGACCCCAACGCTGACCCTGACCCCCACACTGACCCCACTGACCCTGACCCCACACTGACCTCAAACACTAACCCTGACCCCCACACTAACCCCTGACCCTAAACTCGTCCACGTCTGTGACCTGCACCAACAGGAAGATTATTTTTCCTAAATCGTCTATGAAGTGTTTTTCACTTTTCACCACCGACGACGTCATGAATATTTAACTTATAAAATGATTTTATAAAATAATAATATATTTTTATCAAGACGTGTTTGTGCAAAGTAAAGAGACGGAGATGAGTTTGTGTTTGTGTCAAATAATCTCAGACTCAGAGTCACATTAGAGTCATTTTAATGAAGTAAAAACAAGGCAAAAGTTTGGCTCAGATTCAGCAGCAGCTCAAACTCACAAAAACAAACAACAAACCACTGGTCCAGGTCCAGGTCCACGGTCCAGGTCCAGGTCCTGGTCCAGGTCCAGGTCCCGGTCCAGGTCCCGGTCCAGGTCTCTGTGAGTCTGAGCTGTGGTGAATGAGACTCTTGTGTAAAAGCACTTTTTGGAGTCGTTTCGTTGCATTGATAAAGTCTGTACCTTCTGCTCAAGGCCTCGACACATTCACACGATTTACACACAAAAAACAACAAAAACAACAAAAACATAAACCGACACACAAAAAACAAAAACAAACGACACTAAAGGATTTACAGTCCGACACTCGTCTAAGTGTTTAAAGTTTGTTAGTGGTTTTCAGACACAGACTCGACCTTCATTCAAACTTCAGCAGCACCAAAAAATAAAAACACTTCAGTCCAGTTTGTTTCTCCTCAAACTCAGAGACGTGTCTGTTTATGATTTAAAGACACACTGTGGAACTTTCCTGCTGGACCCTCGACCACGTGTTCGTCTCCGTGTTTCTAGTCTGGATCATTTCACATCACAACATCGTCACAATAAAGTGCCACATGTTTAAAATTTCAAAATAAAAAACTGGGACATGTCTGTTTTGTTTTTTTTGTGGTTGGTGAAAAGAAAATTGTGACACGAGACTGAAATTAAGGAAAATTATTCAGGAGAGAAATTCACAATGAACATGAGTCAGTTAAGTTTCATTTTCTTTGAGTTTTGAAGTAGATTTTTTGTATTTTACCAAAACAAATGTCAGTTTTTGTCTCTTCACTGTTGCAGGAGATAAAATTGGTCAAAAATCGAGACACTGGGACATTTCTGGTATAAAACGACTGGTTTTGTGTCAGTCTGCAGGGACGAGGACACGGGGTCAGGACCGGGACTGTCCCGAGGACACGGGGTCAGGACCGGGACTGTCCCGAGGACACGGGGTCAGGACCGGGACTGTCCCGAGGACACGGGGTCAGGACCGGGACTGTCCCGAGGACACGGGGTCAGGACCGGGACTGTCCCGAGGACACGGGGTCAGGTTTTTTCAGTCGGTTCAGAAAGTTGAGCCACGATTCTCCCCCAAAAACCTGAGGGATTTGTTTTTAAGACGTAAATGTGACGAGTTTGTGAAGCTGATCCAAAAACACAGAACGAGCAGGTCAGAAGTCTGAGGGTCAGAAGTCTGAGGGTCAAGTCTGAGGGTCAGAAGTCTGAGGGTCAGAAGTCTGAGGGTCAGAAGTCTGAGGGTCAGAAGTCTGAGGGAGAGTCTATGTCCAGAGTTCTATCAGCGTTGACTCTGAACCTCGTGGACAAACTGGAGTAAAGTGTTTTTTTTGGCGCGTCACATCTGCACAGGTTTAGTTGGACGGTAAAAGTTTGGATCTTTCACATCTGGAGAACGTCACAGAACAAAAGCACAGAACAAAAGCTCAGAGTGGATAAAGACTCAGAGCAGCGACGCCGCGGCGGCGGCGGCGGCGACACCGGAACAAGACTTCAACATCCAAACTCCAGAGCGATGTTCAGGCGCAGGGGGAGGAGCCACGAATCTGTGTATCATTCATTTGTAAAATAAGAAAACAAAAAAACTAATGTTTTCTTCATTATTTGTCTCCAAAACCAAAATGAAAAAACAGATAATGAAAAACAAATGTTTTCTCAGTTTTTGATTTTGTGTTTAAATAAAAAATGGAAAAAAACAGTATCACGACTGTTTCCCGTTTATGTGACTTCAGTGACTGAGATGCCAGACTGATCCAGGACCAGACCGGGACCAGACCGGGACCAGACCCGGGACCAGACCCGGACCAAACCCGGACCAGACCGGGACCAGACCAGACTCCAAGCTTTGACTCTGAGTCTCTGCAGGGTCCAAGCCTCAGCTTCGAGCTCCGGTCCTGCCCTGGGCTCTGAGCCTCTGGTCTGGTCCAGGTGTGGTCCAGGTGTGGTCCAGGTGTGGTCCAGGTGTGGTCCAGGTGTGGTCCAGGTGTGGTCCAGGTGTGGTCTGGTCCAGGTGTGGTCCAGGTGTGGTCCAGGTGTGGTCCAGGTGTGGTCCAGGTGTGGTCCCGGTGTGGTCCCGGTGTGGTCCCAGGACCTGGATCAGTCCTGGTTCAGTCCGTATGTACCACAAAATTCCGACATCTCAGTCACTGAAGTCACGTAAACAGGAAACGGTCATGATCCATTTTTTTCATTTTTCATTTAAACACAAAATCAAAAACTGAAAAAACTAATCATTTTCTGTTTTTTCATTTTGGTTTTGGAGACAAATAATGAAGAAAACATTTGATTTTTCATTTTCTTATTTTTGATTTTATATTGAAAAACAAATGAACGACACACGGATTTCCACGATTTTTCACGTAAACTGAACCGGACCAGAGTCCATGGAGCCCAAACCGCGGCCGTGAACACTTCCTGTTTGCAGTTCAGCTCTGTCCGTTTAAACCGTCTCTGGTTCAAAACAACAGGAATGTGCAGGAAATAAAACACGACATTTAAATAAAAGTGTAACGCTTGAAATCCAAGACCTTTCAAAATAAAACGCAAACATACAAAATAAAAGGTCAGATGATCCGTGGAGGAGGAGGAGTTAAAACGCCGGCGTCTGGAGGAGAGTCGTGAGTTTAAAACATCAAACATGTGAGAACCGTCGAGAAACACGACCTGGAAACAAATCAAATAAATAAAAAAAAACAAAAAACAAAAAAACAAACAACAGAATTTACAGGAAAATCTGAAATGTGTGTTGAAAATGAAAGTTTCAGTCGTGACATTTAAAGACGAGGTTTGAACTGAAACATTCTCAGGTCTCCAGGTTCTGAGTCTCTCCTCCCTCTGCTCTCTGTGCTGAGTCCCTCCCCCTTCAGAGCACCACCCCAACACACTCACATGAAACTCCTGCACGAACATCAGGTTTGTCGCGTCGCTCTGTTCACTTTTGTGTCGTGTTTTTGTGTTTTTATGGAGAGTTGTGGTGTGGGAGGACGTGTGGGCGGAGCCTCGTACAGACTCGTACTGTGAACCGTAAGGAGAGATCTCTAGATTACTCAAACACTGACACATGACTCTAAAGTCTTCAGGCAGGTTTGTGACGTTAGAGCTCGAGTGAACATAGATTTTTCAGAAAACCCCGTCTTTAAATTTAAATTGAATCTTTAGTGTTTTTTTTCGCTGGTGCCAAAGTTTTAACCTTTTTGCAAATTCTTCAAATAAAACGTGAAAAACAGATTTTAAAACCGTTGGGACTCTTTGGAAATGAAAATAAAACATTTTTATATAAAATGTTGAGTTTTAAATTTCATCGTAAATCCACAAACATATTTACACTTTTGATTCAGAGGAGCCACGTTAGCTCCACGTTAGCTTGATGTTAGCTCCACGTTAGCTTGATGTTAGCTTGATGTTAGCTCCACGTTAGCGTTAGCTTGATGTTAGCTCCACGTTAGCTTTGATGTTAGCTTGATGTTAGCTCCACGTTAGCTCCACGTTAGCTTGATGTTAGCTTGATGTTAGCTCCACGTTAGCGTGACGTTAGCTTGATGTTAGCGTGACGTTAGCGTGTTCAGGAGGTCAGAACTGTTTGTTGAGTGTTTTTATAATAAATTTGTAACTGGTTTTGGTTTTAGTGAAATTTTGACTTGAGATTTTCACTTTGTAATTTAGAATATTCATAAAAGTGCTTTTGTCATTTCATTATTTCTGTCGTTTTATCACAAAATTGAATCCTTCACTGATTTTTGGCAAAAACGAAACACGTCTCCAGACTTTTGGCAAATTCACTGAAGCTTCATCAAAAAAAAAAAAAAAAAAATCTTTAATAATGTAAAAGATTTCGCCGCGTTTTTCAAAAGAAACATCTGTGTTTAGATTCATTTGGTTTCGTGCAACAAACGTTGAGCTTTTAGATTTAATTTTAGTTCTTAAAGTTGTGAGTCTGAGAGCTTTAAGTTCTAATGTTCTGTAGTTCTGTTGTTCTGTTGTTCCTGGTCACACTCAGAGCTGGAGTCGTGTTTAAGCTCTAAACGTTCTGTTCCACCTCGTGACGTCATGAACAAAACTCCAGGTCTGTGTGCGACGACGAAACGACACAAGAACACAGATCCAGATGAACATAGAACGTAGAACGGCCCTTTAAACGTGTAAACAGTTGGTTTTTTTCATTCTGTTGGACGTGAGTTTTTGTGCTGAGTTTGTTTGTGCAATTTTTACAATTTTAGTGGTTTTTAAAATAAAATGTTCAGCAGCTCAGAGCCCCGACGCCATCTTGTCTCCTCCTCTTTTCCCGCTCTTTTCTCAGGTTTTCCCGCCGTTCCGCTGCTGTTGGATCCAGTCGAGTCCAGTTTATGTAACAGTTTAAAACGAGAAACTTTGAAAATGTTTTTGTGTAAAACCTGCAGACAGTATTCAGTCCAGATCTCTGGTTTAATCTGGGTTAATCCTGGTTTAGACCCAGTTCAGACCTGGTTTAGACCCAGTTCAGACCTGGTTCAAAGGTCTGATCAAGTCTGTTCCATAAACATCCTTCTTCTGCAAATCCAGATTCAGTTCATTCAGTCTCAAACAGGGTCTGTTCTTCTCTAGTCCTGGTTCAGTCCTGGTTCAGCCCAGATTCAGTCTGGATTCAGTCTTGGTTCAGCCTTCGTTTAGTCGTCTTTTAGTCCAGGTTTGGGATCAAGTCCGTTAACATTTCGATAGAGTTTAGTCCTGGTTGAGTCCTGCTGTAGACCTGGTTCAGACCCAGTACAGACCCCTGTAGTCCTGCTGTAGTCCCGGTTGAGTTCTCACATGATCCCGTTGGTGACGTACTGGAAGCTGTCGTAGAGTTTGGTGGTGATGGACCTCATGGACCCGTCCACCAGCTGCTCCACCAGCCCCTGCAGCTGCTCCTCCGTCAGGCTCATGTGGAAACGCTCCTTCAGCCCACGGATGGTGCTGGAGCCGTGGAAGCAGGGCAGGTGCGACCCTGTCAGACAGGAGCCAGAGAGGGCGGAGTTAAGACAGGAGCAGACGCACAACTACACACAACACACAACTACACACAAACACACAACTAACACAGACGCACAACTACACACAGACACACAACACAGACGCACAACTACACACAAACAACACAACACACAACTAACACACAGACACACTACAACACAACACACAACACACACACGCACAACACACAACTAACACAACTACACACCAACACACAACACACACTACACACAAACACACAGACGCACAACCACAACACACACAACTACACACAAACACACACACACGCACAACTACACACAAACACACAACTACACACAGACGCACAACTACACACAAAACACAACTACACTACACACACAACTACACACACGCACTACACACAGACGCACAACTACACACAGACGCACAACTACACACAGACGCACAACTACACACAGACGCACAACTACACACAGACGCAACACACAACTACACACAAACGCACAACTACACACAGACGCACAACTACACACAGACACACAACTACACACAGACGCACAACTACACACAACACACACAACTCACACAACTACACAGACGCACAACTACACACAGACGCACAACTACAGCACAACTACACACAGACACCACAACTACAACTACACACAGACTACACACAGACGCACACTACACACAGACGCACACAACCACAGACGCACAACTACACACAAACGCACAACTACACACAGACGCACAACTACACACAGACGCACAACTACACACAAACACACAACTACACACAAACGCACAACTACACACAGAGCACAACACACACAGACGCACAACTACACACAACACACAACTACACACAGACGCACAACTACACACAGAGCACAACTACACACACACACAACACACACACACACACTACACACAAACGCACAACTACACACAGACGCACAACTACACACAGACGCACAACTACACACACACACAACTAACACACGCACAACTACACACACGCACAACTACACACAGACGCACAACTACACACAACACACAACTACACACAGACGCACACACACGCACAACACACAACACACAACTCACACAAACACCAACTACACACACACGCACAACTACACTACACAACACACACACGCACAACTACACACAGACGCACAACTACACACAAACACACAACTACACACAAACACACAACTACACACAGACGCACAACTACACACAACCACACAACTACACACAGACGCACAACTACACACAAACGCACAACTACACACAGACGCACAACTACACACAAACACACAACTACACACAGACGCACAACTACACACAGACGCACAACTACACACAGACGCACAACTACACACAAACGCACAACTACACACAGACGCACAACTACACAGACGCACAACTACACACAGACGCACAACTACACACAAACGCACAACTACACACAAACGCACAACTACACACAAACGCACAACTACACACAGACGCACAACTACACACAGAGCACAACTACACACAAACGCACAACTACACACACACACACACACGCACAACTACACACAAACGCACAACTACACAACACACAACTACACACAGACGCACAACTACACACAGACGCACAACTACCACACACAACTACACAAACGCACAACTACACAAACGCACAACTACACACAGACGCACAACTACACACAAACGCACAACTACACACAGACGCACAACTACACACAGACGCACAACTACACAAACACACAACTACACACAAACGCACAACTACACACAGACGCACAACTACACACAGACGCACAACTACACACAGACGCACAACTACACACAAACACACAACTACACACAGACGCACAACTACACACAGATGCACAACTACACACAGACGCACAACTACACACAGACGCACAACTACACACAGACGCACACACAGACGCACAACTACACACAGACGCACAACTACACACAAACACACAACTACACACAGACGCACAACTACACACAGACGCACAACTACACACAGACGCACAACTACACACAAACACACAACTACACACAGACGCACAACTACACACAGACGCACAACTACACACAGACGCACAACTACACACAAACACACAACTACACACAGACGCACAACTACACACAACCACACAACTACACACAGACGCACAACTACACACAACCACACAACTACACACAGACGCACAACTACACACAAACGCACAACTACACACAAACACACAACTACACACAGACGCACAACTACACACAGACGCACAACTACACACAGACACACTACACACAGCACAACTACACACAAACGCACAACTACACACAAACGCACAACTACACACAAACACACAACTACACACAGACGCACAACTACACACAGACGCAACTACACAAACACACAACTACACACAAACGCACAACTACACACAGACGCACAACTACACACAGACGCACAACTACACACAGACGCACACACACAACACACAACACACACAACCACACAACTACACACAGATGCACAACTACACACAGACGCACAACTACACACAAACGCACAACTACACACAAACGCACAACTACACACAGACGCACAACTACACACAGACGCACAACTACACACAGACGCACAACTACACACAGACGCACAACAACACACAAACTACACACAGACGCACAACTACACAAACACTGAACAAGAAACTTCAAAATGAAATGAACCAACACAAGATGGCGTCAGTCGTTTGTGTATCGTTTGTGTTGTAAAGTTGTGTTTGTGTGATTTTGGTTCTTCAGATTTTCTCAGTTTTATTTTGGTCGATGAGTCAAAATATGAAACAGCCTCAAAACAGCAGAAAATGTTTGTGTTTGTTTTGTTTCAACTTTAACAAAACTCTAAAAAACTTGTGAAGAGAAACGAGCTGCGTCTGTGGAAAAGTCTGGAGTCATTTGCTTTAGATTCACATTTTTTTTTAAATCACACAGACTTTTCCACAGACTCAGGTCGTTGTTTCTATTCAGACAAGACCGAGTCCAAACGGGTCAAGTCTGAGACGAGACCAAGACCAAAAAAAAAAAAAAAACTGGACTCGAGGCCAGTTTCATGCACCACAACATGAGTTCATATGTTAAGAACCAGAATCACACAAACAAAACTTTTTGCAGCACAAACGAGTGACGTAGTTTTTGTGTCGTTGTGACTTTGATGGGGGCGACTTCAGGGAGTTTATCGAAACTACACTAAGAGGCATTAAAAACACAACAAAGTTAAATGCCAAATTATTTTGAATAAAAAAACTGTACACGAAAACTGTTTTGTTTACGATCAGTCGTGGGTTATGAAACGATGGAGCCGCACCTTTCAGCCCAAAGAACAAAAGAACAAAAGAACGTGCCGGACGGTGCCGATCTCTACTTTTCAATATGTAACTAGGACATTGTTTGAAAACTTTCGATGAGTTCTTTCGATGATTTGAACTCAGCTGGTGAAGGCTTTAAAAACCCGGAGGAAAAATGAAAGACGTCACACACGGTCATCATGCTGCGCTCAGCAGCAAACGAGAGAGAGCAGGTCATTGGTGCCGACTTTAACGTCCACATATCGCACGCGTCTGTCAGGAGCGTCTGGCCCAAAACAACGTGCAGGTTATGGACCAGCCGCCTTCTTCTCCTGATATGAATCTGACAGAACACCTCTGGGACGAGCCGGATCACCGCGTGCGCCGTCGTATCCCACTTCCAGCAGCTGACGCGGATCTTCGTACTGCTCTCTTGGAAGAGTTCAACACGATTCCAGTGGCCGAAATCAACTTCTACGCCACGACGAGTGCGAGCGTTACTGGATGCAAACGACGGACACACAAGATACTGACATTTGTTATCTGTGGCTGAATTTTTCTTTAGTTTTTCGATGACCTTTTCTACTGTTGGTTTTGTTCTTTCATGTTCAATATCACTCAAATTTGTAACACCAAATTCATTATTAAATTGAGAAATAATATCAAAAAATTTGACTGTTGCGTTTTTAATGCCTCTTAGTGTAGATCCTCCCCGTGTGTCAGGTCCCTCCTGTGTGTGTCAGGTCCCTCCCCGTGTGTCAGATTGCGTCAGATGCCCTCCCGTACCTTGCTGCATGATCTCGACGATCTGCAGGACCTTCTCCATGTGTTTCCGAGCGGCGATGAGTCCCTGAAGCATCAACATCTTATAATAAATGAACATGTCTCCGTCCAGACCTCCCATGACCTGAAGGACACGAGACGGACACGAGGCGGACACGTGAGAGACCAGAGCCACGGCCGAATGTCTCCCCCAGCCCCAACACCCCCACAACAAACACACAAGAACACCCCCCCCACAACAAACACACAAGAACACCCCCCCCCACAACAAACACACAAGAACACCCCCCCCCAACAACACACACAGAACACCCCCCCACAACAAACACACAAGAACACCCCCCACAACAAACACAAGAACCCCCCCCCCCACACAAACACACAAGAACCCCCCCCCCCCCAACAAACACACAAGAACACCCCCCCACAAACCACAACAAACACACAAGAACACCCCCCCCACAACAAACACACAAGAACCCCCCCCACAACAAACACACAAGACACACACCCCCCACAACA
>NW_026571175.1:38268609-38281109 GCF_026225935.1 Boleophthalmus pectinirostris | reverse complement strand
TCGAAGCCCCGCCTACGGAGCCGCAGTCCAGGTTCTCGGCCGATCTGGCGGTTCTGATGCGGGTCTCCGGGATCCGGATCGGCACCGGAGACGTCTCGAAGCCCTCGCACTCCACCACCTCCACGTAGATGATGTACGGAGCCTGGAACAGAGACCGGACTGAGACCGGGACTAGACCGAGACTGAGACCGAGACTAGACCGAGACTGAGACTGAGACTGAGACTAGACCGAGACTGAGACCGGGACTAGACCAGGACTGAGATGGGGACCGGGACTAAGTCTCTGTTCAGTCTGCAGCCTGAAGTTCCCAAATCAGATTTTTCACCCTTTTGCTCCTGTGTCTGATCTTTCAATGAGTCTGAACGACACAGATCTGATTAGTTCAAGTGTGACTTCAGGTCGTCCAGGTCACATTCATCCACCTACAGGTCACAGTCTGAGTCTGGTCAGTGGAGGAACGTGAGGTTAGAGAGTTTATTCAGATTTGGGGGGATTGTTGAGTTCAGGACAAACTGGAGACGTCTTATCAGAACCAGGTGGTTTTGGAAATGATCGTCAAAGAACTGTGCGAGCGCAGCTACAGGTCGACCTGACTCCAACACCAAGGAGAGATAAAGATCCTGTGACTCAAATCCAAGGAGGATAAAGACTCAAACAAACGAAGTGTCTGTGAACATTTGACCTGAACATTTGACCAACACCTGGACCGAGCCCAGAGTTTAGGCGACGTTCATAAACTCTGAACACACTCGCTGTGTGACGTGGTCCTGTGTGACGTGGTCCTGTGTGACACTTTTGAGATCACACACAAGTCATATTTAACTGGAATGAATAAGAGTCTTTATTGTCAATTCTCTCCACATGGAAATACAAAGAATCAGAACTGGACCTGCCCCCGTGGGAAAGTGGACGACCTCACAAAGAAAAACATATAAATATATGAGGCCACCAAAAGAACCAGAACTGAGTTAATGAGCCCGGGCAGTTTCCCTGAAGTCTGGACTTAGACCTGCACCGCTTCATTTGAGAGACCAGCATCTGCTACAGGCAGATCCACCAGGTCGACCTGTGTGCACCGGGTCGGCGGGCCCTGGGGAAGGGGTGTGACAGGGTCTGTAGGTTTGTGACTCGAGCTCCGGGGGCCAAAGAGGCTCTTAGTTTGAGAAACTGTGTCTGCTGGAGGTCGGGTTCTGCTCGGGCCCAGGTGAGACGGAGCATCTACAGAACGATTTTACTGCCTGGAGCCGACCAAATAATGACAGTGTTTAGCACTCATGCCTCACAGCAAGAAGGTTCCTGGTTCGATCCCCAGGTCGCCCGGGTCGTTCTGTGTGGAGTTTGTGTGTTTCTCCTCGTGTCTGGATGAGTTTCCTCCAGACGCTTCAGTTTCCCTCATCAACCCAAAACCTGCTCCAGGTCTCAGGAAGAACATCTGAGAACTCATGTCATTAAAAACAATCAACCAATGCACCTGCCCAGAGACGACAGGGACGACAGGTGCAAATAACCACTGATGCTACAACATCTCAAACAAACATCTGTCCTGTTCAGAGTCATGTCAAAATTGTCCTCTGTCCCCGACTCAATAAATAAACAAATAAATAAATGGAGACTGAGACCAGAAGCGTGTGTGTGTGTGTTTGTGTGTATAGTGTGTGTATAGTGTGTGTATAGTGTGTGTATGTGTGTGTATGTGTGTGTATAGTGTGTGTTTGTGTGTGTATAGTGTGTGTTTGTGTGTGTATAGTGTGTGTGTGTGTGTGTATAGTGTGTGTGTGTGTGTGTGTGTATAGTGTGTGTATAGTGTGTGTCTAGTGTGTGTGTGTGTAGTGTGTGTATAGTGTGTGTATAGTGTGTGTGTGTGTGTGTGTGTATGTGTGTGTGTGTGTGTGTGTATAGTGTGTGTAATAGTGTGTGTGTGTGTGTGTGTGTTGTGTGTGTATAGTGTGTGTATGTGTGTGTATGTGTGTGTATAGTGTGTGTATAGTGTGTGTGTGTGTGTGTGTGTATAGTGTGTGTATAGTGTGTGTTTGTGTGTATAGTGTGTGTATAGTGTGTGTGTGTGTGTGTGTGTGTGTGTATAGTGTGTGTATAGTGTGTGTGTGTGTGTGTGTGTATAGTGTGTGTGTGTGTGTATGTGTGTGTATAGTGTGTGTGTGTGTGTATAGTGTGTGTATAGTGTGTGTATAGTGTGTGTATAGTGTGTGTGTGTGTGTGTGTATAGTGTGTGTATAGTGTGTGTATAGTGTGTGTGTGTGTGTGTGTGTGTGTGTGTGTGTGTGTGTGTGTGTATAGTGTGTGTATAGTGTGTGTGTGTGTGTAGTGTGTGTGTGTGTGTGTATAGTGTGTGTGTGTGTGTTGTGTGTATAGTGTGTGTGTGTGTTTGTGTGTGTATAGTGTGTGTATAGTGTTTGTGTGTGTATAGTGTGTGTATAGTGTGTGTGTATAGTGTGTGTGTGTGTATGTGTGTGTTACCTTGTCTTTGGAGTTGAGTACGACGGCCTGCGTGTGCGGCACTCGGACCACGTGGTGCTGGTGGTCGGCGGTCGGGAGCCAGACTCGCGCCGGCAGTTTGTGGTTGAGCAGAGAAAGTTCTGAGATCAGACGCTGAGTTTTCTGCTCCTTCGTGGGAAGAGTCGCCAAACGCTTCCCGATGCAGAGCAACGACTTCACGAAGTCTCTCTGCGGACGCAAGCGCTCGGGCTACGACACACCAACGGGTTAGACCAAGGTTAGACCGGGTTCAGTCCTGGTTCAGTCCTGGTTCAGTCCTGTTTTAGTCCTGGTTCAGTCCTGTTTTAGTCCTGGTTCCGTCCTGTTTTAGTCCTGGTTCAGTCCTGTTTTAGTCCTGGTTCAGTCCTGTTTTAGTCCTGGTTCAGTCCTGTTTTAGTCCCCGTTCAGTCCCCGTTCAGTCTCACCTCTTCGTGCAGATGTTCCACTCGGGGGTTACTTCCGGTCCTCCTCAGTGCCGCTCCGTGCACGCTCGCGGCTGCTCCGTGCACGCTGGCGGCCGCTCCGTGCACGCTCGTGGCGGTGCACGCGTCGGACTTGGAGCGCTGGTGAGTCCGGCGAGACGGAGACGCCAAGAAAACCTCATCCCGAAGACCTGGAAGAAACACAAGTATAAAGAGTTGGGACTGGACAAAACGAGGACCATGTTGGGACTGGACAGAGCGGGGACCATGTTGGGACTGGACAGAGCGGGGACCATGTTGGGACTGGACAAAGTCAGGACCATGTTGGGACTGGACAAAGTCAGGACCATGTTGGGACTGGACAAAGTCAGGACCATGTTGGGACTGGACAGAGCGGGGACCGTGTTGGGACTGGACAAAGTCAGGACCGTGTTGGGACTGGACAAAGTCAGGACCGTGTTGGGACTGGACAAAGTCAGGACCGTGTTGGGACTGGACAAAGTCAGGACCGTGTTGGGACTGGACAAAGTCAGGACCGTGTTGGGACTGGACAAAGTCAGGACCGTGTTGGGACTGGACAAAGTCAGGACCGTGTTGGGACTAGACAGAGCTGGGACCGTGTTGGGACTGGACAAAGTCAGGACCATGTTGGGACTGGACAGAGCGGGGATCATGTTGGGACTGGACAGAGCGGGGACCATGTTGGGACTGGACAGAGCGGGGACCATGTTGGGACTGGACAAAGCGGGGACCATGTTGGGACTGGACAAAGTCGGGACCATGTTGGGACTGGACAAAGTCAGGACCATGTTGGGACTGGACAAAGTGGGGACCATGTTGGGACTGGACAGAGCGGGGACCATGTTGGGACTGGACAGAGCGGGGACCATGTTGGGACTGGACAAAGTCAGGACCATGTTGGGACTGGACAAAGTCAGGACCATGTTGGGACTGGACAGAGACTGACCTGTGCATGTGTGCGTGTCGTGGTGGGCGTGGCCGGCGTGGTGGTTGGCGTGGTGGTTAACGTGGTGGTTGGCGTGGTGGCTGGCGTGGTTACAGTTGTGGTTGTTCTGGTTGTGGTTGGGCTTCAGCTCGTCGGACAGGATGAGGCGGCGCAGTTTGGTTCCTCGGGAGTGTCTCTGGGTGGAGATGTGCATGTCGCTGGAGTAGGCGCCCAGGAGCCACGCCGACAACAGCGAGAACGTGATGGAGCCTCGACACCTGTGTAGCTGGACCAGAGGAGAGACCGTGAAACCAGGACTAAACCAGGACTAAACCAAAGACTAAACCAAGACTAAACCGGGACTAAACCGGGACTCACCAGGTAGGGTCTGATGGCGTCGCCGACCTCCGTGTCCATGTGTACGTACATGCTGAGGAGCTGGGGCAGGTAGAACTCGGCGTCGTCGTCGGGGAAGCTGAAGAGGCGGTTCCCGATGTACGCCTGCACTCCCGGCTCCTTCGACTTGTACAGGTACGAGATCGCCATGGAAACGTCAAACAGCTTCGACTCGAACAGACGCAAGAGCCACGACTGTTTGGACGTCTGGACCGAGGCCTCCTCCTCCTCCTCCTCCGCGATCAGCCACGCCCTCTGGTCCGGTCTCTGGTCCGGTCTCTGGTCCGGTCTCTGGTCCGGTCTCTGGTCCGGTCTCTGGTCCGGTCTCTGGTTCTGATTGGGTTCTGTAGTGTGAGAGTCGTGGTTCTGGTCTGGACTTTGGTAGTGCTGATGGTTCTGATTGGGTTCTGAGAGGTCTTGGTCCTGGTCTTGGTCCTGGTCTTGGTCCTGGTCTTGGTCCTGGTCTTGGTCCTGGTCTTGGTCCTGGTCTAAGTGGTCCTGGTCTTGGTCTTGGTCCTGGTCTAAGTGGTCCTGGTTCTGAAGCTGGACTTTGAGGAGAACTTCTTGACAGGCCTTCAGAGCCACTTCTGGGTCGATCACTGAGGAAAAACGCTTCAGTTACAAATTAAATTATTTCAGTTCCATTTTCACAGTTTATCGTTTTGAAGAGGAGCTTTTATTTTTTTTTTACATCTGTGGAGGATGAACTGAAGCCCAGAAAGTGTTTACATCGTCATGTTCCTTTCACTGTTTCTAAAATGCCCCTCCTCCCTTTGCTCTCTGTGCTAAGTCCCTCCCCCTTCGACTCTTAAACCTCCTTCTGATGAGGAAAAACGTTAGAACAGTTTGTAGAATCTTCCTCTTCAAGACGAGTTTTATGATCAGAAACTTTTTAATTGAAATGAAACTTGCTACGTTTACATGAGAACTTTAATTCTGAATAAAAATCATTTCTCCAGCCGCTGCTTCACAATTCTCATCAGAACCACTGCTCGAAAAGTCTGGATGGTGTTTGTGTCCAGACGACAGAAAAGACGGGAGCAGCTGAAGTGTGAGTTTTCTTCACAAAGACGTAAATCTGTTGTTGTCTCTGTCAAATCAGGTCCTTCCTCAGACGCTCATACGCATGAAATAAAAAACATTTCACCAGTTTAACACCAAACAACAATTCAACATGATTATTTACACGGAAACTACAAGAGAAGATTTAATTCAGAACAAAAACCCTCATGTAAACGTGGACATTCAGATCTACGTTAAACTGTTGGAAAAGCGTTCACTCTGAGTCAGGTGGAGGTGTGACAGGTGAGTGACAGGTGGAGGTGTGACAGGTGAGTGTGTGAGACCTGTGGGGGGGCTCAGGTCCGTCTCCATGGCGACGGGGGGCGAGTGCAGAGGGGGCAGTGACACGTCAGCGTCCGCCATCTTGGACTGGAATAAAAACAGAAACACAAATAGAAATGTGAGTTTGTGGAGTTACACAAATGTTTTAATACATCACAACAAACTTTTCTCTTTTTCTTTCTTTTTTTTTTGTATGTTGTATTTGGAGCTGGCAGCGCGACACGGCAGGAAAAACGCCATGTCATGTTTTCTGCGGTTTTGTTTAAAACTCCTGAAGCACACAAACTGACTCAAGAGATCTTTAATCCATGTTCTCATGTTCTACTGTTCTCATGTTCTACTGTTCTCATGTTCTCTGTTCTCATGTTCTACTGTTCTCATGTTCTAATGTTCTCATGTTCTACTGTTCTCATGTTCTACTGTTCTCATGTTCTACTGTTCTCATGTTCTACTGTTCTCATGTTCTACTGTTCTCATGTTCTGTTCTCATGTTCTACTGTTCTCATGTTCTACTGTTCTCATGTTCTACTGTTCTCATGTTCTACTGTTCTCATGTTCTACTGTTCTCATGTTCTACTGTTCTCATGTTCTCTACTGTTCTCATGTTCTCTACTGTTCTCATGTTCTCATGTTCTCATGTTCTGTTGTTGTGTTGTTCCTGGTCACACTCAGAGCTGGACTTGTGTTTGTTTCATTCACATTTCATTCTGAGCCTGTTTACGTCTCCAAAACTCTAAATTTGAGATCCAGATGTTTCTCGTGAAGGTGTGTGGAGTTTAAAAACACAGTGGAGCACTTCCTGTACCACCACATGATGACATCACAAGGTGGAACAGTGTGTTTTGTTGTGTTAAATGTGCAGGTTTGTGAGTGAAACATGTGAATGAAACCCCCTCCCCTTTTGCACCAATGACATCACTGATGATGACATCACCGAGCCTGAGTCACGTGACACATCTGCAGCCCAAGAGACCAGGACTAAACCAGGACTATGCCAGGACTAAACCAGGACTATGCCAGGACTAAACCAGGACTAAACCAGGACTATGCCAGGACTAAACCAGGACTACCAGGACTAAACCAGGACTAAACCAGGACTATGTCAGGACTAAACCAGGACTATGTCAGGACTAAACCAGGACTATGTCAGGACTAAACCAGGACTATGTCAGGACTAAACCAGGACTATGTCAGGACTAAACCAGGACTATGCCAGGACCAGGGTCTAAACACAGACTGAACAAAGACTAAACTGGGACTAAACCAGGACAAAAAGACCAAAACTAAACCTGTTCTAGGCCAGGACTAAACCAGGATAAAACTAAAGAATAAACCTGGACTTGACTAAACCAGGACTGGAACCAGACCTAAACCAGGACTTACGTGAGGTCACAAACTTTTTATTCGATCCATATTTGAGCACATTTAAATTCAGAGGTGGACTTGGTTTGGTTATACTGCAGTCCTGGTTTAGTCCTGGTCTAGTACAGGTTTAGTCCTTGTTTAGTCCTGGTTTAGTCCTGGTCTAGTACAGGTTTAGTCCTTGTTTAGTCCTGGTTTAGTCCTGGTCTAGTCCTGTCTAGTCCTGGTCTAGTTTAGTCCTGGTCTAGTACAGGTTTAGTCCTGGTCTAGTACAGGTTTAGTCCTGGTCTAGTCCTGGTCTAGTCCTAGTCTAGTCCTGGTCTAGTCCTGGTCTAGTCCTGGTCTAGTACAGGTTTAGTCCTGGTCTAGTACAGGTTTAGTCCTGGTTTAGTTCTGAGTTTTTGTTTAAACTGAATCTGAGCTCTAGTTTATTTACAGTTTGTGGAGGAAACACAGACCTGAAACACGATCCAGAAACTCAAGACCCCAAACAATCAGTCCTGGTTTAGACCTGGTTTAGACCTGGTTTAGACCTGGTTTAGACCTGGTTTTACCTGGTTTAGTCCTGGTTTAGTCCTGGTTTAGACCTGGCGGTGATGTGTTCAGGGCAAAGTGTGAGGTTTATCACTTCCTGAGATAAGAACAGTTCAGTTAATGTGGAAAAAAAAGGTTCAAAATCAAACATCGGCTCAAAAGGTCCGGTCCAGATCAGGTTCTAAGGGTCCGGTCCAGATCAGGTTCTAAAGGTCCGGTCCAGATCATCAGAACTGTTCAAACGGAGCTCTCGTAAAAATAAAACTTAAAGAGAATAATTTTACACTGGGACGGTTCTCGACGAACATGAGTCAGTTTAATCACATTTTCTTTGTGTTTTGGTCGTTTTGAAGCAGCTTTTCTGTATTTTACCCAAACAAATATCAGTGTTTGTTTCTCTCAAATATTAAACTGGTCAAAAATAGAGACACTGGGACATTTCTTGTACAAAACTGTGAGACAAATCAGTGTTTTTCTATAAATCTGTGGGGACTGTCCCGGGGAAACGGGGACAGTCTGGACACTTTAATCTCAAGTTTGTGAGAGTTTAAAATGTTCAAGTCCGAGTTTCGTGAAGAGAATAAAACAACAAAACCTCCCGAGCCGCGTCTGTGTTTTTAGCATTAGCTGCAGGTTAGCGCTAATGCTAAAGCTAACGCGTCATTAATTAAAAGTGTTTTTGTCGTAATAACAGGAGAATTACACATGAATAAAAGTGGAATAACGGCATTATTACACGTGAATATAAAGTGTGAAATATAAAAGATGAAGTAAATGTGTCACTTTCAGGAGTTTGTGTAAAAGTGCGTTAGCTCCGGGGGCCGCGGGGCTCCGGGGGCCGCACACGGAGCACCGAACCCCGGCCAACAAAAGCCCTACCGCCCGCTCCGTGTCCAGCGGAACCACCGTGACACCAGGCCCAGAACCGAGCCACCGGCCCGGGCTAACACAGACCCGAACCCCACCCGAACTTTCCTCCCGGACTGAACCTAAACACACGCCGGGATCAGAGCGCGGACCCCCGGCTCCAGCGCGGCCGCCCCCCGAGGTCTGCGGGGCTCTGCGGGGCTCTGCGGGGCTCTGCGGGGCTCTGCGGGGCTCTGCGGGGCTCTGCGGGGCTCTGCGGGGCGGCGGCCGGAGCGTCTGTCCCGGCGTGTGGAGCTCGTCCCCCGGGTCCGTGAGGAGGAAGTTCCCCGGACGCACCAAAGAGTTTCGGATCAAACTCAAACACTTCTGCCATTTTAGACGCGATCAGATGAGACTTTGTGACAGATTTTTCCAGATTTAGTTTGTTTTTTGGTGCCGGTTTCATCTTTCAGCCTTTGGACCCGCTGCTGTCCGGGGTTCGGCTGCAGCGGGGTTCCGGAGCGGGGTTCCGGAGCGGGGTTCCGGAGCGGGGTTCCGGAGCGGGGTTCCGGAGCGGGGTTCGGGGGAGGAGAGTTGGGGGATGCCCGCTGCACGAGGCCCCGCCGCCCGCTGAGTCTCCTCCGGAAACTCCCCCCGAACACACCCGAGCACCGCGCACCGAACCCCGGTCACAGCGCGCCCCGAACCCCGCTGACGTGGACCGAACCTTCCCCCCGGCGGACCCGCACACCACAGACGCGGCGGTGAACCCGGGAGCGGCAGCCCGAGGAGGAGCGCTCTTACCCGGCTGCTGAGGCCGCTCCGCTCCGCTGGGACTCCCGCGGCGATCCGGACCAAACCCCGGCTCCGGCTCCGGCCCGGTCCCAGGTCCGAGGGAAGGTCCAGGTTTAGTCCGGGTTTAGTCCGGGTTGGGTCCAGATCACGGTCCGGACGGGTCCATCTGTCTCTTGTTTGTCCTGGTTCGGATCGAAACGGACTTTAAAGCAACAGTGACGCAATATCCGTCAATGCGCATCAAAGAGCGAGAGCGGCGTTTCCCGGAAGTCCTTTCACAATAAAACGGAACTCCCTAAAAGAGGTTCTGCTGTAACCATGGCAACAAACTTCCCACTTGAAATATTATTCTCCCGATTTTATTTGTTTATATTTTGTATTTGCAAACTGCTTTAATTTATTGCATTTAATTTTCTGTATCTTATTTTCCTATTTAGAGCCATTTTGTTGTTTCATTTATTCTATTAACTGTACGAAGACACTTTTTGTTAAAATAAAATAAAAATTTAAATTCTGTTCACGTGCTGCATGGAAGCGTAGATCCATGACCTGTGATGTGAATTTAGACCTAAAACTAAAACAGAAACACGCCGACGCCTCAGAGACACATTTGGTCCGAAACATCTGAAAGTGTAAAATGTTGATTTTTTAAATACAAATATTTATTTTTTACACTCACAAAACAAGTTTATATTAGACTCAAAAATGTGGATCTTTGTTTATATTTGCACTAAACCAGTGAAAAGTTTGGAGAAACCTTTTCATTTAAAAATATGTTTTTCTTTGTTTACTTCCTACAATCACGTTTAGATACAAAAACCATCAAATATACGACGCAAAGGAAACAGAACTAAAAAATATTTGTTTTGTGGAAGCTACAAACTTCACTTCAGGCTCAAGAAATGCCAAAAGTGCAAAAAGAAGAGACAAAAGCAAAAGGTAAAAGCCAGTGGTGGGCCGTCAGGGCCAGCAAGGCCTTCTCTGCTGGCCTAAACATGCTCAAGAAAAGTAAATTTATGTTATTTTATTTTCATAAATATGTAAACAAAATGATTCTCTATTCTCTGTATTCTTTACGTCATATTATTTCCACTTAGTCGAGTGGCTTCCAATAGTGTTTTTTATGGTAGAGTTTTTAACCAATTATATTTCAGCTAGCTTGTGTTGTCAAGTAAATTAAATTTGCTTGAGACCTTCAGAATAAACAGAGCAGGCCCCTGTGCACTGTAAGTGAACGGGCACAGTCAGGTTGCAATAGCCAATCAGATCTCGATTCTGCGTACCAAGGCTAGCTAGAAGGTCTTACGCTGAACTCGACCCGTGCGCGTTCGGTGATTGGATTAGCACTTGCTAGGGCCTGACAAGCGGCAATCTGGAGAATTGAAATAAACACGGAAATTCAAGAGCCAGCTGTATTTTTAACCCATAATGGCCGAAGGAGAAGACATTGATCTGGTTGCAGATCTACTTTCCACGCCATTTTCAAGACGGCCCTTTCAGGAAAAGTTGGATATCGTAAGAAGAGGTCGCTTAACCCCTGCGCTAGCTAGCACTACCAACTCCACACCAGCATTCTGGACAACATTCTTTCCCAGACACGGACTCGATTTCAGGACCACGAAAGGCTGATGTTTCTCTCCCTTTCGACCCTCAGCACTTTCAGATATACAGGAAAAATTTCCACAAACAGCCTTCTCCAGCTTAACACAGAGCCACGGATCTTATTTTGATCTTCCCGACTTAAAACAGACTGACTGTATGTATCCTGGTGATTAAGAGAAGTCGCTGATTTCTGTTTTTCGGAAAAATCTAGTGGAGTGGAAACTTCGCTGGCCTTTTGGCTGTTCATCCTGATCATGCATCGTCGAGCGGTCATTTTCAAGTAAGGTATAAACTTTGGAAACAGCCGGACGACGCTTTCGATCAGTGGCGGGCCGTGCATTTCAACCTTAGGCCTTCAGTGACGCCCCATACATTAACTTCACCTCAATATAGGCTAGTCAAGCAGCACTTTATTTCAGGAGCATTTAAAACCATCAAGTATGCATTCACAATTAAGATTAGGAAACTAAGTTCACAGATATTGTCAAAAATAAAAAGGTGATTTAAAAATACTAAACAAAATGCCACCAAAATTACGCTGTGTGATCTTAAACAAGTCTGTCTAATAAATTGCGCAATGTCGCCGTTTCATATAAGACACCAACCAGACAATAACAAAACAAACTATTCTTTGAAAATAAAGTTAAGAGATCGTTTGCATTTTTGAGAATAGGCTATACAACAGCAAATAACTGAAAATATTGCAATGACAAGAAGAAATTGAAAATAAAATGCATTTACTCACCAACATAGTTCTCAACAGCGTCTGCTTATTTGAAAATAAAGTCGAGCCTCCTTTCTTTTCTCAAGAACACTTCAGTGGCTCTGTTGTACAGTTTATCGGCGCGTTTTAGGTCCATCAGTAAGTCCTTTTCTATGGACATGGAGGCTAATGCTGAAAGCCGTTTCTGTCCGGTCGTGTTTCTGGCATAAGTTTTAATACGCTTTAACGTTGAAAATGACCGCTCGACAGATGCAGTGGATACAGGGATAGTAACAGCCAAACAGGCCAGTGCGTAAAGTTGTCCCAAACTCTCACTCAGATTTTTGCTCCGAAGAAAATCATGAAGATCAGCTGGACTTCTCCCTTCAAAATCAACCATGGCATACATTACAGTCAGTTCTGTTTTAAGTCGGGGAAGATCAAATAATGATCCGTGGCTCTGTGTTAAGCTGGAGAAGGCTGTTTGTGGAAATTTTTTCCTGTATATCTGAAAGTGCTGAGGGTCGAGAAGGGAGAGAAACATCAGCCTTTCGTGGTCCTGAAATCGAGTCCGTGTCTGGGAAAGAATGTTTGTCCAGAATGCTGGTGTGGAGACGTTGGTAGTGGCTAGCTAGCGCAGGGGTTAAGCGACCTCTTCTTACGATATCCAACTTTTCCTGAAAGGGCCGTCTTGAAAATGGCGTGGAAAGTAGATCTGCAACCAGATCAATGTCTTCTCCTTCGGCCATTATGGGTTAAAAATACAGCTGGCTCTTGAATTTCCGTGTTTATTTCAATTCTCCAGATTGCCGCTTGTCAGGCCCTAGCAAGTGCTAATCCAATCACCGAACGCGCACGGGTCGAGTTCAGCGTAAGACCTTCTAGCTAGCCTTGGTACGCAGAATCGAGATCTGATTGGCTATTGCAACCTGACTGTGCCCGTTCACTTACAGTGCACAGGGGCCTGCTCTGTTTATTCTGAAGGTCTCAAGCAAATTTAATTTACTTGACAACACAAGCTAGCTGAAATATAATTGGTTAAAAACTCTACCATAA
>NW_026571175.1:38236106-38268109 GCF_026225935.1 Boleophthalmus pectinirostris | reverse complement strand
ACGTGAATATAAAGTGTGAAATATAAAAGATGAAGTAAATGTGTCACTTTCAGGAGTTTGTGTAAAAGTGCGTTAGCTCCGGGGGCCGCGGGGCTCCGGGGGCCGCACACGGAGCACCGAACCCCGGCCAACAAAAGCCCTACCGCCCGCTCCGTGTCCAGCGGAACCACCGTGACACCAGGCCCAGAACCGAGCCACCGGCCCGGGCTAACACAGACCCGAACCCCACCCGAACTTTCCTCCCGGACTGAACCTAAACACACGCCGGGATCAGAGCGCGGACCCCCGGCTCCAGCGCGGCCGCCCCCCGAGCTCTGCGGGGCTCTGCGGGGCTCTGCGGGGCTCTGCGGGGCTCTGCGGGGCTCTGCGGGGCTCTGCGGGGCTCTGCGGGGCGGCGGGCGGCGGCCGGAGCGTCTGTCCCGGCGTGTGGAGCTCGTCCCCCGGGTCCGTGAGGAGGAAGTTCCCCGGACGCACCAAAGAGTTTCGGATCAAACTCAAACACTTCTGCCATTTTAGACGCGATCAGATGAGACTTTGTGACAGATTTTTCCAGATTTAGTTTGTTTTTTGGTGCCGGTTTCATCTTTCAGCCTTTGGACCCGCTGCTGTCCGGGGTTCGGCTGCAGCGGGGTTCCGGAGCGGGGTTCCGGAGCGGGGTTCCGGAGCGGGGTTCGGGGGAGGAGAGTTGGGGGATGCCCGCTGCACGAGGCCCCGCCGCCCGCTGAGTCTCCTCCGGAAACTCCCCCCGAACACACCCGAGCACCGCGCACCGAACCCCGGTCACAGCGCGCCCCGAACCCCGCTGACGTGGACCGAACCTTCCCCCCCGGCGGACCCGCACCCACAGACGCGGCGGTGAACCCAGGAGCGGCAGCCCGAGGAGGAGCGCTCTTACCCGGCTGCTGAGGCCGCTCCGCTCCGCTGGGACTCCCGCGGCGATCCGGACCAAACCCCGGCTCCGGCTCCGGCCCGGTCCCAGGTCCGAGGGAAGGTCCAGGTTTAGTCCGGGTTTAGTCCGGGTTGGGTCCAGATCACGGTCCGGACGGGTCCATCTGTCTCTTGTTTGTCCTGGTTCGGATCGAAACGGACTTTAAAGCAACAGTGACGCAATATCCGTCAATGCGCATCAAAGAGCGAGAGCGGCGTTTCCCGGAAGTCCTTTCACAATAAAACGGAACTCCCTAAAAGAGGTTCTGCTGTAACCATGGCAACAAACTTCCCACTTGAAATATTATTCTCCCGATTTTATTTGTTTATATTTTGTATTTGCAAACTGCTTTAATTTATTGCATTTAATTTTCTGTATCTTATTTTCCTATTTAGAGCCATTTTGTTGTTTCATTTATTCTATTAACTGTACGAAGACACTTTTTGTTAAAATAAAATAAAAATTTAAATTCTGTTCACGTGCTGCATGGAAGCGTAGATCCATGACCTGTGATGTGAATTTAGACCTAAAACTAAAACAGAAACACGCCGACGCCTCAGAGACACATTTGGTCCGAAACATCTGAAAGTGTAAAATGTTGATTTTTTAAATACAAATATTTATTTTTTTACACTCACAAAACAAGTTTATATTAGACTCAAAAATGTGGATCTTTGTTTATATTTGCACTAAACCAGTGAAAAGTTTGGAGAAACCTTTTCATTTAAAAATATGTTTTTCTTTGTTTACTTCCTACAATCACGTTTAGATACAAAAACCATCAAATATACGACGCAAAGGAAACAGAACTAAAAAATATTTGTTTTGTGGAAGCTACAAACTTCACTTCAGGCTCAAGAAATGCCAAAAGTGCAAAAAGAAGAGACAAAAGCAAAAGGTAAAAGCATTACATTAAATTAGACCTGGAATAGTCCTGGTTTAGTCCTGGTTTAGACCTGGTTTAGTCCTGGTTTAGTCCTGGTTTAGTCCTGGTTTAGTCCTGGTTTAGACCTGGTTTAGTCCTGGTTTAGTCCTGGTTTAGTCCTGGTTTAGTCCTGGTTTAGTTCTGGTTTAGACCTGGTTTAGTCCTGGTTTAGTCCTGGTTTAGTCCTGGTTTAGTCCTGGTTTAGGACCGTGTTAAATGTCTGTTTGTGCATGAAGCTTTGATATTTTGACTCTTTTATTGAACCCGGACTCCGTGTTTTATTGTGAAATCCCGTCACTTCCGGTCTGCGGTGTTTTTGGGCCGTGTTTCCGTTGAGGTCTCAAACACGCGCACCCCTCCCACGCGCGCGCTCTTACGCACGTCACCTGCCCACGTCATCACGCACAGACCCACAGGACACGCACGAGGAGGAAGGGCTTCACCTGACCAAATCTGGAGACAGGAGCAAGACAGGAGCAAGACAACATTTACACTACACACACTTACACACACACATTTACACACACACAACAGAGACACACACACACTTACACACACACACACACATTTTACACACACATTTACACACACATTTACACACACACACACACACATTTTTTACACACACATTTACACACACACTTTTTACACACACACACACACACACACATTTACACACACACACACTTTTACACACACACACACACACACTTTTACACACACACACATTTACACACACACATTTACACACATTTACACATTTACACACACATTTACACACACATTTACACACACACACACACATTTACACACACACATTTACACACACATTTACACACACACATTTACACACACACATTTACACACACACATTATTTACACACACACATTTACACACACATTTACACACACACATTTACACACACATTTACACACACACACACACACATTTACACACACACACATTTACACACACACATATTTACACACACACATTTACACACACACATTTTTACACACACACATTTACACACACACATTTACACACACACATTTACACATGATATTATGACCCCGCCCATACCGCAGTCACTGTTTTACCCGGATACAACTGGAAGAAAAACTGTGATTGGTCCATTTCTTTTCCATTATATTAACCCTTTGTTTCCCAACAAATATCAGTCCAAGTTTAAAAGTAAATGATCCCGAGTCACTGTTGGGCAAGTGACTTTAAAACTGTGATGAGTTATTTATTATTATGACTCGTTCATGTCATTTCAAAATAATTCGCTGCTTTTACAATTTTACTGTATTTAAAATGTAAAACATGACACGACTATTACAGAACTTTAAATTAACCCTCACCAAAAGAACTGAGAAGATGATGAACTTTTACACTGTATATGAACTGAACCAGAACTAAACCAGGACTAAACCAGGACTAAACCAGGACTAAACCAGGACTAAACCAGAACTAAACCAGGACTAAACCAGGACTAAACAAGAACTAAACCAGGACTAAACCAGGACTGAATCAGGACTAAACCAGGTCTAAACCAGGACTGAACCAGGGCTAAACTAGGACTGAACTAGGTCTAAAGCAGAACTGAACCAAGGACTAAACCAAGACCGAACCAGGACTAATCTTGGACTAGAACTTGGAATCTAGTTCCGTCCCTGAGAGAACCCGAGTCCGTGGAACAGGGTTTGTGGAGGCTCAGGCGTCAGCTGCTGTTCGTCTTGTGGACTGTGGGGGTCTGTGGGTTCTTTCTCTCGCGGTCACCTGACCGTCTACACAGGCTCCAGCGTTTCATCGCTGTTGATGTCGCCGTGATTTTCAGCGAATTTGTATGAAGAAAAACAAAAAACCCACCACTTCAATCCAGGTTAAAAAAACTTTGTAACGGGCGATACTCACATTTGTACACAGGAAAATATGACAGTTTTTTCCCTGTAACGTCACATTACTGCTACAGCAAAAAGCAGTAACTCGCTACTTTTATAACGTGTTACTTCCATCACTGTTACTAGTGTCGTGTTTATTACTCACTGAATAAAAAATATTGACAAAATACATTAGTGTTACTAAAATTCTTTCAGTATTTTTTCTTGGGCCTTTGCTGAAAACTTTGAAGGTCCCGAAGGTTCAACTCTGCCTGAAGCTCCACAAACTCCAGCCACAGTTCAGACGAGGAGAAAGGTCGAATAAACCGGCCGGAGCAGGACACTGACCCTGGATCTGTTTACCCGTCTGGACCAGAGCCAGAACCAACACAGGCCCGGACTATAACCAGACCCGGACTCAACCTGGACTACAGGGACTTTCAGGGACCCAGAGAGGACCAGAGCCAGACCGCACCGAGTGAGACCCAGAAACATGAGGCTGTTTCTGAGTTTGGTTCTGATCCTGGTTCTGAGCGGGACCAGAGCACATCCAAGTCCTGAGACCAAACCAGAGTCCGGAGCAGAGACCAGACCAGAGACCAAGACCAGAGTCCGGAGCAGAGCCTGGATCTTCAGAGTGTCACAGACTGAGAGCCCCTCTGTCTCTGGAGGACAAGACCCCGGTGAGGACTTTGTTTAAACTGTTTCAAACTCCATTTCGATAAAGAACAAACCCGATACTCGATACTTGATACCGATTCTGATCCCACGATAACGTCACGTCACATCGACACTGTTTTGATTCTTATAGTGAGTCTTGTAGAGTTTCCCAGAGCCCAGACTTGGATTATGATCAGAAATACGGTAATAAAATCACTTTTATTTACAAAATCGGATCATCTGGACTTTTGTTGATCTTGTCTTGTTGGATCTTTTATCATTTGTGACGTTTCAAAGTGAGTAGTCGTTTCTTTTGGCTTTTTCTTGCACTTTTTGTTTAATTAATCGGCGTTAAAGTCTCGACACTCGCTCTTTACCGTTACAGTATTTTAGGATTTGAGTCAGTTCCTCGTAAAATCTCTCTTTAACCTTTGGGGCTTCAGTATCTCAACTGGACAAATGTTTGTTTAGGTTGATAAACGTTTGTCCAGTTGACAGATTGAATTTCTCCTTTGCGGTGGATTCGAGGCGACGCCTCAGAGACAAACACGTGAAGAACTTTTGTGGTGATGGAGTTTGTCTCTGTTCAGGCTGCACGATTAAAGCTCAGTTTGGGTTTTTTGTGAATTTTTGTTGCGACTTGTGTGTGATCTCCAGTGTGAACTTTAAACGTACCAAAAGTGTCACACATGAACATTGGAAACACAACGACGTCACACACAGCGAGTGTGTTCAGAGTTTACAGAAGTGGCCTGAACACGGACGCAGCATCGAACTGGAGATTTTAAATCTGCTGTGGAACCGGAGCCAGAACATGAACAGAGGATTTGGTTTAAAGAGGAGATGGAGGCGGACGAGGGTTTTGGTCGTGGAGTTTTGTGGGATGAGAAGAAAGTTTGTGTAAAATGATGACGTGTCGGTGGATGAATGTGACCTGGACGTTCAGACTGAAGCCACATGTTGAAGATCAGATGTGTTTGGGTTTGAGGACAGATCCAAGTGTCCAGGGTCACGTCTGAACAAATCTGATCTGTGTCATTAAAAGATCAGATCCACAAGCAAAAGGGACAAACAAATCTGATTTGGGAACTTCAGGCTGCAGACTGAACAGAGACTGAGGCCCCGTTCACACTAGTGTGTATGTGAGTGGTGTTGTTGTGTGTACAGTGTTGGTTCACACTGTGTTGTGGAGTGTGTACAGTGTTGTTAGTGTTGTATGTGAGTGTGTACAGTGTTGGTTCACACAGTTGTTGTGTGTACAGTGTGGTTCACTAGTGTATGTGAGTGTGTTGTTGTGTTGTTACAGTGTGACTGATGTTGTGTGTGTGTGGTTCACACTGTGTATGTGAGTGGTGTTGTTGTGTGTACAGTGTTGGTTCACACTAGTGTGTATGTGAGTGATGTTGTTGTGTGTACAGTGTTGGTTCAGTGTGTGTGTATGTGAGTGGTGTGTGTGTGTGTACAGTGTGTACTAGTGTGTATGTGATGTGTGTGTTGGTTCACACTATGTGTATGTGATGTGAGTGTGTTGTGTGTACAGTGTGTTCACACAGTGTACAGTGGTTCACACTAGTGTGTATGTGAGTGGTGTTGTTGTGTGTACAGTGTTGGTTACAGTGTGTATGTGTTGTTGTGTGTACAGTGTTTGTTCACATTAATCCGATGGAAAACGGCTCCAGAGACAGAACGTTCTGGAGCCTCCAGGGCACAGATCTGATCCGGCACTGTGGGACTCCTGAAAACTCTGATCCTCTGATGTAGGAGCTGGAGTCTCGTCCTGATTGGACACGACTGTGTGACTCGCTCCTTCTGATTCTCTGGGTTCGTCACATCGTCATGTGACGATAAAACAGTTTAAATAAACCAGAGACAAACGAGAAACAGACGAGATACAAACACAGAACAGACTCAGCATCAGCAGAACATCCCTCTGTCACAGAGAGAACACCCCTCTGACACAGAGAGAACACCCCTCTGTCACAGAGAGAACACCCCTCTGTCACACAGAGAGAACACCCCTCTGTCACAGAACACCCTCTGACACAGAGAGAACACCCCTCTGACACAGAGAGAACACCCTCTGACACAGAGAGAACACCCCTCTGACACACAGAGAGAACACCCCTCTCACAGAGAGAACACACAGAGAGAACACCCCTCTGACACACAGAGAGAACACCCCTCTGTCACAGAGAGAACACCCCTCTGTCACACAGAGAGAGAACACCCCTCTGACACACAGAGAGAACACCCCTCTGACACAGAGAGAACACCCCTCTGACACACAGAGAGAACACCCCTCTGACACACAGAGAGAACACCCCTCTGACACACAGAGAGAACACCCCTCTGACACAGAGAGAGAACACCCTCTGACACAGAGAGAGAGAACACCCCTCTGACACAGAGAGAACACCCTCTGTCACACAGAGAGAACACCCCTCTGACACACAGAGAGAACACCCCTCTGACACACAGAGAGAACACCCCTCTGACACACAGAGAGAACACCCCTCTGTCACACAGAGAGAGAACACCCCTCTGACACACAGAGAGAACACCCCTCTGTCACACAGAGAGAGAACACCCCTCTGACACAGAGAGAGAACACCCCTCTGACACACAGAGAGAACACACCCCTCTGACACACAGAGAGAACACCCCTCTGACACAGAGAGAACACCCCTCTCACAGAGAGAACACCCTCTGACACAGAGAGAACACCCTCTGACACAGAGAGAGAACACCCCTCTGTCACACAGAGAGAACACCCCTCTGTCACAGAGAGAACACCCCTCTGTCACAGAGAGAACACCCCTCTGTCACACAGAGAGAGAACACCCCTCTGACACACAGAGAGAACACCCCTCTGACACACAGAGAGAGAACACCCTCTGTCACACAGAGAGAACACCCCTCTGACACACCCCTCTGAGAGAAACACCCCTCTGTCACACAGAGAGAACACCCCTCTGTCACACAGAGAGAACACCCCTCTGACACAGAGAGAACACCCCTCTCACAGAGAGACACACAGAGAGAACACCCCTCTGACACAGAGAGAACACCCCTCTGACACAGAGAGAACACCCCTCTGACACACAGAGAGAACACCCCTCTGTCACACAGAGAGAACACCCCTCTGACACAGAGAGAACACCCCTCTGACACACAGAGAGAACACCCCTCTGTCACAGAGAGAACACCCCTCTGTCACAGAGAGAACACCCCTCTGTCACACAGAGAGAACACCCCTCTGTCACACAGAGAGAACACCCCTCTGTCACAGAGAGAACACCCCTCTGTCACACAGAGAGAACACCCTCTGTACACAGAGAGAACACCCCTCTGACACACAGAGAGAACACCCCTCTGTCACACAGAGAGAACACCCCTCTGTCACAGAGAGAACACCCTCTGTCACACAGAGACCCCTCTGAGAACACCCCTCTGTCACACAGAGAGAACACCCCTCTGTCACAGAGAGAACACCCCTCTGTCACAGAGAGAACACCCCTCTGTCACACAGAGAGAACACCCCTCTGTCACAACACCCTCTGACACAGAGAGAACACCCCTCTGTCACACAGAGAGAACACCCCTCTGTCACACAGAGAGAACACCCCTCTGTCACACAGAGAGAACACCCCTCTGTCACAGAGAGAGAACACCCCTCTGACACAGAGAGAACACCCCTCTGTCACAGAGAGAACACCCCTCTGTCACACAGAGAGAAACACCCCTCTGTCACAGAGAGAAACACCCCTCTGACACAGAGAGAACACCCCTCTGACACACAGACACAGAGAGAACACCCTCTGTCACACAGAGAGAACACCCCTCTGTCACACAGAGAGAACACCCCTCTCACAGAGAGACACACAGAGAGAACACCCTCTGTCACAGAGAGAACACCCCTCTGACACACAGAGAGAACACCCCTCTGTCACAGAGAGACCCCTCTGACACACAGAGAGAACACCCCTCTGACACAGAGAGAACACCCCTCTGACACACAGAGAGAACACCCCTCTGTCACACAGAGAGAACACCCCTCTGTCACAGAGAGAACACCCTCTGTCACACAGAGAGAACACCCCTCTGACACAGAGACCCTCTGACACAGAGAGAACACCCTCTGTCACACAGAGAGAACACCCTCTGACACAGAGAGAGAACACCCCTCTGTCACAGAGAGAACACCCCTCTGTCACACAGAGAGAACACCCCTCTGTCACACAGAGAGAACACCCCTCTGAGAGTCACAGAGAGAACACCCTCTGTCACAGGGAGAACACCCCTCTGTCACACAGAGAGAACACCCTCTGACACACAGAGAGAACAGTCACAGAGAGAACACCCCTCTGACACACAGAGAGAACACCCCTCTGACACAGAGAGAACACCCCTCTGTCACAGGGAGAACACCCCTCTGTCACAGAGAGAAACACCCCTCTGTCACAGAGAGAACACCCCTCTGTCACAGAGAGAAACACACCCCTCTGTCACAGAGAGAACACCCCTCTGACACACAGGGAGAACACCCCTCTGACACAGAGAGAACACCCCTCTGTTACACAGAGAGAACACCCCTCTGTCACACAGGGAGAACACTCATATGAGTCTCTGTGTCTTTAGTCCAACACAAACTGAACCACATCAGACACATTGAGTTTATGTAAATGAATCATGTGATTTAAGTTTTGTTTCTGTAAAATGTAAACAAATGTACAAAGTTGAGTGGAGACACAGAAACGACGAGTGTGGACACAGATCATTTCAGATACGTTGACCTGGTGATACTCTGATACTCTGATACTCTGATCCTCTGATACTCTGATACTCTGATACTCTGATACTCTGATACTCTGATACTCTGATCCTCTGATCCTCTGATCTCTGATACTCTGATACTCTGATACTCTGATACTCTGATACTCTGATACTCTGATACTCTGATCCTCTGATCCTCTGATACTCTGATCCTCTGATACTCTGATCCTCTGATACTCTGATCCTCTGATACTCTGATACTCTGATCCTCTGATACTCTGATCTCTGATACTCTGATACTCTGATACTCTGATACTCTGATACTCTGATACTCTGATACTCTGATACTCTGATCCTCTGATACTCTGATACTCTGATACTCTGATACTCTGATACTCTGATACTCTGATCCTCTGATACTCTGATACTCTGATACTCTGATACTCTGATACTCTGATCTCTGATACTCTGACTCTGATACTCTGATCCTCTGATCCTCTGATACTCTGATACTCTGATACTCTGATACTCTGATACTCTGATCCTCTGATCCTCTGATACTCTGATACTCTGATACTCTGATACTCTGATCCTCTGATACTCTGATCCTCTGATACTCTGATACTCTGATACTCCTCTGATACTCTGATACTCTGATACTCTGATACTCTGATACTCTGATACTCTGATACTCTGATACTCTGATACTCTGATACTCTGATATGTTTGAGTGTAAATGTGACGTCACAGTCACACAGAAACGTTCAGAGTCATAATCAGGTGTATTTGTCGTCAGGGTGAGTCCAGGTGACTCAGACTCAGTCGAGTCAAATCGTTTGAACATCAGATCATGTTCAAAGTTCAGAAAGTGTGAATACTTTAATCTTTAAAGCCTCATTATGTAACTTTTTCCCCTGAGTCACAAACTGGACTTGCCCGAGTGAAACATGTGACTGAATCAAACCACAAGGTTTGATGAGCCAGACGATATTTCCACTAATTTCAGTATCATTTTGGTAAATTAGTGTTGGATTTGTTTGGACGTTTTGTGTTTAAGTCAAATCTGTCAGTAAAAGTTTCTTTTGGATTTCGTGTTTTCTTGAAACAACTTTAACATTTTCTGTTTTTTACAGTCAGTTTAAGGATCCTTCAAAAAGACTCACCCACCTCAGCTGAGCTCGACTGAACCAGGTCTAAACCAGGACTGAACCAGGTCTAAACCAGGACTGAACCAGGACTAAACCAGGTCTAAACCAGGACTGAACCAGGTCTAAACCAGGACTGAACCAGGACTAATCTTGGACTTGAGGGAGGGAGAGAACCCCGAGCCCGTGGAGAAGAGTGTCAAGCACAGTCGGCTGCTCTTCGCTCCGTGGGGGGAGGGTCTCTGTGCTGCTCCTGACCGTCCACACAGGAAAACCTCCAGACCCCCGACACTCAGTCCTGGTCTAGTCCTGGTTTAGTCCTGGTTCAGTCCTGGTTCAGTCCTGGTTTAGTCCTGGTTTAGTCCTGGTTCAGTCCTGGTTTAGACCTGGTTTAGACCTGGTTTAGTCCTGGTTCAGTCCTGGTTCAGTCCTGGTTTAGTCCTGGTTTAGTCCTGGTTCGTCATTCGTCCGTTGAAAAACACTGGGAAATGACACTTTTCTGCGTTATGTTCGTCAAGTATTTTTCTCCCTTTCGTCCACTTGGTCCAACACATGCGTCGGGGCGTCTCCAGGGCAACAGCATCGACAGAGTCCAGGACGAGTCCGGGACGAGTCCAGGACGAGTCCGGGACGAGTCCGGACGAGTCCCGGGGACGAGTCAGGACAGATCTGAGTCAGAGCCTTTGAAACACTCCTGTGTGTGTCTGATCTGATCCGGTTATGATCCTGGTCCAGGTCCTGGGTCGGTTCCACTTCCTGCTCGGGTTCACGGATCACGAACTCTACAGAACCGTCCTGAAACTCACCTCCAGCTTCTGGTTCAACATCACCCACACCGAGACCGGACTGGGACTGGACCAGTTCAACAAGATGTGAGTCTGGACCAGGACTAGACCAGGACTAGACCAGGACTAGACCAGGACTAAACCAGGAGACCAGGACTAAGGACCAGGACTAAACCAGGAGACCAGGACTAGACCAGGACTAGACCAGGAACCAGGACTAGGACCAGGACTGAACCAGGACTAACCAGGACTAGACCAGGGACCAGGACTAGACCAGGACTAAACCAGGACTGAACCAGGACTAGACCAGGAACCAGGACTAAACCAGGACTGAACCAGGACTCAGACTAGACCAGGACTAGACCAGGACTAGACCAGGACTCCAGGACTAAACCAGGACTAAACCAGGACTAACCAGGAACCAGGACTAAACCAGGACTGAACCAGGACTAGACCAGGACTAAACCAGGACTACCAGGACTAAACCAGGACTAAACCAGGACTAAACCAGGACTAAACCAGGACTAATATTTTTTCAGGAACGGGACGTGCGTGAGGTCAGTGGCAAACGCAACAATCAACGGAGACATGGCCAAAGTCCAGAGTAAGTCCTGGTTTAGTTCCCGTGTGTCAGGTTGTGTCAGATGCCCTCCCGTGTGTCAGGTGTGTCAGATGCCCTCCCGTGTGTCAGGTTGTGTCAGATGCCCTCCCGTGTGTCAGGTTGTGTCAGATGCCCTCCCGTGTGTCAGGTTGTGTCAGATGCCCTCCCTCTGTTGCAGTGTACAACATCTCCAGTGAGTTCCACTTCTTGCCGTTGGGTGAGTCTTCGTGGATTCTGGACATCAGGGGTTTCTCCACCAACGTCCGACCCTTCGTCCAGAAATTAGGCCTGAACTCGACCATGTTCAGCCCCGAGCTCCGGGTCCAGAGCTTCTACCTCATGAGTAAGACTCACTCTTCATCTCTGATCTCCTCCCAGCTCCGACCAGGTGACAGCTCATTTGTGCCGCTTGGATCTGTGGTCTCGTCTTTTCGGTCGTTACCCAGAGCCCATGAGGGACACGGTCTCTGCCTTCTCCAGATCCACAAAGCACATGTGGACTGGTTGGGCAAACTCCCATGAACCTCGAGCACCGATGGAGAGTGTAGATCTGGTCCAGTGTCCACGACCAGGACCAAAACCACACTGCTCCTCCTGGATCTGAGGTTTGACTATCGACCGGATTCTCCTCTCCAGTGTGAACCAAGACCCACAACATCCAGAGACTTAAGATCTTCAGGACGATCATCCAGCCCTGGAGCCACCGAGGAACTTTACCCACCTCAGTGACTTCAGCCAGGGTGATGGATGAGTCCACCTCCAAGTCTCCAGCCTCGGCCTCCTCCTCAGAAGACGTGACAGTGAGATCGAGGAGATCGTCAAAGTTTTCCTTCCACTGCCGGACAACGTCCCCAGTCGAGGTCAGCAGCTCTGCCCCCCCCCCCACACTGGAAACAGTGTTGGTGAAGAACTGCTTCCCTCCTGAGGCGCCGGACGGTTTGACAGAATCTCTTTGAGGCCATGTCCTTGTCCATGTCCTCCTCCATGTCCTTCTCCATGTCCTCCTCCATGTCCTCCTCCATGTCCTCCTCCATGTCCTCCTCCATGTCCTCCTCCATGTCCTCCATGTCCTCCTCCATGTCCTCCATGTCTCTCCATGCTCCATGTCCTCCATGTCCTCCTCCATGTCCATGTCCTCCATCTCCTTCTCCATGTCCTCCTCCATGTTCTCCATGTCCTCCTCCTCCTCCATGTCCTCCTCCTGTCCCTCCATGTCCTCCTCCATGTCCTCCTCCATGCATGTCCATGTCCTCCATGTCCTCCTCCATGTCCTCCTCCATGTCCTTCTCCATGTCTCTCCTCCTCCTCCATGTCCTCCTCCATGTCCTCCATGTCCTCCATGTCCATGTCTCCTCCATGTCCTCCTCCATGTCCTTCTCCATGTCCTCCTCCATGTCCTCCATGTCCTCCTCCATGTCTCCATGTCCTCCTCCATGTCCATGTCCTCCATGTCCTTCTCCATGTCCTCCTCCATGTCCTTCTCCATGTCCTCCTCCATGTCCTCCTCCATGTTCCTCCATCCATGTCCTCCTCCATGTCCTCCATGTCCTCCTCCTCCATGTCCTCCTCCATGTCCTCCTCCATGTCCTCTCCATGTCCTCCTCCATGTCCTCCTCCATGTCCTCCTCCATGTCCTCCTCCATGTCCTCCTCCATGTTCTCCCCGAACTCCTCCCAGCTCAGAGTTTTTGCCTCTGTGATCACATGGGCTGGTACCCTCAGCTGCCTCAGGAGTCCCCCGAGCCAACAAGGCCCGACAGGACTCCTTCTTCAGCTTGACTCATCCCTTACTTCTGGTGTCCACCACCGGGTTCAGGGATTATCACCACTACAGACACCACAGACCTTATGCCCACAGCATCGACAATAGAGGCAGAGAACAGAGCCACTCAGACTCCATGTCTCCAACCTCCCCCAGAATCTGGGAGAAGTCCTCCTGAAGGTGTGAGTTGAAGGTCCCTCTGACAGAGGCTCTGCCAGACGTTCCCAACAGACCCTCACTACACGCTTGGGTCTGCCAGGTCTTTCCAGCTTCCTCCTCCGCCAGTGAACCCAACTCACCACCAGGTGGTGATCAGTTGACAGCTCAGCCTCTCTTCACCCGAGTGTCCAAGACACGCGGCCGGAGATCAGATGACACGACCACAAAGTCGATCATCGACCTCCGGCCTAGGGTGTCCTGGTGCCACGTGCACTTATGGACCTTGTGCTCGAACATGGTGTTTGTTATGGACAAACTGTGACTAGCACAGAAGTCCAATAACAAAACACCACTCGGGTTCAGATCGGGGAGGCCGTTCCTCCCAATCACCCCTCTCCAAGTGTCACTGTCGTTGCCCACGTGGGCGTTGAAGTCCCCAGGAGAACAACGGAGTCCCCGGTCGGTGCACTGTCTAGTACCCCTCCCAGGGACTCCAAGAAGGCCGGGTACTCGAGTACTCTGCACTGCTGTTCGGCCCGTAGGCGACACCACAGTGAGAGACCTGTCCCCGACCCGAAGGCGCAGGGACGCGACCCTCTCGTTCACCGGGGTGAACTCCAACACACAGCGACTGAGCTGTGGGGACGATGAGCCACACCAGCCCGGTTGAGATTCTGTGGTCCCTGTAGACCGGTTGAGATCTTGGTTGAGATCCTGGTTGAGATCCTGTGGTCCTTGTTTCAGGCAGACGACCTGATGTGAGTGACAGAGACCTGCAGATGTTCAGAGAACATGTCCAGTGTGAAGGATTCACAGGAGACCCAGACTACAGCCACAAGAACCAAGGTCTGGACCAGGACTAGACCAGGACTAGACCAGGACTGGACCAGGACTGGACCAGGACTAGACCAGGACTAGACCAGGACTGGACCAGGACTGGACCAGGACTGGACCAGGACCGGACCAGGACTGGACCAGGAGGACCAGGACTGGACCAGGACTGGACCACTGGACCAGGACCAGGACCAGGACCAGGACCAGGACCGGACAGGACCGACCAGGACCGGACAGGACCGGACCAGGACGGACAGGACCGGCCAGGACCGGACCAGGACCGGACCAGGACCGGACCAGGACCGGACCAGGACTGGACCAGGACTAGACCAGGACTAGACCAGGACTAGACCAGGACCGGAGCAGGTCTAAAGCGTGTGTTGTTTTTGCAGAGTACTGTTTGGAGGACGAGTCCGTCTTGACGATTTTCTGAGGATTCTTCAGTGAAAAATAAAGTGTGAAACTGTTTGTGTCTCTGGTTTTGTGTCTTCGAGGCGTTTTCACCTTTGACCTCGAGTCTGATTAAAAGAGACAAGAGTTTGGTTCTGCTGAAAGTCCGGACTTAAGTTCAGGTGTGAATAAAGTGACTCTGATCTGGACTGAGACTCGCCTGAAGAGGATCAGACTCTGAAACAAACACACAAAGTCCATCTGCACAGTGACTAAACCCTCATGTTCATCCTGAGAGGCTCGACTAAACACTTGAACTTAAGCACAAACTCCTTTCACAAATTTATTATCACCAACCAACAAAAAAACACATTAATGTCCCAGTTTTTTATTTTGAAATCCTGGTCTCCCCAGTTTAAAAGTAAAAAGTCAAAGAAGAACAGAAGTAGAAGCAGAGGTTCATGAACACAGGAGGAAGTTCACTATGATGATTCTTGTGTCTTTATTTTGGGCAGGATGGAAATTCTTTTACAATGGAACATTTAACTTTAACAAATCAGAATAAAAAGAACCACAAAAATATTTAGTTTGAAAAGCAGTGGGAAGAGGAAAAGTTTAATTTAATCTCGCGCTCTTCTAATCAAACACACTGATCTTTATTTTGCATTTTTCCAACATTTTGCATCAAACTCTATGAAATATTCACAAGTGCAAAGATTCTGTGGCACTTTTTCACTTTTTCTCATGGTTTGTGTGTTTCCTGTGACTTATTCTCGGTGTGATTTTATATTCAAATTCAAACGCCCCAAAAAACTAAATCAGATTCTGCAGATTTACAAACTGAAAGTCGTGAAATCTGCAGCTGAAAACGGAAACGGAGCCGCAGAAAGTTTGGAGTGAGAGAAACTTGTGACACCGGGAGAATCTGTGTGTCGTTTGTTCATTCGTTTTTCGTTCCAAAATGAAAAAAAAAAAAAAACAGATAAAGATTTTGTAACACCTGGAATTTACAGGTGACTTTAATAACAAAGTAAGTCAGTCAGTGTGTGGGTGTAACAGTCGTACGGCAGCTTTTATTTACTAAAATATTAAAGGTGTTTTTAACAGGTGAGGATACGACTGCAGGGGTGCGGCTCCAACCTAAAGCTGAAGGAGACGTGTTATAAAGGCTGCGTTCAGATGCACCTGAAGTGACCCAAATCTGATTTTTTGTCTCTATGTTCCTGTATCCGATCCTTTATTGACGTCTGAACGGCACAGATCCGAATTTTTCAAATGTGACCAGGACACTTGGATCTGTGCTCCTGAAACTGATCCACATCTGATCTTTAACATGTGACTTGAGTGTGAACAGTCAGGTCACATTCATCCACCTACACGTCATCAACAAGACACAAACGTCACTATTCTGCGCTGAAGCAGGCGGAAACCGGAACTTTAAAATCTCCAGGTGCTCAGTGCTCACGACCATATTTGGACAACTTCCGTAAACACAGAGACGCTCGCTGCAGGTGACGTCATCGTGTCTCCAGTGTCACATGTGGGACACTTTCGGGCCGTTTCCCGTTCACACTGGAGTCACATACAAGTCGCATTTAATTGGAAATGTGAACCACCTCGAAAAAACATCGGATTTCACAAAAAAATCGGAATTGAGCATTAAACCTGCAGACTGAACGTCGCCTAAGTGAGAAAACAAACAAGATTAATACAAAGAAAAACATTACCACGAGTGAAAACACCCAGTTACAAGTGTCACCAAGAACTATAAAGAACTATAAAGAACTATAAAGAACTAAAGAACTATAAAGAACTATAAAGAACTATAAAGATCTACTATAAAGAATCTATAAAGAACTATAAAGATCTATAAAGAATAAAGAACTAAAGAACTATAAAGACTATAAAGAACTATAAAAGAACTATAAGAACTATAAAGAACTACAAAGAACTATAAAGTTATAAAGACTATAAAGAACTATAAAGAACTATAAAGAACTATAAAGAACTATAAGATCTATAAAGAACTATAAAGAACTATAAAGATCTATAAAGAACTATATAAAGAACTACAAAGAACTATAAAGACTATAAAGATCTATAAAGACTAATAAAGTCTATAAAGAACTACAAAGATACAAGACTATAAAGAACTATAAAGAACTATAAAGAACTATAAAGAACTATAAAGATCTATAAAGATCTATAAAGAACTATAAAGAACTATAAAGAACTATAAAGAACTATAAAGATCTATAAAGAACTATAAAGAACTATAAAGAACTACAAAGATCTATAAAGAACTATAAAGAACTATAAAGAACTATAAAGAACTATAAAGAACTATAAAGAACTATAAAGAACTATAAAGATCTATAAAGAACTATAAAGAACTAAGAAACTACAAAGATCTATAAAGAACTATAAAGAACTACAAAGAACTATAAGGATCTATAAAGAACTACAAAGATCTATAAAGAACTATAAAGATCTATAAAGAACTATAAAGAACTATAAAGATCTATAAAGATCTATAAAGATCTATAAAGATCTATAAAGAACTATAAAGAACTATAAAGAACTAAAAGACTAAAGAACTATAAAGAACTATAAATGACTATAAAGATCTATAAAGATCTATAAAGAACTACAAAGATCTATAAAGAACTATAAAGACTATAAAGAACTATAAAGAACTAATAAAGATCTATAAAGAACTATAAAGAACTATAAAGAACTATAAACTATAAAGAATATAAAGAACTATAAAGAACTATAAAGATCTATATAAAGAACTATAAAAGAACTATAAAGAACTATAAAGAACTATAAAGAACTATAAAGAACTATAAAAGAATCTATAAAGAACTAAAAGAACTATAAAAGAACTACAAAGAACTATAAGGATCTATAAAGAACTACAAAGATCTATAAAGAACTATAAAGAATCTATAAAGAACTATAAAGAACTAAAGAACTATAAAGATCTACAAAGATCTATAAAGAACTATAAAGAACTATAAAGAATACAAAGAACTATAAAGAACTACAAAGAACTATAAGAACTATAAAGAACTATAAAGAACTATAAAGAAACTATAAAGAACTATAAGAACTATAAAGAACTATAAAGATAAAACTATAAAGAACTAAAAGAACTATAAAGAACTATAAAGAACTACAAAGAACTACAAAGAACTATAAAGAACTATAAAGATCTATAAAGAACTATAAAGATCTATAAAGAACTATAAAGAACTATAAAGAACTATAAAGAACTATAAAGATCTATAAAGATCTATAAAGATCTATAAAGAACTACAAAGAACTATAAAGAACTACAAAGAACTATAAAGAACTATAAAGAACTACAAAGAACTATAAAGAACTACAAAGAACTATAAAGAACTATAAAGAACTATAAAGAACTATAAAGATCTATAAAGAACTATAAAGAACTATAAAGAACTATAAAGATCTATAAAGAACTATAAAGAACTACAAAGAACTATAAAGAACTACAAAGAACTATAAGGATCTATAAAGAACTACAAAGATCTATAAAGAACTATAAAGATCTATAAAGAACTATAAAGAACTATAAAGATCTATAAAGATCTATAAAGATCTATAAAGAACTACAAAGATCTATAAAGAACTATAAAGATCTATAAAGAACTACAAAGATCTATAAAGAACTATAAAGAACTATAAAGATCTATAAAGATCTATAAAGAACTACAAAGATCTATAAAGAACTATAAAGAACTATAAAGAACTATAAAGAACTATAAAGAACTATAAAGAACTATAAAGAACTATAAAGAACTATAAAGAACTATAAAGATCTATAAAGAACTATAAAGAACTATAAGAATCTATAAAGAACTATAAAGAACTAAAGAACTACAAAGATCTATAAAGAACTATAAAGAACTATAAAGATCTATAAAGAACTATAAAGAACTACAAAGAACTATAAAGAACTACAAAGAACTATAAAGACTATAAAGAACTATAAAGAACTATAAAGAACTATAAAGAACTAAAGAACTATAAAGACTATAAAGACTATAAAGATCTATAAAGAATCTATAAAGAACTACAAAGAACTATAAAGAACTATAAAGAACTATAAAGATCTATAAAGAACTACAAAGATCTATAAAGAACTATAAAGAACTATAAAGATCTATAAAGATCTATAAAGAATAAAGATATAAAGACTATAAAGAACTATAAGAACTATAAAGATATAAAGAACTATAAAGAACTATAAAGAACTATAAAGAACTATAAAGAACTATAAAGAACTATAAAGAACTATAAAGATCTATAAAGAACTATAAAGAACTATAAAGAACTACAAAGACTATAAAGACTATAAAGATCTATAAAGAACTATAAAGAACTTAAAGAACTACAAAGACTATAAAGAACTAAAGATCTATAAAGATCTATAAAGAACTACAAAGATCTATAAAGAACTATAAATAAGGTCTCCCTCTACGTGAGCCCCTCCACACCCAGACACCCCCTGCCCCCAGACCACACCCCCAGACCCCAGACCACACCCCCACCCCCAGACCACACCCCCAGCCCCCAGACCACACCCCTGCCCCCAGACCACACCCCCTGCAGAGCTACAACCAATCAACAATCAACTCAAACTAAAACTCAAAAACAGCACCAGCACTGAGCCTGGAACAGAGCAGGAAATTAAATACATCAATTAAAATTAAGACCAGACCCAGACCCAGACCCAGACCCAGACTCAGACCCAGACCCAGACCCAGACCCAGACCCAGACCCAGACCCAGACCCAGACCCAGACCAGACCCAGACCAGACCAGACTCAGACCCAGACCCAGACCCAGACCCAGACCCAGACCCAGACCCAGACTCAGACTCAGACTCAGATGAACTTTATTGATCTACAGGGAAATGATTTGTTCACACGTCACAACAAAGAGAAAAATATAAATGTGATCATAAATTCTAAATAAGGAACAAAAAATAAATAAATCAATAAATAAAAAGAGCAAGAGACAAACAAGAAATAATTATATAAATAGAAAGATTCCACCTGGACTGGAAAACATTTTGTTCTGTGATCCAAAGCAACAAAAACGAGTTGATGAAGGATTTTTACAGAATTTTTTTTTTTTTTCACTTTTAAACCACCAGATGGAGCCACAGAACAAACCAACAGCCAGACTCCTGTCACCAGACCAGAGCAGAACAGAGAGAAAGTCCTGGTTCAGTCCTGGTTCAGTCCTGGTTTAGTCCTGGTTTAGTCCTGGTTTAGTCCTGGTTCAGTCCTGGTTTAGTCCTGGTTCAGTCCTGGTTCAGTCCTGGTTTAGTTCTGGTCTAGTCCTGGTTTAGTCCTGGTCTAGTCCTGGTTTAGTCCTGGTTTAGTTCTGGTTCAGTCCTGGTTCAGTCCTGGTTCAGTCCTGGTTTAGTCCTGGTTTAGTCCTGGTTTCAGTCCTGGTTTCAGTCCTGGTTTAGTCCTGGTTCAGTCCTGGTTCAGTCCTGGTTTAGTTCTGGTTCTAGTCCTGGTTTTAGTCCTGGTTTAGTCCTGGTTTAGTAGTCCTGGTTTAGTCCTGGTTTAGTAGTCCTGGTTCAGTCCCTGGTTCAGTCCTGGTTTAGTTCTGGTTTAGTCCTGGTTCAGTCCTGGTTTAGTTCTGGTTCTGGTTTAGTCTGGTTCAGTCCTGGTTTTAGTCCTGGTTTAGTCCTGGTTTAGTCCCTGGTTTCAGTCCTGGTTCCAGTCCTGGTTCAGTCCTGGTTCAGTCCTGGTTTAGTCCTGGTTTCAGTCCTGGTTTAGTCCTGGTTTAGTCCTGGTTTAGTCTGGTTTCAGTCCTGGTTTCAGTCCTGGTTTAGTCCTGGTTTAGTCCTGGTTTAGTCCTGGTTTAGTCCTGGTTTAGTCCTGGTTCAGTCCTGGTTTCAGTCCTGGTTTAGTCCTGGTTTAGTCCTGGTTTAGTCCTGGTTTAGACCTGGTTTAGTAGTTTAGACCTGGTTTAGTCCTGGTTTAGTCCTGGTTTAGTCCTGGTTTAGTCCTGGTTTCTGGGTGTGTCTGTGTAATGACATAATAAATGTTTGGGTCTCGTCGTCCTGTTTCTTTTCACTCAACAAACCTGTGATTAAACCAAACTTTTCCTCTGCTCTGACAGACCTGGTCCAGACCTGGTTTAGTCCTGGTTTAGTCCTGGTTTAGTCCTGGTTTAGTCCTGGTTTAGTCCTGGTTTAGTCCTGGTCCAGTCCTGGTTTAGTCCTGGTCCAGTCCTGGTTTAGTCCTGGTTTAGTCCTGGTTTAGTCCTGGTTTAGTCCTGGTCCAGTCCTGGTTTAGTCCTGGTTTAGTCCTGGTCCTGGTTTAGTCCTGGTTTAGTCCTGGTTTAGTCCTGGTTTAGTCCTGGTTTAGTCCTGGTCCAGTCCTGGTTTAGTCCTGGTTTAGTCCTGGTCCAGTCCTGGTTTAGTCCTGGTCCAGTCCTGGTTTAGTCCTGGTCCAGTCCTGGTTTAGTCCTGGTCCTGGTTTAGTCCTGGTTTAGTCCTGGTTTAGTCCTGGTTTAGTCCTGGTTTAGTCCTGGTTTAGTCCTGGTTTAGTCCTGGTCCAGTCCTGGTTTAGTCCTGGTTTCGTCCTCTGAGGTAAAATTTTGCTTTAGTTTCAAAAAGTAAAAAGTAAAAAAGTGAAACCCTGATAAACGAGTCGAACCTCACGAGTCGAGCGTCAGATCCACAGACCTGCAGGTTGTCGGTGCGATTCCAGCTCCACAGATGAACTCTGTTGTTGTGCACTTGGGCAAGACACTTGATTCTTCTTGTAAAACTCTGAGTCTTGAGGTGTGTAAAAATGTGACGTTCACCATAAAATCAGAAGAACAGACGACGTGATTCTGCTCGAACTCCGACAAACTTCACTGATCCACAGAGAAAAATATAAATGACACTATTATATATAATAAATAAATAAATAAAGTGCAAAAAAACAAACAAAAAAAAAACACGTGTGAAATAAAACAAAATTATATAAATTTAAATATAGTAAAAATAAAATAGAAAAATAAGTAAGAAAATATAAAATCTCAGCTGCAAGAGGAACACTGTGTGTCAGGTCCCTCCTGTGTGTCAGGTCCCTCCTGTGTGTGTCAGGTCCCTTTGTGTGTGTCAGGTCCCTCCTGTGTGTGTCAGGTCCCTCTGTGTGTGTCAGGTCCCTTTGTGTGTGTCAGGTCCCTCCTGTGTGTGTCAGGTCCCTTTGTGTGTGTCAGGTCCCTCCTGTGTGTGTGTCAGGTCCCTTTGTGTGTGTCAGGTCCCTCCTGTGTGTGTCAGGTCCCTCCTGTGTGTGTCAGGTCCCTTTGTGTGTGTCAGGTCCCTCCTGTGTGTGTCAGGTCCCTCCTGTGTGTGTCAGGTCCCTCCTGTGTGTGTCAGATCCCTGCTGTGTGTCAGGTGCCCTCCCGTGTGTGTGTCAGGTCCCTCCTGTGTGTGTCAGGTCCCTCCTGTATGTGTCAGGTCCCTCCTGTGTGTGTCAGGTCCCTCCTGTGTGTGTCAGGTCCCTTTGTGTGTGTCAGGTCCCTCCTGTGTGTGTCAGGTCCCTCCTGTGTGTGTCAGGTCCCTCCTGTGTGTGTCAGGTCCCTTTGTGTGTGTCAAGTCCCTCCTGTGTGTGTCAGGTCCCTCCTGTGTGTGTCAGGTCCCTGCTGTGTGTGTCAGGTGCGCTCCCGTGTGTGTGTCAGGTCCCTCCTGTGTGTGTCAAGTCCCTCCTGTGTGTCAGGTGCCCTCCCGTGTGTGTGTCAGGTCCCTCCGTGTGTGTGTCAGGTGTGTGTGTGTGTGTGTGTCAGGTGCCCCTCCCGTGTGTGTGTCAGGTCCCTCCCGTGTGTGTGTCAGGTCCCTCCCGTGTGTGTGTCAGGTCCCTCCCGTGTGTGTGTCAGGTCCCTCCTGTGTGTGTGTCAGGTCCCTCCCGTGTGTGTGTCAGGTCCCTCCTGTGTGTGTCAGGTCCCTCCCGTGTGTGTGTCAGGTCCCTCCTGTCCTGTATAATTACTAAAAACAATAAATATTTAAATCTTTGTTTCTTCTGTGCATCAGATTTGAGTTTTGAGTTTGTTTTTTTTGTTTTTTTTATTAAAATATGAAAATATAAAACACACATGAACAGAAAAGGGAGTGTTTTTTTTCTTTCTTTTCTTTTTTTCAGACTTGGAGACTTGGAGACTTGGAGACTTGGAGACTTGGAGACTTGTGTCTCTGTCGTGGTCCTGGTTCTGGGCTGCAGTTCCTGGTGTGGTTCACCTGGTGGCGCTGTTTCCTCACACACGACAACTGATGATCCACGTCCAAAAACTCTGAAAGAAACGAAGAAAGAAAAGAGGAAAGAGAAAAGAAAGAGACAAGCCTGGGTTAGTCATGATTTATATTTCATGCTCCTTCAGTCCTGGTTCAGTCCTGGTCTAGACCTGGTTTAGTCCTGGTTCAGTCCTGGATTAGCCCTGGTTTAGTCCTGGTTCAGTCCTGGTTCAGTCCTGGATTAGTCCCTGGTTCAGTCCTGGTTTAGTCCTGGTTCAGTCCTGGTTTAGTCCTGGTTTAGTCCTGGTTCAGTTCCTGGTTCAGTCCTGGATTAGTCCTGGTTTCAGTCCTGGTTTAGTCCTGGTTTCTGGTTTAGTCCTGGTTTAGACCTGGTTTAGTCCTGGTTCAGTCCTGGTTTAGTCCTGGTTTAGACATGATTCAGTCCTGGTTTAGTCCTGGTTTAGTCCTGGTTTAGACCTGGTTTAGTCCTGGTTTAGTCCTGGTTTAGTCCTGGTTCAACTCTGGTTTAGTCCTGGTTTAGTCCTGGTTTAGTCCTGGTTTAGTCCTGGTTTAGTCCTGGTTCAGTCCTGGTTTAGTCCTGGTTTAGTCCTGGTTTAGTCCTGGGTCCTGGTTCCTGGTTTAGGTTTAGTCCTGGTTTAGTCCTGGTTTAGTCCTGGTTCAGTCCTGGTTTAGTCCTGGTTCAGTCCTGGTTTAGTCCTGGTTTAGTCCTGGTTTAGTCCTGGTTCAGTCCTGGTTTAGTCCTGGTCTAGACCTGGTTTAGTCCTGGTTCAGTCCTGGTTTAGTCCTGGTTCAGTCCTGGTTTAGTCCTGGTCTAGACCTGGTTTAGTCCTGGTTCAGTCCTGGTCTAGACCTGGTTTAGTCCTGGTTCAGTTCTGTGTTGGTCTTGATGTGGTGCAGATGTTTCTTTTCTTCGTTCTGTCTCTGGGCCACGTGACTCTGAGCCAAAAGGAAAAATAGTCCTGGTTTAGTCCTGGTTCAGACCTGTTCTAGTCCTGGAAAAAAAAAAGGTTCCAAAGGTCAAAAAGACGATATTTTTCACTTATTCATAGAAACTAAACCAGGACTAAACAAGAACTAAACCAGGACTAAACCAGGACTAAACAAGAACTAAACCAGGACTAAACAAGAACTAAACAGGACTAAACCAGGACTAAACAAGAACTAAACCAGGACTAAACAAGAACTAAACCAGGACTAAACCAGGACTAAACAAGAACTAAACCAGGACTAAACAAGGAACTAAACCAGGACTAAACCAGGACTAAACAAGAACTAAACCAGGACTAAACCAGGACTAAACCAGGACTAAACAAGAACTAAACCAGGACTAAACAAGAACTAAACCAGGACTAAACCAGGTCTAAACCAGGACTAAACAAGAACTAAACCAGGACTAAACAAGAACTAAACCAGGACTAAACCAGGACTAAACCAGGACTAAACCAGGACTAAACCAGGACTAAACCAGGACTAAACCAGGACTAAACCAGGACTAAAACAAGAACTAAACCAGGACTAAACCAGGACTAAACCAGGACTAAACCAGGACTAAACAGGACTAAACAGGACTAAACAAACTAAACCAGGACTAAACCAGGTCTAAACCAGGACTAAACAAGAACTAAACCAGGACTAAACAAGAACTAAACCAACTAAACAGGACTAAACTAAACAGGACTAAACTAAAGACTAAACCAGGACTAAACAAGAACTAAACCAGGACTAACCAGGACTAAACCAGGACTAGACCAGGACTAAACCAGGACTGAACCAGGACTAAACCAGGACTAAACCAGGACTAAACCAGGACTAAACCAGGTCTAAACCAGGACTAAACCAGGACTAAACCAGGACTAAACCAGGTCTAAACCAGGACTAAACCAGGACTGAACCAGGACTAAACCAGGACTAAACCAGGACTAAACCAGGACTAAACCAGGACTAAACCAGGACTAAACCAGGACTAAAACCAGGACTAAACCAGGACTAAACCAGGACTAAACCAGGACTGAACCAGGACTAAACCAGGACTAAACCAGGACTAAACCAGGACTAAACCAGGACTAAACCAGGACTGAACCAGGACTAAACCAGGACTAAACCAGGACTAAACCAGGACTAAACCAGGACTAAACCAGGACTAAACCAGGACTGAACCAGGACTAAACCAGGACTGAACCAGGACTAAACCAGGACTAACCAGGTCTAAACCAGGACTAAACCAGGTCTAAACCAGGACTAAACCAGGACTAAACCAGGACTAAACCAGGACTGAACCAGGAACCAGGACTAAACCAGGACTAAACCAGGTCTAAACCAGGACTAAACCAGGACTAAACCAGGACTGAACCAGGACTAAAACCAGGACTAAACCAGGTCTAAACCAGGACTAAACCAGGACTAAACCAGGACTAAACCAGGACTAAACCAGGACTAAACCAGGTCTAAACCAGGACTAAACCAGGACTAAACCAGGACTAAACCAGGTCTAAACCAGGACTGAACCAGGACTGAACCAGGACCAGGACTAAACCAGGACTAAACCAGGACTGAACCAGGACTAAACCAGGACTAAACCAGGACTGAACCAGGACTAAACCAGGACTAAACCAGGACTAAACCAGGACTGAACCAGGACTAAACCAGGACTAAACCAGGTCTAAACCAGGTCTAAACCAGGTCTAAACCAGGTCTAAACCAGGACTAAACCAGGTCTAAACCAGGACTAAACCAGGACTAAACCAGGACTAAACCAGGTCTAAACCAGGTCTAAACCAGGTCTAAACCAGGTCTAAACCAGGACTAAACCAGGACTAAACCAGGACTAAACCAGGACCCTGCAGCTCCTCTTTGTCCCAGTTGTTTTAGATTTTGTGATTTTGTGTAAATGAAGCAGTTTGATCCTGGAGACAAAAACTCGAGGTTTTATTTAAACTTATTCAAAGTTCAGATGATGATTTGTTTCTGGGTCGACTCGGGCAGAGAAGGTCAAGACCAAGACCAGACTGAGACCACAGGGTCCAGAGGCAAGACCAAGACCTCGGCCCTCGAGACCAAATCAAGACCAACTTTACCATTTTCTACATTTATTTGTATTTTACAGATATTCTGACACATTTATATCAATGTTTTTATAAATCTGTCTCCATTTTATCAAACGTCCAGTGTCAGACCTCGAGACCTGGACAAGACCGAGACAAGACCGAGACAAGACCGAGACAAGACCCAGACAAGACCCAGACAAGACCGAGTCCAAGCTCCTTCAAAATCCAGACAAGACCCAGACAAGACCCAGACAAGACCGAGACCAAATGTGGTGGAGTCTGAGACAAGACCCAGACCGGTCTGGGTCTGGACTATCATGACACCAGGATCTGGCGTCTCCAACCTTTTTCTTCTGTTGATCCTTTACAAAAAGAAAAAGACAAAAAAACAAAAAGCTGCTTATTTTACTGTTCACAAGAAAATCCTCCAAACAGTTTGATTTGTACAAAACACAAAAGTTTATCACAGAATCACAAACCAGAATCTACAAAGACACTTCAGCAAATAGTCCTGGTTCAGTCCTGGTTCAGTCCTGGTTTAGTCCTGGTTTAGTCCTGGTTCAGTCCTGGTTTAGTCCTGGTTTAGTCCTGGTTTAGTCCTGGTTTAGTCCTGGTTTAGTCCTGGTTTAGTCCTGGTTTAGTCCTGGTTTAGTCCTGGTTTAGTCCTGGTTTTAGTCCTGGTTCAGTCCTGGTTCAGTCCTGGTTTAGTCCTGGTTAGTCCTGTTCAGTCCTGGTTCAGTCCTGGTTTAGTCCTGGTTTAGTCCTGGTTCAGTCCTGGTTTAGTCCTGGTTTAGTCCTGGTTTAGTTCTGGTTTAGACCTTGTGTTTGAGTGTTGCTGGTTCAAGTCCTGATCTCCACATAAACGTTGTTTTTTGAGGCAGCAGAAAACATGTCCACACAGTTCGACAAAGTTTCACCAGGACATCGAGTAAAAACTGAAAATTATATCAGATTAAAAGAATTTGAGCAAAATTTTTGTGACAAAGGAATTAATCCCTGGTCACCTGGTCTCAAATAAAAGCCTGGTCTCAAATAAAAGCCTGGTCTCAAATAAAAGCCTGGTCTCAAATAAAAGCCTGGTCTCAAATAAAAGCCTGGTCTGTTAAGTGATTGAAACAAATAAACACCTTGGATAGTATTTGTTGTTTTTCATTATTATAGTTTTATTTCAGTCGTTTCTCTCAGTTTCACACAAACACAGATCAGGATTTAAAATTTAAACAGAAACTGCAGCGACTTTTTAAACCAAACTGAACTCAGACAAAACAGATGAACAGAAACATGACACAAAGACTCAATAAAGAGTCAAGAACAACAGAACAACAGAACAATAGAACAACAGAACAACAGAACAACAGAACAACAGAACAACAGAACATGGATTAAATCTCAGAGTCAGAGTGTTATTTTAACTCTCTGAAAGTAAAATGTGTGTTGTTGTGATCTTCAAACTCCGTCCAGTGAAGAACCAGTTTGAACCAGTTTTGTTCTGAATTTCATCTTAAATTAACTCAAATAAAGTGTGAAAATAAAACCCCTCTGTGTGTTGTTGAGTTAAATCAGGATAACTCTACAAAGTGTTATCTGTTTACTCTCTAAACCTTCATTTAACTCTGGATTTGGGTTAAACAGGAACTTTGGTCCAGTTTTACTTCATGAACTTTTACACAAATGTTAAATTAACTCTAGAACAGAGTGACTCAGAGAAACTCTGAGGAAATGTTAAAGTTCATTTTAACTCTCAGGATCTTTAACTTAACAAAAGCATCAAGTGTCGAGGCTCTGATTGGACGAACGTCTCAAAACTCCTCAAACATCACAAGGAGGAAAGAGGAGAGAGGAGATAGGAGAGAGGAGATAGGAGATAGGAGAGAGGAGAGAGGAGAGAGGAAAGAGGAGAGAGGAGATAGGAGATAGGAGACAGGAGATAGGAGAGAGGAGAGAGGAGAGAGGAGAGAGGAGATAGGAGACAGGAGATAGGAGAGAGGAGAGAGGAGAGAGGAAAGAGGAGAGAGGAGATAGGAGATAGGAGATAGGAGAGAGGAGATAGGAGAGAGGAGAGAGGAAAGAGGAGAGAGGAAAGAGGAGAGAGGAGATAGGAGATAGGAGACAGGAGATAGGAGAGAGGAGAGAGGAAAGAGGAGAGAGGAGATAGGAGATAGGAGAGAGGAGAGAGGAAAGAGGAGAGAGGAGATAGGAGATAGGAGACAGGAGATAGGAGAGAGGAGAGAGGAGAGAGGAAAGAGGAGAGAGGAGATAGGAGATAGGAGAGAGGAAAGGGGAAAGAGGAGAGAGGGAAGAGGAAAGAGGAGAGAGGAGATAGGAAAGAGGAGAGGAAAGAGGAGATAGGAGAGAGAAGATAGGAGAAAGGAAAGAGGAAAGAGGAGAGAGGAGATAGGAAAGAGGAGAGAGGAAAGAGGAGATAGGAGATAGGAGAGAGGAAAGAGGAGATAGGAAAGAGGAAAGAGGAGAGAGGAGAGAGGAAAGAGGAGAGAGGAAAGAGGAGATAGGAGATAGGAGAGAGGAAAGAGGAGATAGGAGAGAGGAAAGAGGAAGAGGAGATAGGAGGAAAGAGGAGATAGAGGAGAGAGGAGAGAGGAGAGAGGAGATAGGAGAGAGGAGACACTTCAGTCTGTGTCAGACAAAACCCAGGGTCCTGACGCTCGCTGGCCCCGCCCCCGTGACGTGACTGTGTGGGCGTGGTTTTGGTCTGTGTGGGCGTGGTTTTGGTCTGGGCGTGGGGGGGTGGAGGTGGTGGGGGGGGGGGGGGGTGAGTCTCTGGGTTGGGCTCCTCCCTCACACGTGGACATTATAGTTTTCATGTCTGTTTGATTTCTCCAGTGTTGTTTCCACGTCAGCAGCAGCAGCAGCAGCAGCAGCAGCAGCGTCTCGTCCTCGTCCTCGTCCTCGGCTGTAATTATCCTTCGCGCTCTGTAATGTCAATAAAGTGAAGACTGGAGGCGGCTTTTTCATCTCCACATCTCCACTGTCATTTACCCAAAACACTTCAACTTCAACATGAACATTTAAAAAAAACAAAAAACTGCTCCCACTGTTTAAAAATCTCACCAAACTGAAAAGTGAAAACCGACTCCTGTGAACTTCAAGTCATGTTCTGATGTTCTGATGTTCCTGGTCACACTCAGAGCTGGACTTGAGTTTGTTTCATTCACACTTTGCAAAAAAGCTAAATCCAGTCAAGTTCAGACGACTTGAATTCAAAAAGTTTCATCGTGATTTGAGTCAATTTCACTTGACGAATAAAAATGATTCACCAGTGGAACGAGACTTTTTGTGCTTAAAATATAAAAATGCATCTTGCTGCTGCACTTAAAATAAGAAACACAACAACTTTTTCCAGTAAAAAAAAGAAACAAAATCAAATGTTGCTTGAATTAAGAAGAAGAAACTTATTTCACTTGTCGAGTTGAAATAAAGTCAAATACATTTGAACTTAACCCAGATATTATTGTTTTTTTGTTTTTTTTCCCAGTGCATGTCTGAGTCTGTTTACATCTGCAAAGCTCCAAACGCTCTGCTCCACCTCGTGATGTCATGCAGTGATGTCATGCAGTGATGTCATGCAGTGATGTCATGCAAGTGGTAGAAAATATTGTCCCGAAAAGAACAGCGCAGTAACGTAATGACTCCTTTGTGTGTCGGAATGTTGAAAAAAAAAGCTAAAGTGATGCTGCTATGACCTATGCTATGAGTGTTTGTCGGAGTGTCGGAGTGTCTGTCGGAGTGTCTGTCGGAGTGTCGGAGTGTCTGTCGGAGTGACGGAGTGTTTGTCAGAGTGTCGGAGTGTTTGTCGGAGTGTCACAGTGTTTGTCGGAGTTTGTCGGAGTGTCGGAGTGTCAGAGTGTTTGTCGGAGTGTTTGTCGGAGTGTCGGAGTGTTTGTCGGAGTGTCAGAGTGACGGAGTGTCAGAGTGTGGGAGAGTTGGAGTGTTTTGTCGGAGTGTTTGTCGGAGTGTCGGAGTGTTTGTCGGAGTGTCAGAGTGTTTGTCGGAGTGTTTGTCGGAGTGTCGGAGTGTCAGAGTGTTTGTCGGAGTGTCGGAGTGTTTGTCGGAGTGACGGAGTGTCGGAGTGTCGGAGTGTTTGTCGGAGTGTTTGTCGGAGTGTCAGAGTGTTTGTCGGAGTGTTTGTCGGAGTGTCGGAGTGTCGGAGTGTCGGAGTGTTGTCGGAGTGTCGGAGTGTTTGTCGGAGTGTCGGAGTGTTTGTCGGAGTGTCGGAGTGTTTGTCGGAGTGTCGGAGTGTTTGTCGGAGTGTCGGAGTGTTTGTCGGAGTGACGGAGTGTTTGTCGGAGTGTCGGAGTGTTTGTCGGAGTGTTTGTCGGAGTGTCGGAGTGTTTGTCGGAGTGTTTGTCGGAGTGTTTGTCGGAGTGTGTCGGAGTGTTTGTCGGAGTGTTTGTCGGAGTGTTTGTCGGAGTGTCGGAGTGTTTGTCGGAGTGTCGGAGTGTTTGTCGGAGTGTCGGAGTGTTTGTCGGAGTGTTTGTCGGAGTGTTGGAGTGTTTGTCGGAGTGTTTGTCGGAGTGTCGGAGTGTTTGTCGGAGTGTCGGAGTGTTTGTCGGAGTGTTGGAGTGTTTGTCGGAGTGTTTGTCGGAGTGTCGGAGTGTTTGTCAGAGTGACGGAGTGTTTGTCGGAGTGTCGGAGTGTTTGTCGGAGTGTCGGAGTGTTTGTCGGAGTGACGGAGTGTTTGTCGGAGTGTCGGAGTGTTTGTCGGAGTGTCGGAGTGTTTGTCGGAGTGTTTGTCGGAGTGTCGGAGTGTAGGAGAGTTGGAGTGTTTTGTCGGAGTGTTTGTCGGAGTGTTTGTCGGAGTGTTTGTCGGAGTGTTTGTCGGAGTGTCGGAGTGTTTGTCGGAGTGTTCGGAGTGTTGGAGTGTAAATCCCAGAACACTGGACAAACATCACTCCTCTCGTGGTTTTGTTGGAGACCTTGGGCTTCTTGTGCGGCTCAGACATGTGCAGATTTCAGGTTTGGTCACATTTACAAATGTTAAACGAGTTCTGTTGATTTGGACAGACCCACTGACGCTCATGAGCCTCATTTGACTGGAGCCGAGCGCCGTGTGTGACTCCCTCAGGACACTCGTGCACACACACTGTGGTCCAGAGTTCACCCGGCGCCCCCTGCAGGTCTGTCTGTGAGACTCTGGCTGCAGGACACAGACGAGGGACACTTTTGTCCTGAGGGCCGTTCCTCTCCTCGCTCTGACACAGATCTGACTCGACCCGAGGAGCCGCACGCACACTTCTGTTTGAGCTTCTCAAGTGAGTTTAAAACCCGAGTCGCTAGAGGGAAAATACAGAGTCTGAGAAAAACTCCAAAGGAGAGAAAGAGTGAGAGGAAAGGAGACAGGAGAGAGGAAAGGAGACAGGAGAGAGGAAAGGAGAGAGGAGAGAGGAAAGGAGAGAAGAGAGGAAAGGAGACAGGAGAGAGGAAAGGAGACAGGAGAGAGGAAAGGAGACAGGAGAGAGGAAAGGAGACAGGAGAGAGGAAAGGAGAGAGGAGAGAGGAAAGGAGACAGATTACAGGGGAGAGGAGTGAAAGTGTGTAAGGGGAGAGGAGACAGGAGACAGGAGGGAGGAGAGAGTGGGCAGGTCCGGACCTGTCTGTGCCGTGGACCAGAGCAGAGCAAACAGGAGAAACCCCCCGTCCCCACCTGTCCCCACCCCCACCTGCTCACCTCCCCTTTAAACCTTTACATGGCCCCGCCCCTTTAAGAGTTTGGCCGTAAAGCCCAGCTGTCCGTGTGATCGCTCCACGTGTGTGGGCCCCGTCACACAAACTGTCACACAAACTGTCACACGAGCAGCACAATT
>NW_026571175.1:38131106-38231106 GCF_026225935.1 Boleophthalmus pectinirostris | reverse complement strand
TTTTGTGTGATACTTTTACTTGAGTATTTTTGCTCCAGTCTCGGAACTTTTACTTCAGCAACAAAACTGAATATTTCCACCACTGAACCTCTGCCTGTCCTCCATCAAACTGCCTCTCCTCCTCCTCCACTTCCTCTCCTCCTCCTCTTTATTCTTCTCTTCCTCTCCTCCTCCTCTCCTCTTCTCTCTTCTTCTTCCTCCTCTTCCTCTCCTCTTTCTCTCTTCCTCCTCCTCCTTCTCCTCTCCTTCTTCCTCTTCTTCTCGTCTCACATTCTTGGTGTTTCATAAACACAGGTTTGCTGCTGGTGACCGGTGACTGGACGACTGAGTGAAACAACAGATTTTCCACTGCGAGAGAAAAGAGGGAGAGGAGGAGGAGGAGGAGAAGATGGAGAGAAAGGGAAAGAGTGAGGGGGGAGAGAGGGCGAGTGGGCGGGGCCAGACTAAACGGAAAAACCAAACCATGTGTAATTCTGTGGTGGAATTTGTTGGCTGGAGCCGAGGCCGAGAGGAGCTCGTCTCCCAAACGCAGAGAGAAGAACAAACTGAAGCTCCAACCCTCCAGTCTGAACACAAACTCACAACATCTACACAAACTCACAACATCTACACAAACTCACAACATCTACACAAACTACACACAACTACACAACACTACACAACATCTCACAACATCTACACAAACTCACAACATCTACTCACAAACACAAACTCACAACATCTACACAAACTCACAACATCTACACAAACTCACAACATCTACACAAACTCACAACATCTACACAAACTCTGAACATCTACACACAAACTCTGAACATCTACACAAACTCACAACATCTACACAAACTCACAACATCTACACAAACTCACAACATCTACACAAACTCTGAACATCTACACAAACTCACAACATCTACACAAACTCACAACATCTACACAAACTCTGAACATCTACACAAACTCACAACATCTACACAAACTCACAACATCTACACAAACTCACAACATCCACACAAACTCTGAACTGCTTTTACCTTACGAACCCTCGCGGACCCTGCGCTCCTCTGACAGCAGGTTCCTGGTCATTCCAAAGTCAGGACACACACTCACGGAGAGGAGGCGTCTTTCACACTGTGGCCCTCGTCTATGGACTGCAGCGGAGGAGCTCAGGGCTGCAGAGAACTCATGTTTTTAAGAGCAGGCTCAAGACACCTTTTTAGCTTAGCTTTTGATTGAAATCTTATACTTTTACTTGTTTTTATTGTACACATTTACTATATTTTTTATCTTAGCATATTTTTTTTAGGATTTCACAGTGTTTCCTCTGTAAAGCCTCTGCATCGGGACACAGCTGTGGCTGCTGGGTCTGTCATGTGGGCTCCTGGTGGAGGGATGGTGCTTGGGCCTCAGGTGCCTGGCTTCAATCTCTCCCTGGCTCCTGTGTGGTTCCTGGTGGTGGTTCCTGTGGTGTTCCTGGTGGTGGTTCTGTGGTGGTTCCTGGTGGTGGTGGACGTCTCTCTGCTCCCGGTGCAGACGGCTCCTCTGATGGTGCTTTTCTCAACTGGTTCGCCTGTATTCAGCCTCACATTTTATTGTGTCCGGTTATGTATTTTAGCATGTGAGTGTGAGTGTGTGTGTGTGTGCATGTTTGTGTGTATGTGAGTGTGTGTTTGGTTGTTTGACTATGTGGGGTTGGGGTGCGGGTTGGGTTGGGTGGGTGGGTGGTTGGAAATGCGGGACTGTTTTTATCACTGTAAAGCACTTTGTGTTGCATTTTGTATGAAAAGTGCTTTATAAATAAAGTTTGATTTGATTTGATTTGATTTAACATCTACACAAACTCTGAACATCTACACAAACTCAACACAACAACTCACACAAACACTCAAACAAACATCCACACAAACTCTGAACATCTACACAAACTCTGAACATCCACACAAACTCTGACACAAACTCTCTCACACAAACTCACAACACTCAACTACACAAAACTCTGAACATCTACACAAACTCTGAACATCAACACACACAAACATCACACAAATCTACACACAAATCACAAACATCCACACAAACTCACAACATCCACACAAACTCTGAACATCTACACAAACTCTGAACATCTACACAAACTCACAACACAAACTCACAACATCCACACAAACTCACAACATCCACACAAACTCTGAACATCTACACAAACTGTGAACATCCACACAAACTCTGAACATCTACACAAACTCTCACGTGATTCCAGGTCAAAACGTTTCAGCTTTAAACACTGAAACATTTCTGAAGCATCATCGACGCAGAAAGAAACGTGTGACAGATTTTTATGTTCAAAGTCTCCACCCTTTACTTTGTCCACACTCGGCCTTCTCTGACCAAACCAGGACTAAACCAGGACTAGAACCAAACCAGGACTAGAACTCAACCAGATCTCGACCAGTTTCCTGAGGTCTGCAGTTGAAGAGGAGTTTGGAGTAAATCTGGGACGGAGGATCTTTTCACTCTGAGATTCATGTGAACTGTCCTGGATTTAAATCATTAAATCAATAAATAAAGTCCTAGACCAGGACTAAACTGAACACCTCAGTTAAATATGTTTTATATTTTATTTTCAAACCCTCAGAGTGTCCACCCTTTACTTCAGGTCCATCCTTTGCTTTGTGCTCAGGTCATATCAGACTCTGGTCCTTTTCACTCTGAGTTTCAGGATGACGTCCCTGAAATGTTTTCCTCTCCTCAGCGTCAGGATCAGAGCAGAGACCAAAGCAAAGGGTCAAGAAGTGAGCGTGGGCATGATTCAGCTCCATCGACTGTGGCTCCAGTTCAGTTTGTGTTGAAATGGTGTCCTGCTGCTCAGTTTGAGATGTTCCTCTGATCCTGGAGTTTGAGCTCAGATGGACGAGGCTCCAGACTCTCCCCTGTGTCTGCTGGCCTCAGTGAGCTTCATTTTTCCTGGAACTGGAGCCTCAGGACGCGTCCTCACAGTGTCCGTGTCCCTCCTGTCCCCGTCCACAGGTGAGAGCGCCCCCTGTGGGGACGTGTGTGAAGACGCCTCAAACACAAACCTGCAGCTCTGTCCATCGTTTGTGTTTCTTTTGTGTTTCTTTATTTTTGGAAATATTAACGATTCTTTTAAAGGTCAAACTGGGGTCACAGCTCCAAGAAACTTCAAAATGAAATAAAACGACACAAAATCGTCGTAAAAACTATTGTTGTGTCCTTAGGCAAGACACTTCACCCTCACTGCCCAGGATGAAAGTGGTGTGTGTGTTGTGTGTGTGTGTGTGTGTGTGTGTGTGTGTGTGTTGTGCTGTGTGTGTGTGTGTGTTGTGTGTGTGTGTGTGTGTGTGTGTGTGTGTGTGTGTGTGTGTGTGTGTGTGTGTGTGTGTGTGTGTGTGTGTGTGTGTGTGTGTGTGTGTGTGTGTGTGTGTGTGTGTGTGTGTGTGTGTGTGTGTGTGTGTGTGTGTGTCTGTGTGTGTGTGTGTGTGTGTGTGTGTGTGTGTGTGTGTGTGTGTGTGTGTGTGTGTGTGTGTGTGTGTGTGTGTGTGTGTGTGTGTGTGTGTGTGTGTGTGTGTGTGTGTGTGTGTGTGTGTGTGTGTGTGTGTGTGTCTGTGTGTATGTGTGTGTGTGTGTGTGTGTGTGTGTGTGTGTGTGTGTGTGTCTGTGTGTGTGTGTGTGTGTGTGTCTGTGTGTGTGGGGGGTTCTTGGTGGGGGGGTGTGAGCACTAATGACTCTAATGTGGGAAAGGGGCCCCTGTGACTTTAAGACCCCCCCCCCCGACTGCAGCGGGGCCACAGACACACTGATGTGATCCAGATGTGTGGGCGGAGCTAAAGCCTCTCACTGTGTTTACATGACACACACACACACACACACACACACACACACACACACACATACACACATACACACACACACACACACACACAACACACACACACACACACACACACCTGAGACACACACACACACACACACAACAACAACAGTTTAGGAAAGACAAAATCTCTGTTCTGTTGCTGTTTCCTGGACTCATGTTTGTTTCATTCACACAAATGTTGTCTGTTCCACCTCGTGATGTCATCGTGTGGTGGTACAGGAAGTGCTCCACTGTGTTTTTAAACTCCACACTTCACCTTCACTAGAATCATTTAAATAATTTTTTCAGTCCTGGAGTTTGTTTATCGATCTCGACTGAACTAAAGGGAAAAGGAGCTGACAACTTGATGACATCACAAGGTGGAACAGAGCGTTTGGAGCTTTGGAGATGTAAACAAACTCAGAATAAAGAAACACTCAAACAAACACAACTCCAGCTCTGAGTGTGACAGGAACAACAGAACAACAGAACATAGATTAAAGCTCAGAGTAAAAGAAAATCGTGTGTTTTATTTCTCTGTTTTCGCTGCAAAAAAGTTTGTCCAAAATGTAAAATCGAAACATTTAAATGTGTCAGAAAATGACTTTAAACTGTTGAAATGAAGTGTCCATGGAGCAGATCATTTTACTGAACAAGTTCAAACTCTAGACGAGAAGGAAACATCTGAGAACCAGTGAGACAAACAAGACGGAAAAACAGAGACAAGTTCAAATGAAAAAGGTAAAATAAGATAATAAAAAATCACACACACACACACACACACACAGACACAGACACAGACACACACACACACACACACACACACAGCCTGACACACACACACACACAGACACACACACACACAGACACACACACACACACACACACACACACACACACACACACAGACACACACAGACACACACAGACACACACACACACACAGACACACACACACACACACAGACACACAGACACACACACACACACACACAGACACACACACACACACACACACACACACACACACAGACACACACACACACACACACAGACACAGACACACACAGACACACACACACACACACACACACACACACACAGACACACACAGACACACACACACACACACACAGACACACACAGACACACACACAGATACACACACAAACACACACACACAGACACACACAGACACACAGACACACAGACACACGTGGAGTGAGGCTGGAGTTGTGTTTCAGTCCCGGGGGTCGTAACACACACAGACACACAGACACACACACACACACACACACACAGGCAGAACATGCAAACTCTCCACAGATCTGAGCCAACAGGAAACAGCAGAACAAACCGACAGGTTAAGTCAGATGCCCTTCCTCACACCACACACAGGCTCTGAGTTAAACGGAACAGCACGTGCACTTTATTTATTTGATCTTATTTAGTTTTATTTTATTTTATTTTGTCACACACTAAAGTTGAACAAGGAGGATGTGACTCTGTGTTTTTTTGTTCCTTTGATTGTTTTGAAAATGTTTTATTCACACAAAGCAACAGATTCACAGGTTTTATAAGTTTCTGAATCTCACCTCCCTTTGCTCTCTGCACTAAGTCCCTCCCCCTTCAGAGCGTCGCACTGATGAAACTCCTGCATCACATCAGGTTTGTCGTGTCGCTGTGTTCAGTTTTGTGTCGTGTTTTTGTGTTTTTATGGAGACTTGTCGTGTGGGAGCCTGGAGGGCGGAGTCTTGTACGCACCTCTGTGTGAGCGCTGTTATTAAGAGCTTGTGTGTGTGTGTGTGTGTGTCTGTGTGTGTTGTGTGTGTTTGTGTGTCTGTGTGTGTCTGTGTGTGTTTGTGTGTGTGTTCCTGACTGTTTAACGTGGCGTCCCACAGAGCAGATTTACACACTCACTCACACTTATTAAGAGTGTTTAGTTTAGTGAACTCGCCCACACACACAAACTCGCCCCACACACACACACACACACACACACACACACACACAAACACACACATACACACACACAGACACACACACACACACACACAGACACACACACACACACAGACAGACACACACAGACAGACACACAAACACACACACAGACACACACACACACACAGACAGACACACAAACACACAGACACACACCTTGAACATTTAACGAGTTTTAAGTTTAGATTTTCACTTCACACACTGACTCCTCATCACAAACTCGTCTGAAGAGGTTATAGACTCATCCATCCATGTTTGAGTAATCTAGTGATCTCTCACAGACCCTGTTCATGCCCATATCCCCCAGGCTCCCACAGTACAAGTCTGTACGAGGCTCCGCCCCCAGGCTCCCACACGACAACTCTCCATAAAAACACAAAAACATGAGACAAAACTGAACACAGACACTGGACGAGTGTGTGTGATCGTGTTCTGAAGGGGGAGGGAGTTAGTGCAGAGAGCAAAGGGAGGAGAGATTAGGTCAGACTTATAAAACATGTGAATCTGCTGTTTTAGTGATTAAAACATTTTTAAAAGAATCAAAGGATCATGTTGATCTGAATCAGTGTTTCTCAAACACTGGGTCGCGACCCTCAGGTGGGTCACAAGTGACTTTTGTTTTTTGGGTCGTCTTGTCACGATCTGCACGTCAGTCTGTGGTATACACTTGTACAGAACGTTTTGTTTCAGTATTTCTCGTTCAGATAAATGTTGAAAAGAAAAAGGAAAGTTCTACATCTAAAGTCTAAACAGGCGACTTCGAAATCCTTTTATTTCTGTTTTTTATGGTTTAAAACTTGAGTAAAACTAAATGTTCAGAGACATGATCAGTCAGTCAACTATAAAATCTCCTCATTAATCCTCATTTATTTTGTGATTTATGAATCATGTCTGTGGACCTTGGTCGTGAAGGTTTGGATCCAAACACTGAATAAATATGTGACGTATTACAGTTTAAACCCCACAGAGTGTGACAGGACCCCAGAAGTGACCTGACTCACACAGTTTAATAGTTACCCTCAGGTGTGTGTGTGTGGGGGGGTGCTCCTGGGTGGTGTTGGGGGTGATGGTGTTGGGGGTGATGTTCCTGGAGGTAGAACACACTTCTGTCATAAAGCTGCTGGAGGTGGAGTCTTCACACTCAGAGTCCATAAAGCTCTGGTCCCACCTGGATCTGCTGCCCCAGGGTCGACTGTAAACCTGGACCTCCTCACCTGCCTCACCTGCCTCACCTGTCTCACCTGTGCCTCACCTGCCTCTCCTGCCTCATCCAGGGTCTGTGTTTGATGTTTCTGTGTTGACTCGTTGTTCTCTGTTTTTGTTTGTTGGATCTGAGTCGAGGTCGATGCTCTGCAGAGAACTTCACCTCCACAACACCAGGAGGCGACGGTTTAAACCTGGCGTCTATGTTTATAAACTGAAGTGGGAAAGTGGAGAACAGGAAGTGTGTGTGGAGACGACCAATCACAGCTCTGATCGTCTGTGTCGCTTTGACTCGTTATAAAACGTGGGCGACTTTTCACGACCTTAAACTGGGCTTCAACATGAAACTAAAGAGCCAATCAGGAGCGAGGATGTTGAGGGGACATGAGGGGGCGGCGCTTAGCGACGCTGTCAATCAAACCTGTTGCTAACGTAAACGAGAACGACGTCGAGGAAAACAGGCTCTGATTGGTCAGTTCATGTTTGGGGGGGGGGGGCATCTGTGTAGATCTGTCAGGACCCTGCACACCCTGTCACACAGGAAGCACCCTGTCACACAGGAGCACCCTGTCACCCTGTCACACAGCACCCTGCACAGCACAGCAGCACCCTGTCACACAGCAGCACCCTGTCACACAGGAGCACCCTGTCACACAGCACCCTGTCACACAGCACCCTGTCACACAGCAGCACCCTGTCACACAGCACCCTGTCACACAGGAGCACCCTGTCACACAGGAGCACCCTGTCACACAGGAGCACCCTGTCACACAGCAGCACCTGTCACACAGGGACAGGGCAGGTCCAGTTGTTGGTCTGTGGTGAGCTCTGTTTGCTCTGGACTCAAACCCTCACATTAAAATACAGACCAGAGTCTGATGATGTGGACTCCTCCTCCTCCTCTGTCCTCTGTCCTCTGTCCTCTCTCCTCTGTCCTCTGTCCTCTCTCCTCTGTCCTCTCTCCTCTGTCCTCTCTCCTCTCTCCTCTCTCCTCTGTCCTCTCTCCTCTCTCTCTCCTCTCTCCTCTGTCCTCTGTCCTCTCTCCTCTCTCCTCTGTCCTCTGTCCTCTCTCCTCTGTCCTCTGTCCTCTGTCCTCTCTCCTCTGTCCTCTGTCCTCTCTCTCCTCCTCTGTCCTCTCTGTCCTCTGTCCTCTCTCCTCTCTCCTCTGTCCTCTGTCCTCTGTCCTCTGTCCTCTCTCCTCTGTCCTCTGTCCTCTGTCCTCTGTCCTCTCTCTCTCTGTCCTCTGTCTCTCTGTCCTCTGTCCTCTGTCCTCTGTCCTCTGTCCTCTGTCCTCTGTCCTCTCCTCTCTCTGTCCTCTGTCCTCTGTCCTCTCTCCTCTGTCCTCTGTCCTCTCTCCTCTGTCCTCTGTCCTCTGTCCTCTGTCCTCTGTCCTCTGTCCTCTGTCCTCTGTCTCTGTCCTCTGTCCTCTGTCCTCTGTCCTCTGTCCTCTCTCCTCTGTCCTCTGTCCTCTGTCCTCTCTCCTCTGTCCTCTGTCCTCTCTCCTCTGTCCTCTGTCCTCTGTCCTCTCTCCTCTGTCCTCTGTCCTCTGTCCTCTCTCCTCTGTCCTCTGTCCTCTCTCCTCTGTCCTCTGTCCTCTGTCCTCTGTCCTCTGTCCTCTCTTCTCTGTCCTCTGTCCTCTCTCCTCTGTCCTCTGTCCTCTCTCCTTTCTCCTCTCCTCTTTCCTCAAAGGAAGGAGCAGGAGCAGCCATATAAGAGTCAGGTTTGTGGAGAGGCGAGCCGTCTCACAGTGAGGACAGCGTCTGCGTTTACAACAGACTGGTGCATATTTTCTGATCTGTGTCATAATGACAGAACAGAACTTTTAAAACATTTCCTGAAAGTCTTTAGAATGATCTGGAACTAAACCAGAACAAGTACAAGAGACAGAGACTAGAACACACACACGGACCTGGGACAGACCTGGTTTAGTCCTGGTTTAGTCCTGGTTACCTGGTTTAGTCCTGGTTTAGTCCTGGTTTAGACCTGGTTTAGTCCTGGTTTAGTCCTGGTTTAGTCCTGGTTTAGACCTGGTTTAGTCCTGGTTTAGTCCTGGTTTTAGTCCTGGTTTAGAGTCCTGGTTTAGTCTGTTTAGTCCTGTTTAGTTTAGTCCTGGTTTAGTCCTGGTTTAGTCCTGGTTTAGTCCGGTTTAGTCCTGGTTTTAGTCCTGGTTTAGAGTCCTGGTTTAGTCCTGGTTTAGTCCTGGTTTAGTCCTGGTTTAGTCCTGGTTTAGACCTGGTTTAGTCCTGGTTTAGACCTGGACCACTGAGGGATCACACACATATGAGGCCACATGGCAAAAGAAAAGAAAGTTGTACATGAAACATTGTATTTATTTGAGTTTATTTAAAGTTCTGATCTTCTGCTCCAGATTTGATTCAAACTGTTTCCATGTGCAGAGAAAATCACATCTATTGTCCCGAGGCTCGAGGAGGAGTTTCTACTGAGAACATCAAACTCTCTCCTCAACCCCCCCCCCCCCGCTCCTGACCCCGCCCCCTGCACCCAGACCCCGCCCCCTGCACCTCAGACTCCTCCCCCTCCCCCAGAGACTCCGCCCACACACCCCAGCCCCCCCTCCTCCCCCCGGGGCTGAGCGGCTGGAAAAAATGACACAGCCAGCAGCAGCAGCAGAGGGAAAGTTCAGACTCCAGACTCCACCGACTTTTTCACTGCACATGAAACTTTTGATTTTGTTCTTTTCAGAGTCTGAGGAGCAGAAAAGTCTCAGGATCTGAACCACGAGTCTGAGAGTGAAGACGAGTTTTTGTTCAGACACTTAAACTACAATAACCATATAAAAAATGAAATCAAACTGTGTAAGTGTAAGTGTGTGATGTGAGATCTGGAGGTGGTTTGTGTTTTAAACTCAGAGTTTGTGAGTCACACCTCACAGCAACAACTCACCCAGACTCTCTGTGTCTTTGGCACAACTGATGAAATCCTCTAAAACAGTGTTTCCCAAAAATATTTTTATTTGGAGCCTTATTTTAAAAAGTCACAAACCTTCACCACCCAAGTCCACAGACCTGATTCATAAATCACAAAATAAATGAGGATTAATGTGGAGATTTTACTGAAGACTGTTGATCGAGTCTCTGAACATTTAGTTTTACTCAAGTTTTAAACAAACACTGAAGCAGAAATAAAAGGATCCAGAAGTCACCTGTTTGGACTTTAAATGGAGAACTTTTCTTTTTCTTTTTAACTTTCAATTGAAGCAGAAATACTGCAACAACTGAATCTATAAAATAATTACAAAAACATTCACATTGAACTTCTGTCCCTTCATTTAAAAATGCTCTAGTTCAATATTTACACAACATATGTCAATGTTTTGGATCAATTGTTGAATTTAGTTTTTCATCTTGTTGTATTTTGTGACAATATTTGAATTCTGTATTATTATTTTTTGTTCAAATTTTATTTATTATGCTTCAAACAGTCAAGTATTTGTAGGTGTGTGTGTAGGTGTGTGTATGTGTATGTGTGTGTGTGTGTGTGTGTATGTGTATGTGTGTGTGTATGTGTGTGTGTGTGTATGTGTGTGTAGTGTGTGTGTATGTGTGTGTGTGTATGTGTGTGTGTGTGTGTGTAGGTGTGTGTATGTGTATGTGTGTGTATGTGTATGTGTGTGTGTAGGTGTGTGTATGTGTATGTGTGTGTGTGTAGGTGTGTGTATGTGTGTGTGTGTGTATGTGTATGTGTGTGTGTAGGTGTGTGTATGTGTATGTGTATGTGTGTGTATGTGTGTGTAGGTGTGTGTATGTGTATGTGTGTGTGTGTAGGTGTGTGTGTGTGTGTTGTTGTTTTGATGTTTATTTGAGTGTGTGTATCGTCCTGTCTGCTCTACTGTATGTGTCTTTTGTCGTTGTACTTGTGAGGACCTCGTTAAAAATGGAGCTGGTGAGACTCTCACGGGGCTCATCCTCCAAACAAAAACATTCAAATTCAAAATGATACAAAACATGTCTTAACACTTGAACATTTCTGGTGAGACAGGTGAGTCTGTCCGGCTGCAGGAGGAGATCAGACGCACAGGCCAAAAAAAAAAAAAAAAAACCTCTTGTGACTCACCTGAGGGTCACGACTCAGACTTTGGGAAACACTGATCCAGATCAGGAGTCTCCAGCCTGCAGCTCTCCAGTCCCGTCCACGCAGCTCAACAAACGATTTCTGAATTCTGTGTGTTGTAGATAATAAGTCAAATTTGAATTAGTAAAAACAGACGAGTTATTTTGATGTTTCACTTGATGCACTGATAAATGTTTAATGTTTTATGAGCGTTTATCTGTTCCTCGTCTGAGGATGTGACGTTTACATTTACTCTGTTTCTTTGTGACGTTGACATGAGAAACTCTGTGGATTTCACCTGAGGAAAAAGGTCAGAGACTCTGATCTTGATAAAGTCACTTTTCTATAAACTGTTGGCGTCAGTTTAAAGAGAAAAAATAACAAGAAGCACAAATATGTCCAGAATATAAAAATATGCTCCAGTCCAGAAACAAAAAGAAACAGGAAGAAGAATAAAGTTCTAAACCTGCTCCTTTCACAAATGAAATCAAATCAGATGAACTTTTCTTTCATCATCGTTTCCTCCAAATCAAGTCCCTGATGATTCTCATGAACGTTACAGAAACTCTGGAGGTTTTTGATTCACTTCAACATTTTCCTCAGTCACATCGTCCAACATGATTTTATTATTTTATTCTTGTATTTTCTTTTTTCATTTTAAAAATCAGGATTGAACAAGTTTCATCTGGACTCTGAACACAGAGACACGTTTGTGTTTTAATGTTCAGAAAAAACGTAAAAAGGTTTTGTGGAGCTTTGGTTAAATGTCGTGATTCTTGTTGCTCTTTTTTGGCCAAAAGTTTTTTGGTTCTTGGAGAAACAGAGGCTCAAATCTGAGAGAATTAACTAATAATAAAACACATGAAGTGATTTACAACAAACAAATCTTTTACTTTATGAAATTTTCTTTTCATGTCGTCTGCATCAGACTCATTTTTACATCCAGGAAAAAATCGATTTGATCTCTGTCTCTGCGCTCACTGCTCACTCTTCTCACACTTTCATTCTTTTCATTCTTTCAGAGTTAGAATCTGTTTATCTCTTTATTTCATGTTTTTGTTGGTGTGGAGGTGAAAATGTGTCCAGATTTATTCACTTTTACTTTGGGCTTTTTGTTTTTGGGTGTTGTTGTTTGGGGGGCTTCAAGTGTGAAAAAGAAACAAGAGTTTGGAGTTTGGAGAAGAAATGTGTAACCCTCCTTTATTTGACCTTCCTCTCCTCTGTTATATCCTCTCCCCCTCCCTCCGTCTGTGCTCTGTCTTTTCTCTCTGTCTTTTCTCTCTCTCTTTTCTCTCTTCTCTTTCTGTTGGTGAGTGCGTCACATCTGGAGAATCACTCAGAGTCTGAGCTCCACGTTTCACATGGAAACCCTGAGCAACTGCAGCAGGAAAAACTCAGACTCACACTCCAGGATGTAAAACAAAACTCACAGGGCCCCAGACGCTCTGTGAGGGGCCTGGACCGTCTGTGAGGGGCCGGATCTGGTCCCTGGGCCACACTTTACAGAGCAGATGTAAATACTTGAAAACAGTTTTTGTGTTTAATGAATAAATGAAATAAAACAAACCAGATTTACACACGTGAGTTTAGAACAACGAGAGCAACATGTGAGTATATAAGTACTCATAAGTACATGTGTGTATGTGTACATGTGTGTATGTGTGTATATGTGTGTATGTGTGTACATGTGTGTATAGTACTCATAAGTATATGTGTGTATGTGTACAAGTGTGTATGTGTGTATATTGTGTTACATGTGTATATGTATAATGTGTACATGTGTGTATGTGTACATGTGTGTATGTGAGTATGTGTGTATGTGTGTACATGTGTGTATATAAGTACTCATAAGTACATGTGTGTATGTGTGTGTGTGTATGTGTGTATGTGAGTACCTGTGTGTATGTGTGTACATGTGAGTACCTGTGTGTATGTGTGTATGTGAGTATATGTGTGTATGTGTACATGTGTGTATGTGAGTCCATGTGTGCATGTGTGTATGTGTGTATGTGAGTATGTGAGTACATGTGTATATGTGTGTATGTGAGTACATGTGTGTATGTGTGTATATGAGTACCTGTGTGTATGTGTGTATGTGTGTACATGTGAGTACCTGCGTGTATGTGTGTATGTGAGTACATGTGTGTATGTGTGTACATGTGAGTACCTGTGTGTATTTGTGTGAGTATATGTGTGTATGTGAGTACATGTGTGTATGTGTGTATGTGTACATGTGTGTATGTGTGTATGTGAGTACATGTGTGTATGTGTGTATGTGAGTACATGTGTGTATGTGTGTATATGTGAGTACATGTGTGTATGTGTGTATGTGAGTATGTGTGTATGTGTGTGTATGTGTTGTGTATGTGTGTATGTGTGTATGTGTGTATGTGTGTATGTGAGTACATGTGTGTATGTGTGTACATGTGTGTATGTGAGTATGTGTGTATGTGTGTGTACATGTGTGTATGTGTGTATGTGAGTACATGTGTGTATGTGAGTATGTGTGTATGTGTGTATGTGTGTACATGTGTGTATGTGTGTATCTGAGTATGTGAGTGCATGTGTGTATGTGAGTATGTGTGTATGTGTGTATGTGTGTATCTGAGTATGTGAGTGCATGTGTGTATGTGTGTATGTGAGTACATGTGTGTATGTGTGTATGTGAGTATGTGAGTACATGTGTGTATGTGAGTATGTGTGTATGTGAGTATGTGAGTACATGTGTGTGTATGTGTGTATGTGTGTACATGTGGTGTATGTGTGTATGTGAGTATGTGTGTGTATGTGTGTGTATGTGTGTATGTGTGTATGTGTGTATGTGTGTATGTATGTGAGTACATGTGTGTATGTGAGTATGTGTGTATGTGAGTATGTGAGTACGTGTGTATGTGAGTATGTGTGTATGTGTGTACATGTGTGTATGTGTGTATGTGTGTATGTGAGTATGTGTGTATGTGTGTATGTGTGTACATGTGTGTATATAAGTACTCATAAGTACATGTGTTATATTTCCTGCAAGACCTGAGCCTCATTTCAAAGTAAAAGTCACTGTAACTGTCAGGTCAGTACTTGTGTGTCTGTGTCTGTGTTTGTGTGTGTGTGTCTGTGTATGTGTGTGTGTGTCTGTATGTGCGTGTGTGTGTTGTGAGTTTCACACACTCTTAGCTCCTGAGTCGTGTGTGTGAGGAGCATTTTCTCTCGTCTTGGTTTTGTGGAGTTTCCTGAGTCTGTGTGTGAACTTTTACAGATGTTCTCATGATCTACAACCCAGAACACACACACACACAACACACACACAACACACACACAACACACACACACACACACACACAACACACACACACACACACACACACACACACACACAACACACACACACACACACACACACACACACACACACACACAGACACACACACACACACACAACACACACACACACAACACACAACACACACACACACACACACACACACACACACACACACACACAACACACACACACACACACACACAACACACACACACACCCGTGTCTCTCTCATCCTTCAGTCTGAAGACGTCAGCTTCAAGGAGGCGGAGTCTAAATCAGCTGCTGAACATTTTGGATTCGCGACTCCACGATTTCACTCTGGTCTCCACTCAACTACAGAGAAAAAGGAACTGAGAACCTGGAGACTCCCACTTCATGACATCACAAGGTGGAACAGAGCGTCTGAAGAATAAAGAATAAAGATTTACTAAACAAACACGACTAGAACATGTTTTTTTTTTTTCCACTGACAAAGAAACAAACAGTTTATGATTTTAATGCAGATTTATTTAAACATCAAAAACAAAACAAAAAACTGAAAATCACTTTATTGAAAATTTATAAAATGACTGAATAAAACAAACAACGACAGACAGAGACAAACAAAACATAGAACAGAACATTAGAACAGAGAACATTAGAACATTAGAGAACAACAGAACATTAGAACATTAGAACAGAACATAGAACATTTAGAACAGTAGAACAGAACATTTAGAACATTAGAACATTAGAACATTAGAACAGTAGAACATTAGAACATAGAACAGTAGAACAGTAGAACATTAGAACATTAGAACATTAGAACATTAGAACCTGGGTGTGTTATAAAGTTTGAGTTTTGTTTAATTTCAGACTTTTGCTGCTGCGTTTTGCTGGAAATGTAAACACTTTTGACTCTGACTCGAGTTGTTTTTTTGGCCGTTTATTCGGTGAGAAGTTGAGTTCAGTTTCAGTTCATTCATTTAATTCATAAAAACAGTTAAATGTTTCTGAACTTTCTCTTTTGATTTTTGTTGAGACGAGGAGAAGCAGAAACTGAGTCTGTGTCCGTTTGAGTTTCACCACAGAAACTCGGAGCCGTAATTATCCTGAAAAAAACCAAAACCTCCAGCAGATATTTTGAGTTTATTATAGTGACCAGACTGACTCAGGAGCAGACAGGAGCAGACAGGAGCAGACAGGAGCAGACAGGAGCAGACAGGAGCAGACAGGAGATGGTGTAGGTCAGACATATCAAACTCAGGCCCGGGGGCCAAATGTGGTCCGTGTTATAATTGTCTTGGTCCGGTGAGATCAGATCAAACATGTGTCGCTGCACATGTTTATCTGGAAATGTTCTTATTTTATCTTCTAGATTCAATGTTTAAATAAAACTTTTATTAAACATTTATTTGAATAAGAAAAAGTTTAACATCACAGATCTACAAAGAAAAGAAAAAAGCTGCAGATGTGGTTGATATTTTTCAATAAATATTTAGTTTGAGTTTGACTCTGGTGTTTGTGCTTCAGGACACGAAGGAACAAGTGAAACGTCTGATTTAGTAGAGAATTTCACTTTAGTCCTGGTTAGTCCTGGTTCAGTCCTGGTTTAGTCCTGGTTCAGTCCTGGTTTAGTCCTGGTTCAGTCCTGGTTTAGTCCTGGTTTAGTCCTGGTTCAGTCCTGGTTTAGTCCTGGTTTAGAGTCCTGGTTTAGTCCTGGTTTAGTCCTGGTTTTCAGTCCTGGTTTAGTCCTGGTTTAGTCCTGAAGTTCAGGTTTTTGTAAAAGTTGGAGACTCATTTAAAATCTAAAGTTTTATTGTGGTTTTTTCGTGTTCGTTTGTGTGGATAAAAATAAAAGCAGAAACATAAAGAAAAAGCCCCGAGGCCGAGGGGGCGGGTCCAGACTTTTGACTGATGTGTGGACACTGATGACATCATGTCGGGGGTCTTCTACATGTGCCTCTATGGTGAAATGTTCAGCAGTTACCACAGTGATGCAGTGCTCACACATTCACACAAACACAAAGATGAGAGGAAGAGAGTTCCAGACAGAGCAGTGCCTCCTGTTAGCGTCGGGATCTGAATCTGGAGAAAATAAATCTGTGAAAATCTGAAATTTCTGAAATGGGTCAAATTCTAAACTCACAAACAGCAGAAGCCCAGAGCCGTGACTCATCCTCTCCACCTCCTCCTCCTCCAGACCGAGCCCCACAGCCCCGCCCCCCTCTCACACAGCCCGCCCCCTCTCACACAGCCCCGCCCCCCTCTCACACAGCCCCGCCCCCCCTCACAGCTGTACAGAGGTGCTCCGTGAGGGGAGGGGCCTCAGCTCCAGACCCAAGTGTTCGACGCACAATGAAAGTGAACGTGTGTGTGTGTGTGTCTCTGTGTGTGTGTGTGTGTCTGTGTGTGTGTGTGTGTGTGTGTGTGTGTCTCTGTGTGTCTCTCTGTGTGTGTGTGTGTGTGTGTGTCTGTGTGTGTGTGTGTCTCTCTGTGTGTGTGTGTGTGTGTGTGTGTGTGTCTGTGTGTGTGTGTCTCTGTGTGTCTGTGTGTGTGTGTGTGTGTGTGTGTGTGTCTGTGTGTGTGTGTGTGTGTGTCTCTCTGTGTGTGTCTCTGTGTGTGTGTGTCTGTGTGTCTGTGTGTGTGTGTGTCTGTGTGTGTCTCTGTGTGTCTGTGTGTGTGTGTGTGTGTGTGTCTGTGTGTGTGTGTGTGTGTGTGTGAGAGAGTCTCACACTCGTCTCTTACAGGAGGTTGTGAGTTTCAGCTTCATCAGGAAACTGAACTCAGGTCGTCTTAAACTGAAGCACCTGAAGGCGACACGAGGTAAACCAGGTGAGTCCAAACTCTGGTCACCAGGAGCCACATGTGTAAACACAGAAGAAGCAGAGGAGGATGGAGGACGAGGACTGGAGCTCAGCACAGGGAAGAATTCAAATCTGTGCAGGTTTAACACGTTAGAATGAACCGTCTTTATTCACACTAAAATCCTTCAAATCAAACAATCAATATTATTGATCAGTTTTATCAAGGTCGATTAGCAACAAAAACTGCAGTAAAAAGTACATTTTTTATTGATGCAAAGTCATTTGGACCATTTCACCCTGGAAGTTTGAAGGCCAAGAAAAATGTGTCTGAGGGCCACATTTGGCCCACGGGCCGTAGTTTGGACTCACCTGACGTAAAGGAACATTTCACCTGAAACTAGAAACTCCAAACCAAACACAAGAACACAAACACATTTGTCCTGTGTGAGCGAGCTCGCCTCTCCACAGACCTGACTGTAATATTCCACAGTGCAGCATTAACCTCAGTGACTCGTTGGTTTTATCTTTGTGTTTCTGTTTCTGTGGAAACACTAAAAGTTCCACACTGTGGCTTTAAAGAGAAAAGAAAAGTGAGTCCAGGTGGAACATGTTCCTGTGTCCCTCACCTGTCAGCGTCGGCCAATCACAGCCTGACCCCCCCCCCCCCCCCCCGCAGCAGCACAAACAGAACCTCTCAGCTCCTCCTCTCCTCTCGTCCTCGTCGCCAAATGTCCCACAGTGTCTCCAGGTCTCCACGGAGACACGACGGACGCTTTTGGTAAACACAGGTCTGGAGGGTCCTGCACCTGCCCGTCCCCCGCACCTCTGCACCTGCCTCTGCACCTGCCTCTGCACCTGCCTCTGCACCTGCCTCTGCACCTGCCTCTGCACCTGCCTCTGCACCTGCCTCTGCCCCTGCCTCTGCACCTGCCTCTGCACCTGCCCGTCCTCTGCAGCTTCATCACTAGATCATTGTTTGTGTTGTTGTGATTTGTTGAAGTTCAGTTCAGTTTGTCTCTGCAGTGTCCTCATGAGCCAATCAGAGCGCAGCACGTCCAGAGCGGCCAATCAGAGCGCAGGAGCGTGTTCCTGCTCCTCCTGTGAGGAGACAGACACAAGATGGAGGATGAGTTCAGATGAGTTTGTCTGTGTGTCTGTGGCAGAGTGGTTAGTCTGTCTCCTCTCTGTGAGGAGGTTGTGGGTTTGATTCCAGACCTGATTTCTCCTGTGAATGTGACATGTGCAGAGTCTGATTTAAAAACAAGTTTGTTCAGATTTAAAAACACAAAGAAGAGTTTGTCTCTTCACAAAACTGTCTCAGTCCCCCTCACACCCGTGTCCCCCTCACTCGTGTCCCCTCACGTGTCCCCCCCCTCACCTCGTGTCCCCCTCACGCTCGTGTCCCCCTCTTGTGTCCCCCTCACACCTGTCCCCCTCACACTCGTGTCCCCTCACTCGTTGTCCCCCTCACCTCGTGTCCCCCTCACGCCCGTGTCCCCCTCACACCTCGTGTCCCCCTCACACTCGTGTCCCCCTCACACTCGTGTCCCCTCACACTCGTGTCCCCCTCACGGTCGTGTCCCCCTCACCCTCGTGTCCCCCTCACGCCCGTGTCCCCTCACACCTCGTGTCCCCCTCACGCCCGTGTCCCCCTCACGCCCGTGTCCCCCTCACGCCCGTGTCCCCCTCACGTCGTGTCCCCCTCACACTCGTGTCCCCCTCACACTCGTGTCCCCTCACACCCGTGTCCCCCTCACACCCGTGTCCCCCTCACACTCGTGTCCCCCTCACCTCGTGTCCCCCTCACCCTCGTGTCCCCCTCACACTCGTGTCCCTCACACCCGTGTCCCCTCACACTCGTGTCCCCTCACCCTCGTGTCCCCCTCACACTCGTGTCCCCCTCACACTCGTGTCCCCCTCACACTCGTGTCCCCCTCACACTCGTGTCCCCTCACACTCGTGTCCCCCTCACACCTCGTGTCCCCCTCACACCCGTGTCCCCCTCACACCTCACACCCGTGTCCCCCTCACACCCGTGTCCCCCTCACACTCGTGTCCCCCTCACACTCGTGTCCTCCTCACACTCGTGTCCCCCTCACACTCGTGTCCTCCTCTCTCCTCCGTGAACTTGGAGCTGCTGATGTGGAGCTTTGTGGCTCTTCCTCGCTCCTCCTCCTCCGCAGACGCAGCCGGTGGAGCGGTGCCATGTCCCGAGCACCTCCCGGCCCAGAGCGCGCATCACAGCGTGCACGTGCGCCGGCGTGTCCACGTGGAGGTGTGTGCACTCTCTCATTATGGGGCAATTAACCTGCAGCCGCCCACAGCATCTGCCCCAGACCCGAGTCTTTAACCCCGAGTCTTTTGGAGCGGCCGCGCGCTTTTACGCACGGAGCTTACAGAAGATGAACTGGCGTGAACCTGAGTGCGTGTGCGTGTGCGTGTGCGGGGCGGGGTGGGGGCGCTCGTGCGGACATGTCTGCTCCTGCCGCAGGTGAGAGTGAAGTCTCCACACCTGGCCCCGTGCACGCGCATTCCAGCCTGCAGTGGGACGTGAGCGCGCACGGAGGTGTTTGGAAAAGTTTGGAAAAAACGAACTGCGCTTCTGCTCCACACCAGAGCAAAAGAGCCACGGACACGAGGGACACACGAGGGACACACGAGGGCGTGGGAGACGTCACGGACCTTTGTGCCCTTGAGCCAGACACTCTCTGAAATAAACCTGTAAAAGTCACGCTCCATCCGGGGAACATCAACTTTAAAGTCTATAAACACAGAGGGCTGCTCCTGCCTGCTCCTGTCAGTCCCTGCCTGCCCCTGTCAGTCCCTGCCTGCCCCTGTCAGTCCCTGTCAGTCCCTGCCTGCGCTGGCCCTGCCTCGTTCTCACGGCGCACAGGGAGAAAACACAAAGTGGTGGTGTCTCTTTTTAGAGCGTCTCTGTCCACGTCCTCAAAAAGAATGGATCTAATTAGACGCTGTGTTCGTCATCATCCTGGCGCAGCGCGCGGCCGGAGGAGGCGCACTGGAGCAGGCGCGCGCCGCGGAGCAGCGCACGTCCGGCCCGCTGATTGGAGGAGAGCGCGCTGAGTGACAGCTCGAGCGGAGTCCCTCCTGCCGTATAAAGGGGCCCCGGGGTCCTGCGGCTCTCAGCATCACGGCAGCAGCTTTCCGCTCAGTTTGGAGTAACTCCGTCCCCTGTATGACTGCATAAGTGCGCTCACGACCAGGGCTCAGCGGCACAAGGAGTCTGCATGTCCGCGTAGACATGCTCAGCTTTGTGGATACCCGGATTCTGTTGCTGCTCGCAGTGACCTCATATCTCGCGACATGTCAGTGTAAGTGTGGGATGTCTGTGGACTCGGGGGAAGTTTGTGGACTCGGGGGATGCTCGACTTTTTGCTTTGGACCTTTTCACCCGGAGTCTGGGACTTGGTTGTTCTCCAGCGGAATATCTCCTGAGGACCTGTGTGTTTGTTTTTCTGCAGCTCTGGTGGATCATGGACAGGTTTATGTAGGACAGAGCAGAGGATCATGAGCAGGTTTATGTAGAAAAGTCTGGAGGAGGTGGAGGAGGTGGAGGTGGAGTCGGTGGGGTGGAGGTCTGGGGGTCTGAGGGTCTGAGGGTCTGGGGGTCTGGGTGTGTTGCAGTGAGACCCTGGTGCAGTGGAGGTTAGTCTGGTCTGGGTTTGTGGTGCCTTAGATGGAAAAGTTTGGGGCGTTGGACTCTTTGTTCCAGATGGAGAATCTCAGTGGAAACTGTGCACACGCCCCCTGGTGGAGCGAGCGGGACAAACACGCGTCAGTTTAGAAGAAAAGAACATTTCCCCAGAATCACGCGCCAGGAAACTTTTACTCATCTTTATTTTATATTTATTATAATAATCTCAGGCTCATAGTGATTTAAAATCAAACCTGTGACCTTTGACCTTTAACTTTATTCTAAAAAACTGCAGAACATTAGTTTATATTTTATATTTATTAGTTTATATTTATTTTATTTGAGTTTGTGGTTTGTCGGTGTCTCTGCTGCAGCTCAGAGTCTGGTGTCCACATCTGTCCACATCTGTCCACATCTGTCCACATCTGTCCACATCTGTCCACATCTGTCTCTGTGACGTAGACACTGGGCGGTGCACTTGCGCCCTCTTGTGGCTGGATTTGCTCAGGACGTGGCAGGGGTCACGTGGAGGTCTCTCTTGGACCTGGTCCAGTTCTGAGACCTGAGGAGGTCCACACTGGCTCTGGTCCAGGACTGAGACCTGCTCCGGGTCTGGACAGGACTCTTAGTTTGCCCTTTGACCCCAGCGCGAGATTCTGACCCACATTTAAACATTTAAACATTTAAACATTTAAACATTTAACTTTAACTGAAACATTTAGAAACAAAACGAAGCATCAGCAGAGTCTGAGTCTGAGTCTGAGTCTGGACCGAGCACGTGACCCACTCTGACCTGGTCTATTATTATTCTTCTTCAGGTGTAATTACACATGATTAAGTTGTAATTACATGTGATATATTATTATGTACATCGTCCAGCCTCCTCCCGCGCACGCGCAGCTCTAGTTCCACTTTCACACACTTTCAGCCTCGAACCACGAACCCCCGAACTCTAATCACGTGACGGAGCAGAACAGCGGCCCCGGGGGACCTCTGCGGGGCGTCTGCGGGGCTCTGCTGCGGGGCCTCTGCGGGGCCGCACGGGGCCTCTGCGGGGCCTCTGCGGGGCGTCTGCGGGGCCTCTGCGGGGCCGCGCGGGCGTGTTTCGGCCTGTGGCTCCTCGTGCCTCCGCCTGACGCTGGAATGCGCCGCGCGAGAAAAGCCCGGATGCCCTGCAGCGGCACTTTCACTAACGATCACAGAACAGGACCAGACCGAGCACTTCCCCCGAGTCTCACACTCTACTGGAGTACAAGTACACGAAGTACACGAGTACTGCAGTGTGTACTCTCCTGTAGTACTGTGCTGTGTACTGCAGTACTGCAGGAGAGTACTGTAGTACTACAGTACTGCAGTACTGCAGTATTACTGTATCTGAGCTGAGTACAAACTCTGTTCATGTTCTAACAAGTGTCCTCTTTTGTTTCCTTGTCCCCTCTCTTGTCTCCTCATCTCCTCGTCTCCTTATGTGTGCTCCGGACCCCAGCCTCGGTCAGTACACACACACACACACACACACACACACACACACACACTTACCTGAGTCAGCCTGGTCGTCCTCAGCAGCAGCAGTGTGTTTCTCTCTCGTCTCCATGAGCCCTGGTTCAGAGTGTGGTCCTGGGGCAGACCCGGGCCCGGTCCTGGGGCAGACCCTGGGCCGGTCCTGGGGTCGTCCGGGCTGGTTTTGGGNATGTTTATCTGGAAATGTTCTTATTTTATCTTCTAGATTCAATGTTTAAATAAAACTTTTATTAAACATTTATTTGAATAAGAAAAAGTTTAACATCACAGATCTACAAAGAAAAGAAAAAAGCTGCAGATGTGGTTGATATTTTTCAATAAATATTTAGTTTGAGTTTGACTCTGGTGTTTGTGCTTCAGGACACGAAGGAACAAGTGAAACATCTGATTTAGTAGAGAATTTCACTTTAGTCCTGGTTCAGTCCTGGTTTAGTCCTGGTTCAGTCCTGGTTTAGTCCTGGTTCAGTCCTGGTTTAGTCCTGGTTTAGTCCTGGTTTAGTCCTGGTTTAGACCTGGTTTAGTCCTGGTTCAGTCCTGGTTTAGTCCTGGTTTAGACCTGGTTCAGTCCTGGTTTAGTCCTGGTTTAGTCCTGAAGTTCAGGTTTTTGTAAAAGTTGGAGACTCATTTAAAATCTAAAGTTTTATTGTGGTTTTTTCGTGTTGTTTGTGTGGATAAAAATAAAAGCAGAAACATAAAGAAAAGCCCCGAGGCCGAGGGGGCGGGTCCAGACTTTTGACTGATGTGTGGACACTGATGACATCATGTCGGGGGTCTTCTACATGTGCCTCTATGGTGAAATGTTCAGCAGTTACCACAGTGATGCAGTGCTCACACATTCACACAAACACAAAGATGAGAGGAAGAGAGTTCCAGACAGAGCAGTGCCTCCTGTTAGCGTCGGGATCTGAATCTGGAGAAAATAAATCTGTGAAAATCTGAAATTTCTGAAATGGGTCAAATTCTAAACTCACAAACAGCAGAAGCCCAGAGCCGTGACTCATCCTCTCCACCTCCTCCTCCTCCAGACCGAGCCCCACAGCCCCGCCCCCCTCTCACACAGCCCCGCCCCCCTCTCACACAGCCCCGCCCCCCTCTCACACAGCCCCGCCCCCTCACAGCTGTACAGAGGTGCTCCGTGAGGGGAGGGGCCTCAGCTCCAGACCCAAGTGTTCGACGCACAATGAAAGTGAACGTGTGTGTGTCTCTGTGTGTGTGTGTCTGTGTGTGTGTGTGTGTGTCTCTGTGTGTCTGTGTGTGTGTGTCTGTGTGTGTGTGTCTCTCTGTGTGTGTGTGTGTGTGTGTCTGTGTGTGTCTCTGTGTGTCTGTGTGTGTGTGTCTGTGTGTGTGTGTCTCTCTGTGTGTGTGTGTGTGTGTGTCTGTGTGTCTCTCTGTGTGTGTGTGTGTGTGTGTGTGTGTCTGTGTCTGTGTCTCTGTGTGTGTGTGTGTGGTGTCTGTGTGTGTCTCTGTGTGTGTGTGTGTGTGTGTGTCTGTGTGTGTCTGTGTGTGTGTGTGTGTGTCTGTGTGTCTGTGTGTGTGTGTGTGTGTGTGTGTCTCTGTGTGTGTGTGTGTGTGTGTGTCTGTGTGTGTCTCTGTGTGTGTGTGTGTGTGTGTGTCTGTGTGTGTGTGTCTTGTGTGTCTCTCTGTGTGTGTGTGTGTGTGTGTCTGTGTGTGTCATGTGTGTGTCTGTGTGTGTGTGTGTGTGTGTCTGTGTGTGTCTGTGTGTGTGTGTGTGTGTGTGTGTTGTGTGTGTGTGTGAGAGAGTCTCACACTCGTCTCTTACAGGGAGGTTGTGAGTTTCAGCTTCATCAGGAAACTGAACTCAGGTCGTCTTAAAACTGAAGCACCTGAAGGCGACACGAGGTAAAACCAGGTGAGTCCAAACTCTGGTCACCAGGAGCCACATGTGTAAACACCAGAAGAAGCAGAGGAGGATGGAGGACGAGGACTGGAGCTCAGCACAGGGAAGAATTCAAATCTGTGCAGGTTAAACACGTTAGAATGAACCGTCTTTATTCACACTAAAATCCTTCAAATCAAACAATCAATATTATTGATCAGTTTTATCAAGGTCGATTAGCAACAAAAACTGCAGTAAAAAGTACATTTTTTATTGATGCAAAGTCATTTGGACCATTTCACCCTGGAAGTTTGAAGGCCAAGAAAAATGTGTCTGAGGGCCACATTTAGCCCACGGGCCGTAGTTTGGACTCACCTGACGTAAAGGAACATTTCACCTGAAACTAGAAACTCCAAACCAAACACAAGAACATAAGAACAACTGTAAGAAAAATAGAAACAACTGAAAAACACAAACACATTTGTCCTGTGTGAGCGAGCTCGCCTCTCCACAGACCTGACTGTAATATTCCACAGTGCAGCATTAACCTCAGTGACTCGTTGGTTTTATCTTTGTGTTTCTGTTTCTGTGGAAACACTAAAAGTTCCACACTGTGGCTTTAAAGAGAAAAGAAAAGTGAGTCCAGGTGGAACATGTTCCTGTGTCCCTCCCCCCCCCCCGCAGCAGCACAAACAGAACCTCTCAGCTCCTCCTCCTCCTCTCGTCCTCGTCGCCAAATGTCCCACAGTGTCTCCAGGTCTCCACGGAGACACGACGGACGCTTTTGGTAAACACAGGTCTGGAGGGTCCTGCACCTGCCCGTCCCCCTGCACCTGCCTCTGCCCCTGCCTCTGCACCTGCCCTCCCCCGCACCTGCCTGCACCTGCCTCTGCACCTGCCTCTGCACCTGCCCGTCCCCCGCACCTGCTCTGCACCTGCCTCTGCACCTGCCTCTGCCTCTCTGCACCTGCCTCTGCCTCTGCACCTGCCTGCACCTGCTCTGCACCTGCCCGTCCTCTGCAGCTTCATCACTAGATCATTGTTTGTGTTGTTGTGATTTGTTGAAGTTCAGTTCAGTTTGTCTCTGCAGTGTCCTCATGAGCCAATCAGAGCGCAGCACGTCCAGAGCGGCCAATCAGAGCGCAGGAGCGTGTTCCTGCTCCTCCTGTGAGGAGACAGACACAAGATGGAGGATGAGTGCAGATGAGTTTGTCTCTGTGTCTGTGGCAGAGTGGTTAGTCTGTCTCCTCTCTGTCAGGAGGTTGTGGGTTTGATTCCAGACCTGATTTCTCCTGTGAATGTGACATGTGCAGAGTCTGATTTAAAAACAAGTTTGTTCAGATTTAAAAACACAAAGAAGAGTTTGTCTCTTCACAAAACTGTCTCATCACACTCGTGTCCCCCTCACGCCCGTGTCCCCCTCACGCCCGTGTCCCCCTCACGCCCGTGTCCCCACTCGTGTCCCCCTCACCACTCGTGTCCCCCTCACGGTCGTGTCCCCCTCACACTCGTGTCCCCTCACCCCTCACACTCGTGTCCCCCTCACGCCTGTCCCCCTGTCCCCCTCACGCCCCGTGTCCCCACGCTCGTGTCCCCCTCACGTCGTGTCCCCCGTGTTCCCCTCACACTCGTGTCCCCCTCACACTCGTGTCCCCCTGACACTCGTGTCCCCTCACACTCGTGTCCCCTCACACTCGTGTCCCCCTCACACCCGTGTGTCCCCCTCACCCTCGTGTCCCCCTCACACCTCGTGTCCCCCTCACACCGTGTCCCCCTCACACCCGTGTCCCCCTCAACACCCCGTGTCCCCCTCACACGTGTCCCCTCACACTCGTGTCCCCTCACACTCGTGTGTGTCCCCCTCACAACACCGTGGTCCCCCTCACACCCGTGTCCCCCTCACACTCGTGTCCCCCTCACACTCGTGTCCTCCTCACACTCGTGTCCCCCTCACACTCGTGTCCTCCTCTCTCCTCCGTGAACTTGGAGCTGCTGATGTGGAGCTTTGTGGCTCTTCCTCGCTCCTCCTCCTCCGCAGACGCAGCCGGTGGAGCGGTGCCATGTCCCGAGCACCTCCCGTCCCAGAGCGCGCATCACAGCACGTGCACGTGCGCCGGCGTGTCCACGTGGAGGTGTGTGCACTCTCTCATTATGGGGCAATTAACCTGCAGCCGCCCACAGCATCTGCCCCAGACCCGAGTCTTTAACCCCGAGTCTTTTGGAGCGGCCGCGCGCTTTTACGCACGGAGCTTACAGAAGATGAACTGGCGTGAACCTGAGTGCGTGTGCGTGTGCGTGTGCGGGGCGGGGTGGGGGCGCTCGTGCGGACATGTCTGCTCCTGCCGCAGGTGAGAGTGAAGTCTCCACACCTGGCCCCGTGCACGCGCATTCCAGCCTGCAGTGGGACGTGAGCGCGCACGGAGGTGTTTGGAAAAGTTTGGAAAAAACGAACTGCGCTTCTGCTCCACACCAAAGCAAAAGAGCCACGGACACGAGGGACACACGAGGGACACACGAGGGCGTGGGAGACGTCACGGACCTCTGTGCCCTTGAGCCAGACACTCTCTGAAATAAACCTGTAAAATCACGCTCCATCCGGGGAACATCAACTTTAAAGTCTATAAACACAGAGGGCTGCTCCTGCCTGCTCCTGTCAGTCCCTGCCTGCCCCTGTCAGTCCCTGCCTGCCCCTGTCAGTCCCTGATTTTCAGTGCCCATGCACTGCGCTGACCTCTGAACTCGCTAGTGGCACGAGACAAGAACCACACAGAGTAGGAAGTTTACTAAAAACAGCACACCCAACTTACGACATTCAACCCGTGGCCTAGGTACGCACTGAAGGCTGTCACATCACCCACTTCTATAAACACAACTCCACACAAAGCAGCGTACTACAACCGATGATTCTCACAGCAGTCCCTCACTAAAAGCACAATGGAACATCATAACAAATTACAGCACGCATGTCGATTCGTTCATCAAATCGGCCGTGGCTGGCGAGAGTCGCGGCGGCCGGGGAGTGCGCCCCCTCCCGCGCGCCAGGCAGTCGCAGCCGTCAGAAGTAACTCAAATTTAGGCAGTTCGCGATCAGACTCCGATGTCCACCAGGCGATTTGGAGAGAGAGACAGCCAAGCATACGAAGAGTGAGCAGCTCGAGCGAGTCCTCTCTGCGCATACTAATAGGGCACCGGACCGTCCTTGGCGGCTCTCAGCAATTTATATCACGAAGCCGAAGTAGCTTCGACTACGCGAGTTTGCGGGTCTTGGAAAAGAACTCTTCTAGAATTTAATTCTCTGGCTCACCACCTCTAGAAGAATCACTGAACTGAGCGATTAAAGTGCGCTCACGCCCAGGAGCTCCGCGGCACCACAGGATTCTGCATGTCCTGCTATATACATTGCTCACCGCACTTTTGTTTCTATACCTTATTCTTATTGTCCTAGCTCTCTCATTTACACTCACTACTCCTCTGCTACACACCGACGTTTCAATTTTAATATTTCATTCGCTTCACGTGTTAATCTTTTTACTCATGTTTTTATATTTTTACTCTTTTTTACATATATTGTTACTCTGTATATTGAAATATTCTTGTTACTTATTTCCTCATGATCCAGAAACAAGAGAAAACTTCCGCTACGACCCTCAAAACGTCACATTTGCACGGTGTGTTGCGATTCTTCGATCTTGAGTTTTCTCTCGTCTTTACCTATTCTAAACCTATTCTCTATACTTTCTTTTCTAATTTTTTATTTCATTAATAACTCAAAACCAAACTCTTAACTTAATTTTAATCTAAATCGTGGTTAACCTAATTCTAAACCTCTCCCGAACGCACTGCCTATAGAACAAGATTTCGGCCACTCGGTACACTACTGTTTTCTTCTCATTGAACCAAGAAGGTTTGCTCTCTTAAATACAACACTTCTATCTAAGAAACCGCAGGGCTAGCTTGGTTACCGGTGGTAAATCATAATTAATAAATTAATTAAAATATCAATATCAGTCATTGTTTTTTTTTTTCTTTCGATAGTACCCAATTTCATTATACATATTTGTTTCTTATTTAAAATCCATCTGATTTATATCATTTAAATTCATATGAATTCATTTACCTCATAGTATATACTATACAGATTATAATGAATTCAAACATCTTTTATTAGAGCAAAGTAAAATATAATTAATATTTAAAAAATCAAGCACAGTCGAACGCTTTATAAAACCGATTATACGGGCAAAGCACCACGTTCAGTTTTAATCAGCGAGTTTTGACTTTCACATTTCAAACAGATCAGCACACTTCTGTTCCTTTTATCAGTCATTGGCCAGAATCCACGGCCACCAAACACACAACACAACCAACACACACCCAAACACAAAACACAACACACAAACACAGCACACACACAAAACAAGACACGTCAGTGAAGGAAAACCGGTTCAATTTTTTCCTGGATTGGCTACTCTGTCTCCCCTTCTCAGCAGTTCTCCATTGTCCTGGAACAAACCAAAAGTACGACACACATCATAAATAAACATATCACTAACTTATAAACCACCGACAAACTTAAAATAACCACAGATAATTATTCTACAGTCTCACCAACAAAATACTGTCAAACTAATTTGTATAATGCACATCCGGAAGTATAAAATACATCAGGATGAGAACGAATAAAAAAAGACCATGAGTAACGGACGCCCACAATTCAGCGCCGCAGCCCCACACAAGGTATACTTCACACAACTAACACAAATTAATAAAGCTAACAACAAAAATATTTTTTTTTATATTACAAACATCTTTTAAGTCCCAACAACGACACTGGCAGAGAGAAAAGTCCGAGAAGGAAAGTTAATGCTCTTAATAAAATTTTCTCGTCCGAAATGCTCAGCAAAGTATTGTTCACTAACATTAACCACAACGATACCAATTGAAGACTAAGCTACGCTCTCAGCCTCTGGTTTCCGGTGTTTAGTCCTTGAGAAACAGAACTACAAAATGGGAAAATCCACTGAAGCACGCCGCTGGTGAGGAATTAAGGTGGGGGCACTTACGGCGGGGGTCCAGGGTCGGGCCATCATTGCCTGAGAGAGGAAAAAAGACACGAACGAGGTCGAATGTGTTCATTTGATTTAATATGATCTTCTTAATAAAACCCACAGACGCGAGGCCCGAACACGATCACTTGATAGGGAACTTTAAAACTGACACATGATCTACGTAATATATGTCAGAGTCAAGCTGGACAGGATATGGCTTTATTCATTTCACGTACAAAGTCCGAACGTTAAAATCATTCATTTGTTTAGAGGAATGTGTAATTTTTCAGAATTTGTAAGTAGTTTCACAGTGTAAGACTAAAATATCGTCTGTTCTTTAGGGAAGTACAGCATTGTTAATTAGGATTTATTGATATCGTGCTGGCTTGCTAGTGTTTTGGCAGTCTTTTTCTGTTTATAATATACCTCTTTTCCTAGCTATCAAGAGTTTTTAAATCTGTATAAACCTTTATATTTCTCTATTTATATATTGTTAAGGATCTTGTGTCGCAAATCTTTTTCCTGGATCATAAAATTAGTGTGAAGTCTGTAAGTTTCTCAGACTGCTCTCGGTTCCCTCAAGACGCAAAGAGTCAACACGCAAAACCTGATGACTCACGGCAATCGCCGACCCCGGTGGCAAACGGTGCATGGAGTGTGAGAGGGTGAGGGTGCGTGACCTGCGGCGGTTCTCGTCAGAGGCAGGCAATCGACAGAAACACAAACACAATTTAATCATTAGAACAAACACACACAGGTAGCACACGAAATGTAGAATCACAACACACAATGTAGAATCCACACAGCACACAGTAAAACAGCACACACATGTTTTAGAACGACACCACACACATGTTAAGAACACACACACGATACTAATTGTAGAACACATCACACCACCATGTTGAGAACACACACACACACAGAGAATCAACACACCATGAGAACCAACAACACAAGAACACAAGCAACACTGGCATAAACCACAACAAACACGACTCAACAACAACATGAAACCACACACACACAGACACAAGGAACACACACACACACATCATCATTTCAATCTGAGTCTTTTCATTTGTGTTTGTTCTCGTCTCGTTCTTGTCGTCAGGAGTTTTGGGGGGCCTAGGCGTTGACACGGGTCAGAAGGTCACAGTTAATGATCTGATCCCACTGGCACGAGGAACGACAGGGCAGGTTGGAGTCAGGAGGTCAGGGAGGTCTTGGTCTGTGTGGAAGCAGTCTTCTCCGGTTGAGCAGGTCTGGTACTTTTCACTCTTCATGTACGACACCTGTGGGTCCCACAAGTGTCGTACATGAAGAGCCACAGATTGTCCAGAAACACACAGGGGTCAACACATGAGCAGGACAGATTGAGAGGAAATGGATCACACATGTGCGCTGTCATTTTAAAGATCACAGGCAGATGGTCAGAAGGTAGAAGGTCACGATCACAGGTCAGATTAACCGAGCCAAATGGATCTTACAGCACGTCGCACCGTTTGGACTCTTCAGAGCCTGACCCACACTCAGGGCTACAACACAAAACACACACAACACACACAAAACACACAACACAACACCACACTTACAACAACACACAACAAAAAACACAGATCTGTCACACACGTGACCTTTATCTGATTTCTGTATATATACTTTTCTCAGTTGTATAGATTTTTGAAATTTTCAACTTTGGGACATTCTGCCAAAAAATCACTTGTGTAGCATAAAAACCCAAAGTGGTGGAAAGTAAATATTTTTAAAATTATTTGGGTTTTCCATATCAACAGTTGAAAAATTTTTTAAAAATCACGGACGCGGGTCACCAGGTGGAGTTTCACCTCAGGACTTCACAAAACACCAGAATCAATAGTGGGTGAAGGGCAAGGGTCTGATTGTTGTCTGAATCCTCCATTTCCGGCAAATCTCCTGCAGACCCTCGTGTAGTATTGTTTCTACTGACACGCATCACAACCTGGTCGGCAATACACCGGCAACAGGGGCTTTTCACTCGGATAGGAACAGCCACGCCAGAGAGGGGACCTCCATAGATAGCAGGTATTATGTAGAAAAAATGCTGGTTCGAGGCCCGTCTCCTGTTCTATCTATGACCCTGTGTCATATACAGTTCAACTTCAATGCTCTCTCTCAAAATGCGCTTCTCATTGTCGCACAATTCACCTATAACTAGACATGGAAACTGCTGCCAGCTAAACACCCCAACCTCCAAGAAATGTGGCAAAACCCAAAAAGCCCGAGAGAGGCGGAGGACAAGGGGCACAAACCATAAGAATAAAAACAAAGAGGCGCGGGGTGAAGAAGAGGACAAAATAAAAAGGTTGGATGGAGGATGTGGACGGAGGGTTGGAATCGAAAAAGGATATCTGATGGGGTCCTGGGGGTCGGGGTCATGGGTGTGTTTGCAGTAGAGACCCTGGTGCAGTGATGAGGTTAGGTCTTGGTCCTGGGTTTGTGGTGCCTTAGATGGAACAACGAGTTTGCATACGGAGGTCGCATCCATGGAACCTACTATCTGTATCCCAAGAACTGACACAGCAGAATCCTCAGCATGGAAACTGTAGCAACCGCACCCCATTCAACTACGGATGCACGACAGACGACCACACAATCACACACACACAGACACGACCGAGGCCACACACACTAGGGTCGACCACAACACCACACACCAACATTTCCACTTACGATTCTAACGAACAAATCAAAGAACACACCACACCAAGAACCCACTAATTCCCGCAAACACGAACTCACCAAACGCGCCAGGAAACTCTACTATACCTCATACAAAACAACCAATTTATTCTGATAATTATCTATTAATATACCAGATAACTCTCAGAATGCTCATAGTGATTTTAAAAGTCAAACCTGTGACCTTTAAGAGCCTTTAACTTTATTCAAAACTGCAGAAACATTATGTTTATATTTATATATTATAGTTCTAATATTTATTTATTTGAGTTTTGTGGTTTGATCGGTCGTCTCTGCTGCAGCTCAGATGTTGGTGTCCACAATATGTCCACATCTGTCACATCTGTCCACATCTGTTCAACATCGTCCACATCTGGCTTCCAATGTCTCATGATGCCGTAGTGCCAAGAGTTTGCGTGAGGTCTGCACCTGCGCGCTTCTTGGTCGGCTGTGGAAATTTGACAAACCGTGCGCACGTGCAAGTGGTCAAGTACATGCTCTCACTTATTGTGGCATCATGATCTCACGTTCTTGAAGACACCTGAGTGAGGTGCTTCTCTGCTGGTTGGTTGCCAGGACTGAAGAGCACCTGAATCTCGAGGTGTTGGAAGGACATTTCTTAGTTGCTCGCATTTCGAGTCTCCGCAGCTCCTGACGAGCAGTGCTTGATGACCACCTGATTCTGTATTAACTAATCTTAAGACATTCGTGCTTTATGTGCTGAAGAGTTTTTTATGAACTTACAGATAACTGACTTCAGCACTGCGGCCGTCACTCCATCAGCACAGTCTGAGGTACATGCAGATCTAGAGTCCATCTGAGTCTGAGATCTGGGAGCAGCCCTCTTCCAGGTCCACATCGAGCACGTCGACCACTGCTTCTTGGTGCGATTGTTATTGATTCTTCGTCAGGGTCGTTCAATCTGAGTGAACATGATCACAGTGTAATACATCGTGTATAATATATTGAGTGTACACTCGTCCAGCCTCCCTCCCGTGCGGATACTTTCAGTTACAGCAGCACAGCGCTAGCTACGTTCCACCGCGCTTCACACTCTCAATACTAGAGTCCTCGTATACCAGCGAAACTCCCCGAACTGTAAACACTCGATTCGAGCGAGCAGTAACACGCTGGCCGGCGGCGACCTGTGCGGCGGCCTGCTGCGGTCGCGCCATAGTGACTATGGAACCCGGCACTCTAGCGACGGGCTCGCGCCCGGCCGAGCACATCTGACGGGAGCCCTGCGCGGAGGCCGGCGGGCGCCGGTGTGTGATCGGCCTGTGGCTCTCGTGCCTCCGCCTGACAGCTCGAGAATGCGCCCGCATGGCAGACCGGAGCACGCGCAGGTCTCACCAGGACCGCCTCGGGGGTTTTCCCCCCAGGACCGGCCCGGGGGTCTGCCCCAGGCCGGATACCCCTGCCGGACGCGGCACTTTTCTGGACTCACCCGAGTCAGCAGAACAGGACCCAGACCGTATGCACTTCCCGCACGGAGTCTCACACTAAACTTTTGAACAGGCTCATGGAGACAAGTCGACACGAGACCAGTGCACGGAAGTTACTGCAGCTAACGTGCTGCTTAGCCTCTGCCGGTGAAGGAGTACTGTGCTGATCGACCAGCTACGTCTGAGCAGTCAAGCTAGCAAGGTCGAGAGACTGTAGCTCTACAGGTACTGCACGTACTGCAGTATTACTGTATCTGAGCTGAGTACAAACTCTGTTCATGTTCTAACAAGTGTCCTCTTTTGTTTCCTTGTCCCCTCTCTTGTCTCCTCATCTCCTCGTCTCCTTATGTGTGCTCCGGACCCCAGCCTCGGTCAGTACACACACACACACACACACACACACACACACACACTTACCTGAGTCAGCCTGGTCGTCCTCAGCAGCAGCAGTGTGTTTCTCTCTCGTCTCCATGAGCCCTGGTTCAGAGTGTGGTCCTGGGGCAGACCCGGGCCGGTCCTGGGGCAGACCCGGGCCGGTCCTGGGGCAGACCCGGGCCGGTCCTGGGGTCGTCCGGGCTGGTTTTGGGGCAGTGTTCTGGGGTAATAGTCCTTGGGCAGCGGTCTGGGGGTAGTGTTCTGGGGGCAGCGTTATGCGTCGCGTCTGGGAGCAGGTGAAGGAGCGATTGGCCGGAGCTGCTGTGATTGTAACTGAATCCACGGGGCAGGGGCACCCAGGGGCCCAGCACAAAGGGCCCTTTGAGTGGACCTGGGAGAGGGCTGTCCCTGGTCTGGACCTGATGCTGCTGCTGCTGTGGAGACGGGACCATGAGAACACAGAAAAAACTCTACACACGAATCTGAACAGAAAACGACAGGTTCATCACGTTTAGAGACGAGACGAGTCTGAAGAAAAACTGTTTCTATGTTCAAAACACAAACAGTTTGTTAAATATCTGAGACACATTTGAGGGTTTAAAGGGACGGTTTTATGTTTAAGGCCAGTACGGGTCAGACTCAGACCTGGACTGGATCTGAGTCTGACCTGGTTTAGTTTTATCTGTGGCTCGATGTTAAATCTAAATTAACACAACATCGTCTTAACCTGTAGCTCGATGTGATGTGATGTGTGTGTGTGTGTGTGATGTGTGTGTGTGTGTGATGTGTGATGTGTGTGTGTGTGTGTGTGTGTGTGTGATGTGTGTGATGTGTGTGTGTGTGTGATGTGTGTGTGTGTGTGTGTGTGTGTGATGTGTGTGTGTGTGTGTGATGTGTGTGTGTGTGTGATGTGTGTGTGTGTGTGTGTGTGTGTGTGTTCATGTTGACAGTGTAACACAGTCACACTCGTGTGTATCGCTGTTCACTCTGTGTGTTTTCGCTGCAGGGACTTGTAGGAGAGAAGGGACCTCGAGGTGACCGGGTGAGCAGCTTCACTCTTCCACACACACTTTGATTCATTTGTGTAACACACACAAATATAAACACTGTTTGACATTTTTATAGACACACAAATGTTTATGTCACATGACTTAATACTAATGTCATGTGACCTAATAACCCGACAGGCCACGCCCCTTTGTTTACATCAGCTGTTTTGATTCTGACTTTAGAATAATACAAACATTTTAATAACTGTAATTTCACTGTGAGAGAAAAGAAACAGTTTTAAAAACACAAATGTTCATCAGGTTTTTGTGATGAACTAAAATAAAAACAGATGAAAAGAAAAAGCAGAAGTAGAAGCAGACGAGTGTGTTGGAGCCAGACTCTGACGTTCTTGTGTTTTTTGCAGGGTCCTCGTGGCCCTGATGGAAAAGACGGAAAGCCTGGCCTGCCCGGACCCCCTGGCCCCCCTGGACCCCCTGGACTCGGAGGCGGAGTGAGTCCCGTGTGTGTGTGTGTGTGAACTGGAGGATTCAGATAAAATCAGACCCTGTGTGATTAGATTTGATTCTGTGTTTGTGAGTCTGAGGTGAAAATCACCTGGTGACACGCGTCCGTGATTTTTATTTTAACTGTTGAATTTGGAAAACAAATAATTTTAAAATAACTTTATTTCACATTTGGGTTTTTGTCTCAGTAGTTTGTCCTTTTTGCAGAATTGTCCAAAGTTGAAATTATCAAAAATCTGATACAACTGTGAACAGTAATCAGATTACTCCAGAAATCAGATAAAGGTCACGTGTGTGATCAGATCTGTGGTTTTGTTGTGTGTTGTGTGTTGTGTGTGTGTGTGTGTTGTGTGTTTTGTGTGTGTGTGTGTTGTGTTTTGTGTGTAGCCTCTGAGTTGTGGGTCAGAGCTCTGAAGAGTCCAAACGGTGGACGTGCTGTAAATCCATTTGTGCTCGGTTAAATCTGACCTGTGACCTCGTGACCTTCTGACCTTCTGACCTCTGCCTGTGATCCTTTAAAAATGAGCCGCACATGTGTGACTCATTTCCTCTCACATCTGTCCTGCTCATGTTTGACCCCGTGTGTTTCTGGACAATCTGTGGCTCTTCATGTACGACACTTGTGGGGACCCACAGGTGTCGTACATGAAGAGTGACAAAGACCACGAGACCTGCTCCACCAGACCAAGACCTGCTCCACCAGACCAAGACCTGCTCCACCAGACCAAGACCTGCTCCACCAGACCAAGACCTGCTCCACCAGACCAAGACCTGCCCTGACCTCACCTGCCCTGACCTCACCTGCCCTGTCGTCTCCTCGTGCCTAGTGGGATCAGATCATTAGACTTTGACCTTCTGACCCGTGTCCAGACGCCTCAGGCCCAAAACTCCTGACGACAAGAACGAGACGAAGAACAAGACACAAAATGAAACAGACTCAGATTGAGATGATGATGTGTGTGTGTTCTACATGTGTGTGTGTGTTCTACATGTGTGTGTTCTACATGTGTGTGTGTGTGTTCTACATGTGTGTGTGTGTTCTACATGTGTGTGTGTGTGTGTCTACATGTGTGTGTGTGTGTTCTACATGTGTGTGTGTGTGTTCTACATGTGTGTGTGTGTTCTACATGTGTGTGTGTGTTCTACATGTGTGTGTGTGTTCTACATGTGTGTGTGTGTGTTCTACATGTGTGTGTGTGTGTTCTACATGTGTGTGTTCTACATGTGTGTGTTTGTTCTACATGTTCTAAATGTGTCTTGTGTTTCTGTGCAGAACTTTGCTGCTCAGTACGATGGTGCGAAGGCCCCTGACCCCGGCCCCGGACCCATGGTACATGCACACTCCTCATGCACACTCCTCATGCACACTCCTCATGCACACTCCTCATGCACGCTCCTCATGCACACTCCTCATGCACGCTCACATGCACACGTTTGCCCACCCGGGGGCTCGGCCTGTTGCCGTAGAGACTCCATCAGGGTTTCGCGTGTTGAACCTGTGACGTCTGGAGGAGACGAGGAGCAGCTCTGAGAAACTTTACAGACTCACACTTAAACTTTATTGATCCACAAAGGAAAAGATTTGGACACAAGAGTCACACGTCACAAAAAATATAAGAACTAAGAGAAAATATAAATGGTTTATCACAGATTTGACACTTTGACTGTGGAGAACGAGGTTTATAAAAAAGACAAAAGCTGCAAAACACTGACAAAAAGCAGCTGATAATAAAATAAAAATCTAATTAAAATGTTGTGACCTTCCAAATAAAGAAACAGACGGATATTTTAGGTCTTTTTTACACTTGTCTGAAACTTAAACTTCAACAAATTCATGAAAAATATTTTTACACATTTCCTCCTAAACAAATGAATGATCTTTATAAACGTGTCGGACTTTTACAGTGAAATGAACTGAAGCCAAATCCTGAGTCCAGCACTTTGACTCTGACATTATATTTACGTTAGATCAGTGTGGTACAAGTTTAAAGTTTTCCTACAGTGTTCTGCTTCAGGGCCTCGCGTCTGTGGGTTTTATTAAAGAAATAACATTTATTAAAATCAAATGAAACACATTTCTGATCCATCGTTCACGTCGGTTTCTGTTTTTCTCTCTTCAGGGCATGATGGGCTCCCGAGGCCCCCCTGGACCCCCCGGACCCCCTGTAAGTGCCCCACGTTCACTCCTCACACAGCGGCCGTGCTTCAGCTCTGGACTTTTCCTCATGTTTGTGTTTGTTCTGCCCACAGGGACCTCAAGGACACACCGGACACCCCGGAGAGCCTGGAGAGCCCGGTCAAGCTGTAAGATCTGCCTTCACACACTTGGGTTTTATCTGTCTGTGGTTTAATGTTTACGTGAAACAGAAAGAGTTTGTCTGAGTCTTTCTGACGAGATAAAAGTTTATTTAGACGCTTTGACACTTTTCTCTTCGTGACTTCTCTCTCTGCAGGTGTCTGTGACTTAAAGATGTTTTAATATTTTGTTTGTAGCTTTATTATTTTGTGTGTAAAGTTTGTGTGAACTCGTCGGACTCTTCACACGTGTCTCTGTGTGTCTGCGTGTGTGCAGGGACCCGTTGGCCCCCGAGGACCCCCTGGACCCCCTGGCAAATCTGGTGAAGACGTAAGTATCATCTGTATTTATGATCTCATTCTATTGTCTCTAGTATTTTAACAAACCTACATTTATTTACATTCTACAAATATTTTTATTTACTGTTTTATGAAAATCATCAGATGGACACATGGATCTGACTGAACTGAAGTTTTTTACTATTTTCATCGACATTTTGCACAAATATTCCCAAAAATAATTCACATAAGATTTACTGAAACAAACAAATCTATAAAATGTCTCATGTTGAACACAGATTTTAGTTTCTGTTTGAAACTGAGACAGAATTCTACTTCAACATGACTTCAGTTTGGATCAAAAAGGATCATTTATTTTTATATGTTTAGTAAAGCAGAAATATTTTGTTTCACTGTGAAATCTGAGCACAGTGTCGTTTATTTATCAACTTTCAAAACTGCTTCTCCTTTTAACACAGTGTCAGATAATGTGATCTCATTTACTTTTTACTCCAAATGATTGACTCTGTGTGTGTAACTGTGTGTGTAACTGTGTGTGTAACTGTGTGTGTAACTCTGTGTGTGTAACTGTGTGTGTAACTGTGTGTGTAACTGTGTGTGTAACTGTGTGTGTAACTGTGTGTGTAACTGTGTGTGTAACTGTGTGTGTAACTGTGTGTGTAACTGTGTGTGTAACTCTGTGGTGTTGTTCTTCAGGGAAACAATGGCAGACCTGGAAAACCTGGAGACAGAGGAACCCCCGGTGCTCAGGTCAGACCAGACTCCACAAACAAAAAACTGAAAAAAAATCTGAACTCTGTGCGTTGTCCGTTTCACTGACCTGTGCTCTTGTTTTTGTGTGTGTGTGTGTGTGTGTGTGTGTGTGTGTGTGTGTGTGTGTGTGTGTGTGTGTGTGTGTGTGTGTGTGTGTGTGTGTGTGTGTGTGTGTGTTTGTGTTTTTAGGGCGCTCGTGGATTCCCTGGAACCCCTGGACTCCCCGGAATGAAAGGACACAGAGTAAGTGCTGATTCTGTTTGATGGGAAAGTGAAAACTCGCTGATTTTAAACTGAACGTCGTTGCTTTGACCCGTAGAATCGGGTCTTTAAACTGCGCCTCGACTGTTGCTCTGTTTTTAAAATTATTATATTTTATATTTTACTTTGCCTCTAAAAATGATGTTTAGAAATTTCAATTAAAATCTGTAACATAAAGTAATAAAAATAATGACGGTCAAATGAATCATATGAACCTGCTTAACATGAAAATAAAAAACAAGATGGAAATTTTAAATAATGAAATTTAAACCAATAATATTCAATGTGATAAATTAATATGAAAATAAAATAAATTAAAGGTAAAATAAAATATTCTGAGAAAGAAAACAACATGGACATGAAATAATGTTTGGATAAAGTTATTTATTTATTTATTTATTTATTGTAATTATGATTTACACTGAGTCACACAAAAAGCTAGCGCCCCCTGCTGGTGACCTTTGTACGTCTTGAACATTTCAGTGGAACATTCAGAACGTTTCTAAAAGTCTGAGCTTGTTACTTAAAGCTGCATGACGTCACTTTTCTGCTCGTCTCCATGGAGACACTGACACGAGACGTCTGTTTAAAACTCCAGAAAGTTCAGTGTTCAGACTCTGAGTGGGCTCGCCTCCCCACAGATCTGACCTGTACCTCACCTGAAGGCCTCAGCTGCCTGTCTCCGTGGAGATGGAGAGGTTTAAAGCAATATTACGGAACATTTAGACACCAAAACATGAAACAGCCACTTGCTTATGTAAATATGTTGAGTTAAATTAAGTTATAATGTGAGTTTGTTTGTTTTTGCCGCAGTTTGATTTAAAAGGTGAGAAAAATTAAAAACGTCACACGTCACATGTGTGTGATGTGTGTGTTGGAGGAGACGGAGCAGCTCAAGAACAGAGAGAAAAACCCCACACACCGTCTGACCTGCAAAGTGTGAGATTTATGAGGACACAGTGTGCAGGATTTTTCTCTTCTGTTCTTGGACCTCACTTTGACTAAAAAAATAAAAAATATCTATGTTTCTTTTACTCCCACCTGAACGTCACATTAAGCTCTTTTCTCTCGTGAGGATCTCCTCAAATCTGCAGCGTGTTCAGAATCAGAGGCGGTGCTGCCTTTAGGCAAAAGTAGGCAGTCGCCAAGGGCCCCGAACCTGGAGGGGCCCCAAATAAACTGTCCTCAGAGCCACTAAAGACCTCAGAGCAATGAGAGTTTCTCTCAGTGTGACATAAATGAGAGGAGGTTTACTTTTAAATAAGAAACCCCCCCCCCACGTTAGAACAGACGAGTCAGTGTGAGTCTGATTTAATCAGAATCAGAATCAGAATAATCATATATACTGGATGTAAACAACAAATGTCACTGTAAATTGAAAAAAAAAAAAAAAAAAAAAACTACTTTCAGCTCTGGTTTTCTAGTTGGCGACTGAACTAACAAGACAAGTTTCCAAACCACCATAATTTAAATAAAGATGTGTGTGTCTCAAGAACAAGAGGCAAAAACAGAAAATAAATATAAAGAAATATAAAAAATTATAATAATAAAAAATAAAACAACAAAACAGAGCATCATCATGAGGACCCCAAACTCAAGACCCAAATCACGAACTCCACCACTGCTCAGAATGTTGTGTGTCTTAGATGTTGTGTGTCAGGTGTTGTGTGTTAGATATTGTGTGTCAGGTGTTGTGTGTTAGATATTGTGTGTCAGGTGTTGTGTGTTAGATATTGTGTGTCAGGTGTTGTGTGTTAGATATTGTGTGTCAGGTGTTGTGTGCTAGATATTGTGTGTCAGGTGTTGTGTGTTAGATATTGTGTGTCAGGTGTTGTGTGTTAGATATTGTGTGTCAGGTGTTGTGTGTGAGTTGTTGTGTGTCTTAGACGTTGTGTGTGACGTTCTTGTGTCTCTCAGGGCTACAATGGTCTGGATGGACGTAAAGGAGAACCTGGTGCTGCTGGAGCTAAGGTAACATCTCAAATTCAGATCTGAGTTTTGTCCTGGTGTGTGAACTCCATCTGACCATGTGTGTGTGTGTGTGTGTGTGTGTGTGTGCACAGGGAGAGACCGGATCTGCGGGAGCCCCTGGAAGTCCCGGTCTGGCTGTGAGTACTCGCCCCGTCCTGAACCTGAGCCACAGACGGTGACACGAAGTGGACAGAGGGAGTGTGAGGTCCCCACAGCGCTCGGCTCCAGTCAAACGAAGCTCATCGAGGCCCAGACACACCAGACAATTTGGAGATGAAATTTATTTACAGACAAAATAGTGAAAATAAAAACCCGAGGATCATGTGTCGAGGGTTAAGACGAATATTTCAGACCAAAATGTTTCAGTGTAAAGTGAACTGGAGCCAGAGTGGATGGAGCCGAGTCGCGCCCGTGTTCACTTCCTGTTGAGTCCACGTCTGTGCTCAGTCTGTGGTCGGACACATGATGATGATGATGATGAGGAGGAGGAGGGTTTGATGATGTCGTGTGTGTTCAGGGCTCCCGAGGTCTGCCTGGAGAGAGAGGCCGCGCTGGACCCGCCGGACCCGCCGGTGCCCGTGGAGCCGACGGAAACGTTGGACCCGCCGGACCTGCTGTAAGAACCTCACGCTCTGAAGGGGGGGACGGTCCTGGTGTTCTGCGACTGATCTGTACCGTGATTGGACGAGACAAAGAGAAACCGGGTCATGAGCGAAAATGACAGAATCAAAACAAAAGAGTTTGATTTAAATTCTGAAATTCTAAACCAATGCTCATGTTCTAGGAAAAGTTCTAACTCTGACCATCAGGAGTTTGAAAAAATACTGAAATATCGATTTATCCTGATGCTAAATTTGGTGAGACAGTATCGATATCGAGAGCTTTTTTTAGCATTATTTTAGCTGATGCACGATCACTTTGTTGTTTATTTCGTGAAAAGGAAACAGTTTTATTAGATTAGATGAAACTCGAGGTGTTTTGTGGGGACGTCGCTCAGCTGGAGGTTTAACAAACAAATATTGTTGCTTAAAAGTTTTTGGTTTTTAAAAACACAGCAGATTTGATCAAACATGTCGAGTATCGCAGGTGTTGCTGTTTTGTGATGATATCGTATCGATCCGGTTTGACCTTTGACCTTGTTGTGACCCTGCTCTGACCCCGGCGTCTCTCCTCAGGGCCCCGTCGGTGCTGCTGGACCCCCTGGTTTCCCCGGCGGTCCCGGTCCTAAGGTAGGTGACATCACTTCCTGTCTGTCGGTTGTTCGGGCTCAGTCGTCTTAACGTCTCTCGTGTCTCGCAGGGAGAGATCGGAGGAGCCGGACCCACCGGCCCATCTGGAGCTCAGGGAGCAAGAGGAGAGCCCGGTGCCAACGGCGCCGTGGGCCCCGTCGGACCCCCTGTGAGTCTCACGTCCACACAGACGCTCAGTGTGTCCAGTACGTTTATGTTCTGAGGGATGTAACGCTCCTCTGTCTCTCTGCAGGGAAACCCCGGAGCCAACGGCCTGAACGGAGCCAAAGGAGCCGCCGTGAGTGTCACACACAGACTCAAAACTCAGAGATTCAAAACTCAGAGACTCAAAACTCAGAGATTCAAAACTTAGAGACTCAAAACATCAGAAAGTTTGGACATATAAAGGATAAAGTTTGGACAGATTTTGGACAGATTTGGACAGATTTTGGACACAGTTCAGACTCAATCTCGCCGACTCGTCTGATCTTCCTTGTTTCCTGCAGGGACCCGCTGGTGTCGCTGGAGCTCCTGGTTTCCCTGGACCAAGAGGAGGACCCGGACCCCAGGGAGCTCAGGGCCCCGCCGGCCCCAGGGGACTGCCTGTGCGTGCATCAGGTTTAACACTAGAGCAGAGGTTCTGGTTCTGGTTCTGGTTCTGACAGGTCGTGTGTTTTAGGGAGACCCTGGAATCCAAGGAGTGAAGGGAGACACCGGTCCCAAAGGAGAGCCTGTAAGTCAGATGCCCTGGTGTGTTCTGATGATTGTTGATGTCTCACCTGTCTCACCTGTCTCACCTGTCTCACCTGTCCACCTGCAGGGAAACTCTGGACCTCAGGGACCCCCCGGATCTCAGGGAGAGGAGGGAAAGAGAGGACCCACCGGTGAGCTGGGAGCCACAGGCCCCGCCGGTCTCCGTGGAGCCAGAGTGAGTAGACTTCAGGTCACAGGTACGTTGTTGTTTCCATGTCACCTGTGCTGACGTGTGTGTGGGTGTGCAGGGCGCCCCCGGTGGTCGCGGTCTGCCTGGTGCTGATGGAAGAGCTGGACCCATCGTAAGTAAACTCCTGTCCCCCGTGAACTTCACGCCCCGTGTTTCTCACCGTGTTTCTCACCGTGCGTCCTGTGCAGGGAATGCCCGGAGCTCGTGGATCCACCGGATCTGCCGGCCCCCGTGGACCCCCTGGAGACGCAGGCCGCGCCGGAGAGCCCGGTCAAGCAGGTTTGAGGGTGAGTCCCACAGAACCGCTCCGCTTCTGAAGATACACTTCCAGAATCCAGAATCCAGAATCCTAACCTTTGTCCTTCTCACACAGGGACTCCCCGGAAGCCCCGGCAGCTCCGGACCCCCCGGAAAGGAGGGGCCCACTGTGAGTGTCACGTGACCTGTGGTCCACACAGTCTCAGTCATGTCCATGTCTAACCTCCATGTCCTTGTCCAGGGTCCCGCTGGACAAGACGGCCGCAGCGGTCCTCCTGGACCCACCGGACCCCGAGGTCAGCCCGGAAACATCGGCTTCCCCGGACCCAAGGGCCCCTCTGTACGTACAGAACCTCAAAGTGTCAAAGTGAATGAGCTGAAACTGAAATGTGTGTCGCCCACAGGGTGAGCCCGGCAAGCCTGGAGACAAGGGATCCACCGGCCCCACCGGCCTGAGAGTAAGACCTGCTCCTCACTGACCCCCACTGACCCCCTCCCCACACACACACTGACCCCCCCACACACACACACTGACCCCCACTGACCCCCCCTGCTCCTCTGTTCCTCTTCTCTCTCTCGGTTGGGTGATAAACTTGTTCTCTGTGCAGGGCCCCCCTGGACCTGATGGAAACAACGGAGCCTCTGGCCCCATGGGCCCCGCTGTAAGTCTCCAAACACACACACACACTCACACACACACACACACTCACACACACACTCACACACACACACTCACACACAAACACACTCACACACTCACACTCACACACACTCACACACAAACACACTCACACACTCACACTCACACACACACACACTCACACACACACACAACACACTCACACAGACTCTAACCTCGTGTGTGTTTTAGGGTGGACCAGGTGAGAAGGGAGAGGCTGGACCTGCTGGAGCTCCAGGTTTCCAGGTAACAAGACCTTCTGAAAACCAGAGACTGAGATGTTTGTTGTGTTAGATGTTTGTTGTGTTAGATGTTTGTTGTGTTAGATGTTTGTTGTGTGGAGATGTTTGTTGTGTTAGATGTTTGTTGTGTTAGATGTTTGTTGTGTTAGATGTTTGTTGTGTGAGATGTTTGTTGTGTTAGATGTTTGTTGTGTTAGATGTTTGTTGTGTTAGATGTTTGTTGTGTGGAGATGTTTGTTGTGTTAGATGTTTGTTGTGTTAGATGTTTGTTGTGTTAGATGTTTGTTGTGTTAGATGTTTGTTGTGTTAGATGTGTTTGTTGTGTGGAGATGTTTGTTGTGTTAGATGTTTGTTGTGTTAGATGTTTGTTGTGTTAGATGTTTGTTGTGTTAGATGTTTGTTGTGTTAGATGTTTGTTGTGTTAGATGTTTGTTGTGTGTGAGATGTTTGTTGTGTTAGATGTTTGTTGTGTTAGATGTTTGTTGTTGTGTGGAGATGTTTGTGTGGACCATTGTTCTGAAGAGTCATGTTCTTGTGCAGGGTCTGCCTGGACCCGCGGGACCTGCTGGAGAGGCCGGCAAACCCGGAGACAGAGTAAGTTTAACACAGAGAAATATTTATTTGAAAACCGGACCTTTCCTGACAGAGCGTGTGTGTGTGTGTGTTCGTGTCTTTGTGTGTGTGTGCCTGTGTGTGTGTCTTTGTGTGTGTGTGTGTTTTTTAGGGTATCCCAGGAGACCAGGGCGCCTCAGGACCTGCTGGAGCGAGGGTAAGTGTGTGTGCATGTGCCTCCTGTTCCTCTGACGCACAAACGTTCTGACGGTGACTCTGGTGCAGGGAGAGCGAGGAGTCCCCGGAGCTGCCGGTTCCACCGGACCTCAGGGCCCCATCGGACCCCGTGGACCCGCTGGAGCCCCCGGATCTGACGGCGCTAAGGTAAAGAGTCGTCCTTTTCCTCGTGACTCGTGTTTGTGTGGGAGTCTCACGCTGCCCTCGTCCTCAGGGAGAACCCGGCCCCACCGGAGCCGTCGGAGCCGCCGGACACCAGGGCCCCAGTGGAATGCCAGGAGAGCGAGGAGCAGCCGGAGCACCCGGAGGCAAAGGAGAGAAGGTACACACACATCTTCTGTGTGTCTGTGTGTGTGTGTTTGTGTGTATCGAGTCTAACCGTGTGTGTGTGTGTGTTTTTCAGGGAGAGTCTGGACACAGAGGACCTGATGGAAACCCCGGCAGAGACGGAGCTCGTGTACGTTTCAGTAAAACCCCGTCACACTCCTGCAGTGTGTGTGTGTGTGTGTGTGTGAGGGCCTGTGCTCTGACTCTGTTCTCTCTGGGTTCTGCAGGGTGCTCCTGGACCCGCCGGACCTGCTGGACCCGTCGGACCCAACGGTGATAAGGTGAGCAGAGAATAATCCGACATTTTGTTTATTCTCTGTCAAAAGTCAGATTCAATTCATTTTTCATCTGACGCTGCAAAAAAGCTTGGTTAGAATTTAAACACTTAACTCTGTCAGAAAATGACTTAAAATTAGTGAATTTTTCTGTCAATGCAGCAAAATCATTTTACTTGTCGAGTTAAATCTTAAAATAATCGACCTCTAGACGAGAATGAAACATCTCAGAACTGATCTGATCAGTTTTAAAATCTCGTCCAGATCAGATGTTTGCAGTGCTCCGTTTCCTCGTCCTTTTTTCTGTATAAAAAGTTGTTTTAGTCGAGCGCCCCCTGCAGGTGGAGTCTGGTGAGTGCAGTTTGGAGAATTTTCACCTCCTTTTTAGTCCAAGATTTTTGCAGATTTTTGTTGTAACAGCAGCTCTGGGGTCGAGTTTCTCAGAGAAATGATCAGGTTCCAGATTTGTGAATTTACCGTTCCGATACTTCATGACAAAGTCCAAAGTGAACGACAGAATGAAATTGTTCTGACATTATCACATTTTAGAACCTGAAAACCTCCTGGAATAGAGCATCTCACACAGGACACAGTTTTGGGGACTCACACAGTTTGGGGTCTGATCTGAGGTCCCCACAGTGTTCGCGTCTCTCGTCTCGGGCCGTGTGACTGACTCTGGTTCTGTGTTCTTGTGTTCTCTTGTTCAGGGAGAAGCTGGATCTTTTGGACCTGCCGGACCTGCCGGACCCCGGGGACCCTCTGTAAGCCCCGCCCCTCTGGCATCTTCTCATGTTCTGTGTTCTAGAGTCAGAGCATCAACAACCGTTTACACACACAGCTCCATCTTAACGTCACACGAACGGAACAACTCCGAGAAACTCTAGAGTCCTGAGACTTTAGGGCAGGATTTTACAAATATTAAGTCCATTCTCCCCAATAAAGTAGTGAACTGCTCCTCTGTTTCTCTCCTCTGCTCCTCTCGTCTTCACTTCTGTTTCTCTCATCCTCTTCTCCTGTTTCTTTCCTTCTCTTCTCTTGTTTCTCTCCTCTTTTCCTCTGTTTCTCTCCTCCTCTTTTCCTCCTCTCCTCTTCTTCTGTTGTTTATTTAAAATCTGTTGTGGAGGTTTTCAGCAGGTGGAGTTTTTGTTTAAATCGAGGTGTTTTCTGTGTTAAAAGATTCAGAATTGTCTGGATTTTGGGAAAAGTCGAGTTTAAATGTTTGATTTTTTTTGTCACATTAGACTTTTAAATCTACAGAGAGGATTTGAACCTTTTTCGTGTAAAACAGATTTGACTTTTAACGGTCTTAAAAATTCAAATTTGACCTCATTTAGTTCAAACCCGAGTAAATGAGCCTCGTAGTTGGAGCTGTAAACGTCCTCCAGTGTTTGGGAGCAGTTTTAGGGTCGATTCGGCTGTTTCCACTTCAGAGTTTGTTGCTAAAAGACCAAACTGAAAATTGAAAGTCTGTGGTTTTCTGTGGACTTCCTGACGTCTGTGCCCGTGTGGTCTGTGCCCGTGTGGTCTGTGCCCGTGTGGTCTGTGCCCGTGTGGTCTGTGCTTCTGTTTTCTTGTGGTCTGTGCTTCTGTTTTCGTGGACGTTTGAGCCGATCCACTTTTAACTCTTGTGCCTGGCGCAGGGCGAGCGAGGAGAGGTGGGACCCGCCGGAGCGCCTGGTTTCGCTGGACCCCCTGTAAGTCCCGCCCTGATCATGCCCGACCCCTGAACCCCCCCCACAGAGACCCCACTAACCCCCCGCCCCCTCCTCCCCCACACAGGGCGCCGACGGCCAGCCCGGAATCCGCGGAGAGAAGGGACCCGCTGGAGGAAAGGGTGAGAGCGGACCCTCTGGACCTGCCGGACCCGCCGGACAATCTGGACCCCCTGTGAGTAAACGGCAAACGGCAAACCGACCAACGAGCAGGAAATGACCTCACGTACTTTTAGTTGAACATCACTTCAGCAAAAACAAGTTGAAAAGTTTCACGGTGACTCAAAAACCTGAAAAAACAAAACGAGTCTGAGAATTTGAAAGAGTTTGCAGAGGTCCAGTTCTTCCTCATGTCCCTTCTGCATCCAGGACGTCCTCATTATTCACCACCATGACTTTTTCACAGCACTTTGCACAGCCACAACTAGCATGCTAACCACACACTTCCTGATACGCTCCATTTGATGCAGACAACACGAAACCGACAGATTTTGACCTTGAAGGCTGAAAAAACTGTGCAAGAAACTAAGAGTGACGGACCAATACTCTAGTTACAGAACACAGAAAACTTGTTTAAAAATGTATTTGTTCCGTACACGGTGCAGAGTACTGCGTCTGAATACTTGAAGTACTTTTACACAGAGTTACATCGTTAAATTATAGTAAAAACACAACAAGGATTTAAACTGCTTCATGTTTCCCTGCACTTCTAGATTTGACTCACTAATGTTAGAGTGAACAGCACCAAATAAAAAACTGTCCTGAGCAGTACCAGGAAACCTGTTCTGACCCGGTGTTCTGACCCGCAGGGCGCCGCCGGAGCCCCTGGACCCGCTGGAGTTCGTGGAGAGACCGGTCCTCCTGTGAGTATGAACCGAGCACATCCACAGAAGAGTGTGTGGTTCTGATCGTGTGGTTCTGATCGTGTGGTTCTGATTGTGTCTGTGCTTTTAGGGTTTGACTGGATTCCCTGGCGCCGCTGGCAGAGTTGGCGCTCCCGGCCCCGCTGTGAGTACCTCAACTGTCCAGACTTGATCAAATATAAAACTTATATTTGTGTATTTGTTGGTGTTTTTTCATGTGACGTAAACGAGCCTCTGTCACACACAGGGAATCGTTGGACCTCCTGGCCCCGCTGGACCCTCTGGAAAGGATGGACCTCGTGGAGCTCGTGGTGACGTGGGCCCCTCAGGTCCCTCTGGAGAGCCCGGTATGCTCGGACCTCAAGGCCCATCTGGAGAGAAGGGACCCTCCGGAGAGCCCGGCCCTGCTGTAAGTGGAGCAGTGACGACTGTGGGTGTGGGAGCTGTGGACTAACGCCCGTGTTTGTGTAGGGAGCTCCTGGTACCCCTGGACCCTCTGGACAACTGGGACCGCAGGGATTTGTGGGTCTGCCCGGTGCCCGTGGAGACCGTGGATCCCCTGGTGCTGCTGGAGGATTGGTGAGTCCACACACACACCGCTCACGTCTGTTTGAGAAAACAAACGGCCTGCGTGCATTCTCAAGACGCTGTGTGTCTCCCTCAGGGCGAGCCTGGCAGAGTGGGCCCCGCTGGACCCCCTGGAGCCCGTGGACCCCCTGGAAACATCGGCCTTCCTGGTATGACTGGACCTCAGGGAGAGGCTGGACGTGAGGTGAGACGTGAGCTTCTCTTTCCCTCTGGACCGTGTGGACCTGGACCACAGACGTTTGTAACTCTGTTTTTGTGTCGGTAGGGCAACCCTGGCAACGATGGACCCCCTGGACGCCCCGGTGCCGCTGGATTCAAGGTGCAGTTTAAAACAGTCATGTGGTCCCTGTCTGACCCGCCTGTGCCCCTGTCTGACCCGCCTGTTCTGTCTCTGTGCAGGGAGATCGTGGTGAGCCCGGTGCCCCTGGACCCTCAGGTCTGGCCGGAGCCCCTGGACCCGCTGGACCCACTGGAGCTGCTGGTCGTCCTGGAAACCGTGGAGAGTCTGTAGGTTTGAGCTGAGATGTGTCTGTGACGTTGTCAGTGTCGTGCGCTCACGCTGTTTCTCCTCAGGGACCCGCCGGACCTGCCGGACCTGCCGGGCCTGCCGGAGCCAGAGGTGCCGCTGTAAGTGTGACCCCAGAGTCCGGAGCGGCGTACGGACCAAAGTCTACACAGAACATACTGATGTGGACCTGTGTTTCAGGGACCTGCTGGAGTGAGAGGAGAGAAGGGTGTGGCTGGAGACAAGGGTGAGAGAGGCATGAAGGGACTGCGTGGACATCCTGGACTTCAGGGCATGCCTGGACCTTCTGTGAGTGACTCTTTGAGGACTAGACTTCTGCAGCTTGTTGTTTCAGATGAAGCTCATTTTCTCTGTCCTGTTGTGTGAAGGGACCCGCTGGAGACAGTGGACCTGCTGGACCTGCCGGACAATCTGGACCCAGAGTAAGTGGGGCAGGAGCTGTCAGAATAAACGGTCCAGGATTTAACTTTGACTAAATCCAAACACGTGTCTGTGTGCAGGGCCCCGCTGGACCCCACGGACCCACTGGTAAAGATGGAAGACCTGGCCAGGCCGGTAATGTGGGTTCTCCCGGTGCCCGTGGACCTCCCGGATACGTTGGACCTTCTGTAAGTGCAGCAGATGAGGCCGTAGTTCACCCGCGTCACCCACGGCCCTCACACTGTCCTCTGCACCTTCTCTAGGGACCCCCCGGAGCCCCCGGTCTGCCCGGACCCCCAGGCCCCGCTGGCGGCGGATACGACGTCTCCGGATACGATGAGTACAGAGCCGACCAGCCCGCCCTGAGAGCCAAGGACTACGAAGTGGACGCCACCATCAAGTCCCTGAACACCCAGATCGACAACCTGCTGACCCCCGAAGGCTCCAGGAAGAACCCCGCCCGCACCTGCCGCGACATCCGCCTCAGCCACCCCGACTGGAGCAGCGGTACGCCCCCCCGCAGAACCGCCCCGCGCCTCTGAACTCCACACGGTCCGACCGCTCCTAACCTCTGACCTCTCCGCAGGCTTCTACTGGATCGACCCGAACCAGGGCTGCATCAACGACGCCATCAAGGTCTTCTGCAACTTCGACACCCGCGAGACCTGCATCCACGCCCACCCCGAGCGCTACGCCCGCCAGAACTGGCACCGCAGCTCCCAGACGCAGAAGCATGTGTGGTTTGGAGAGACCATCAACGGAGGAACCGAGGTACCAGCACCCGCCAAGCACCCGCCAAGCACCCGCCAAACACCCGCCAAGCACCCGCCAAGCACCCGCCAAGCACCAACACTTTTACTCAAACAACAGAACTCTTACTTCAAACCAAAGATTACTCACGGAAAAGTGTCCAAAAGCTTCTCTGAAAAGTCCACTTCTTTTGTCGTTTCCTCGTCACACACAACTGAAAACACTCTGTTCCACCTTGTGATGTCATCATGTGGTGATACAGGAAGTGCTCCACTGTGTTTTTAAACTCCACACACCTTCACTAGAATCACCTGGATCATTTCAGTCGTGGAGTCGCTGATCTCGACTGAACCCAAAGGTGAACTTAAAGCTGTTCAATTGGAAACCACCACTTGATGACATCACAGGGTGGAGCAGAGTGTTTGGAGCTTTGGAGATGTAACAGACTCAGAATAAAGACACGACTCCAGCTGTTTGTGACCAGGAACATTAGAGGAACATCAGAACACGAGTTCAAGCTCACAGGAGTCCGTTTTGTACCTTTAAAAAGTAACTTGAGTAAATGTAACAGAGTACTTCCAGTTAATGCTGCACTGTGGAACATTCAGGGAGGCAGAGGGTTGCACACGTGTGAGAAAGGTTGTGTAAATAAGGCGTCATACAGTAGCTTCATATGAGCTGAACAGATCCAGAGAGGGAGAGAGCTCCTTCTCTGGAGGACGGTTACCAACTAATGACATCACAAAGTGGAACAGAGCCAATAAGGTCAGATTGGTATGAGATAAGATTTTTTTTTTTTAAATAAAATAAAATAAAAAAAAGTCTAAATTTCAACTTGCTCAAGTAAAAAAAAAAAAAAATCCTAAATGTTTTATTTTTTTAATATTTATTTTTTATGTATTTTTTAAGACAATAGAATAAAACATTTAACAAAATACAATAATAAACATAAAAACAAAACATAAACACACACAAATGTAATAAAATAAAACAAAGTAATGTGGTAATGCAGCATAACCACCCTGCTAGGCTCCTTATGTTTATATTTTGGCCGATTTATAATTTAACTTGAAATTTTGTGCATTTTTTGTGTTTGTTTTGAATGGAGGTTTATGGGCCCGTGTTAAATTATTTTCTAAACTATAATGGAGCTTTGTATTCACACAGAAACACAAAAATCCTGCGTGTTCTTCTCTCAACGTCAAAATACTCTGATCCACCTTGTGATGTCATCAAATGGTCATACGGGAAGCGCTCCACTGCGTTTTTAAACTCATTTTAGCCTCAATTCTGTGTCTGTGCTGTGAAAAAACACAACAGATTTTGTGCATTATTTCCTGTTTTGTTCTTCACATCACAAATCTGATGTTCTGTCCCGATACAGTTCCTCTTTATACTTGAGCAGTACTTTTCCCAAATACTTTTTTCCCCCCAGTACCACTACTTTGTACTTCTACTTGAGTAATTTGAAGTACCATAAAATACCAAATAATATCCGGAGCGTTTATTTGTTTCAATCACTTAACAGACCAGGTTTTTATTTGAGAAAAGGCGGTAATATTAATTTCTTCCTCACAAAAATCTTGCTCAAAATCTTTTAACCAGTTTTTACAGAGCGACAACTTTTACTGCTGGACTAGACTGCATTTTTTATTTGGAACCAACGGTTATTTATCTAAATATTCAACGTTTAAAGGGACACGATTATTATTATTATTATTATCGTTTGGTATTTTCGGGTAACTGTACTTTCCTTGAGTCGTTCTTCACGCTCCGTCTGCTCTTTCACAGTTCACCTACAACGACGAGACCCTGAGCCCCCAGAGCATGGCCACGCAGCTGGCGTTCATGAGGCTCCTGTCCAACCAGGCGAGCCAGAACATCACGTACCACTGCCGCAACAGCGTGGCCTATCTGCACGCAGACAGCGGCTCCCTGAGGAAGGCGCTGGTGCTGCAGGGATCCAACGACGTGGAGCTGCGCGCCGAAGGCAACAGCCGCTTCACCTACTCTGTGCTGGAGGACGGGTGCACTGTGAGTGTCGCACACACACGCGCACACATGAACGCACACACACACACGAACGCACACACACACACACACGAACGCACACACATGAACGCACACACACACACACATGAACGCACACACACACACACACACACACACACGCACACACATGAACGCACACACACACACACATGAACGCACACACACACACACATGAACGCACACACACACACACACACACACACGAACGCACACACAAACACACACACACACATGAACGCACACACAAACACAACAACACATACACACACACACACACACACGAACGCACACACACACACACACATGAACGCACACACACACACACACACACACACACACGAACGCACACACACACACACATGAACGCACACACACATACACACACACACACATGAACGCACACACACACACATGAACGCACGCACACACACACATGAACGCACACACAATACACACACACACACATGAACGCACACACACACACACATGAACGCACACACACACACGAACGCACACACACACACACACACACACGAACACACAAACACACACACACGAACGCACACACACACACATACACACACACACGCGAACGCACACACACACACACACGCACACACACACACACGAACGCACACACAAACACACAAACACACACACACGAACGCACACACGCACACACACACACACATGAACGCACACACACACACACACGAACGCACACACACACACACACGAACGCACACACGCACACACACACACACACATGAACGCACACACACACACACACACGAACGCACACACACACACACACACAGAGTCACACAGAGTCACAGACACACAGAGTCACACAGAGCAGCAGGCAGGACTGGGTTTGTCGTGTTGAAGGTTTCAGTGTCGTTCATCTGGACACATCAGGTTTGTTTTACTCCTGATCAAAGTGTCGTGAGACTCGGAGTTTCTCTGAGTTTCTCTAAATTCGTCGTTATGTCCCAGAGTTTCCTTCAGCAGAAACTACGGTGGCCCCCACACAATAAAACACACTGGAATATACAGTGTCCCTCTGGAGGGGCCCCCAAACAGTTACAATTACACTCAGAGCCACTAACGGCCGAGGCCTCAGAGCAATTGGATTTTCTCTCAATTTGAAACTAAATGAGAGTTTTACTTTCAAACAATAATCATAAAAAAATAATCATATGTAAAGGATGTAAACAAAACTGTACCAGCCAAAAAATAAAACTACTTTCAGCTCAGGTTTTCTACTCGGCGACTGAACGAATAAGAAAAGTTTCCAGTTCACTATAATTCAAATAAATAGAGATGTGCAAGTCTCAAGAACAAAGGGGAAAAAACGACAATAAATATAAAATATATATAAAAAAAATAAAAATAACGGTGCACTATAGTGAGGGCCCCAAACTCAAGTTCACCCAGGGCCCCCAAACTGTGAACGGCGCCACTGCTGAAACCACAGAACCTCGTCCTGACGGATCAGACTGCGTAAAACAACACTGAGACATAACACTGAGACATAACACTGAGATATAACACTGAGACATAACACTGAGACATAACACTGAGATATAACACTGAGATATAACACTGAGATATAACACTGAGACATAACACTGAGATATAACACTGAGACATGAGACACTGAGATAACACTGAGACATAGACACTGAGACACTGAGATAACACTGAGACATAACACTGAGACATAACACTGAGATATAACACTGAGACATAACACTGAGATATAACACTGAGATATAACACTGAGATATAACACTGAGACATAACACTGAGACATAACACTGAGATAACACTGAGACATAACACTGAGATATAACACTGAGAAATAACACTGAGACATAACACAGACATAACACTGAGATAAACACTGAGACATAACACTGAGACATAACACTGAGATATAAACACTGAGATAATAACACTGAGACATAACACTGAGACATAACACTGAGATATAACACTGAGACATAACACTGACATAACACTGAGACATAACACTGAGACATAACACTGAGATATAACACTGAGACATAACACTGAGACATAACACTGAGACATAACACTGAGACATAACACTGAGATATAACACTGAGATATAACACTGAGACATAACACTGAGATATAACACTGAGACACTGAGACATAACACTGAGACATAACACTGAGATATAACACTGAGACATAACACTGAGATATAACACTGAGACATAACACTGAGACATAACACTGAGACATAACACTGAGATATAACACTGAGACATAACACTGAGACATAACACTGAGACATAACACTGAGACATAACACTGAGATATAACACTGAGACATAACTAGACACTGAGACACTGAGATAACACTGAGACATATAACACTGAGATATAACACTGAGATATAACACTAACACTGAGATATAACACTGAGATATAACACTGAGACATGAACACTGAGATATAACACTGAGATATAACACTGAGACATAACACTGAGACACTAACACACTGAGATATAACACTGAGATATAACACTGAGACATAACACACACTGAGACATAACACTGAGATATAACACTGAGACATAACACTGAGACACATAACACTGAGACATAACACTGAGAATAACACTGAGATATAACACTGAGATATAACACTGAGACATAACACTGAGACATAACACTGAGACATAACACTGAGACATAACACTGAGACATAACACTGAGACATATAACACTGAGATATAACACTGAGACATATAACACTGAGATATAACACTGAGATATAACACTGAGACATAACACTGAGACATAACACTGAGATATAACACTGAGACATAACACTGAGACATAACACTGAGATATAACACTGAGATATAACACTGAGACAACACTAACACTGACCGAGAGTCGTTATTCAAGGTTTTATAGAAAAGAACAAATGTAAATATAAACTTCATGTGTCGATCAGACGACTTTGGAGGTTTTTGTGTTTTAGAATCGATGAGGATTTGATTTTCAGTATTTTGAAAAACTCCTGAAATTCAGAATAAAGTTTGAAATTTGAGTTTTGTGACAACACAAGTGTAGAATCATGTAGAGTTAAATCATGTAGAGTAGAACAGAGTTGAATTATGTAGAGTTGAATCGTGTAGTAAAATCATATAGAACTGAATCGTGTAGAGTTAAATAGTGTAGAGTTGAACAGAGTTGAATCACGTGGTTGAATAGTTAAATCGTTTAGAGTTAAATTCTGTAGAGTTAAATCATGTAGAGATAAATGGTGTAGAGTTAAATGGTGTAGTTAAATCATGTAGGGTTGAATCATGTAGAGTTGAATAGAATTGAATCATGTAGCGTTAAATTGTGTAGAGTTAATCAGTATAGAGTTAAATCTTATAGAGTTGAATGGAGTAGTTAAATTGTAGTTGTAGTAGTTTGAAATGTAGAGTAGTTGTATCATGTTGAAATCAGTGTAGAGTTAAATGTAGAGTTAATGTTAGAGAATGTTAGTGTAGAGTTGAATAGAGTTGAATGTAGTTAAAGTCAGCAGTGTAGAGTTAAATCATGTAGAAAATTGTAGAGTAAATGTAGTTAAATGTAGAGTTGTCAGTGTATTGTAGAGAAATCATGTCAGTTGAGAGTTAAATCACACAGTGGAGTGAATGGAGCAAGACAGTGATCGAGTACAGAACGAACAAACCCTCTCGCCTACCCATCCTCGACGTTGCACCTTTGGACATTGGTGGCGCTGACCAGGAGTTTGGTCTGGACATTGGCCCAGTCTGTTTCAAATAAATAGACTCATGATAAATTAACAACACCAAAAGAGAGAAAGAACCACATCGCCCCCTTCTGTCTGTTGTTTTGTACCAATGCTGACCCCTCCACCCGCCTAAGAGGCCCCCCCGTCGGAGGACCTACAGGACTGAGCGCAGCGTCTGTGCAATGCAAACTAATACAGCCCACCCGAGCGACGCAGGGAAACAGCTTGTTCTGGGACGCCATGTCATCCTTTTGTACAAAAATAAAAGTGTAATAAAAAGAAAGCATTACTCTGTGGTCTTTGTGTGTCTGCCAAAGAGGAGTCATGAGAGCGGTAAACTACCTCAGCCCTGCCCGCAGACGTGCCCCGGTGCGGCCAGAGGCGGCGGCGGGCACCGGTGGGGCAGCGGGGAGAGTCCAGGAGGTGCTCATATCTCTGGTGCTAATACTCTGGGACTGTATTACTGTGCGTTGTTGGCGTTCACCTCCTGACGGGGGCGCTCTTCAGCAGGTGGAACTCGACCCAAACTCTCTGATTTTTGTTTTGTTTTGAAGGTTGTTGTTTCAGTTTGTTTTTGTTCTCGAAGCTTTTCTTCATCAAATCCCACAACACAATTCTAAATGTTTTTATCGGCCGCTCTCTCTTTCAAATGACAAAGACTATTGTACCTATTTTGTATATGTGAGATGTTTAAATAAATTGTGAAAAGTTTCTGAATAAAGCATGTCCAATGTTCCAACCCCACCACTCAGCCGTGTACGTGCTGTGATGTTGAGAAAGCACATATCTGAGGTGGAAGTCCAGCTCCACTCGCTTCAGCTGGACATTAGATTTGGTCTAAATTTGTACAGTCCATCTGTGTTTACACTGTATGATGTGTGACCCCAACGTTTCTGTAAATATCTCTTTCTGGGAGATTCTGGCTTCTGCTTCCAAATAAAAGTCTGTGCTTTGGACCAGAGTGGTGCAGTTTGAGTCACATAGTGTCCATAGTGTCTTCAGCCAGAGACCAGGTGTGGACCTCAGAGACCAGGTGTGAGGCTGTAGTTCACACTGAGGTGAATGGGAATGTGCCACAGGCAGGTGCACAACACACATCCAAGTAAGTGCTGCCATGAAAGAGCCACAAGGGGGCGCCAAATCACACTTTAAGTGGTCAACTGGGTCCAGCTGAATAGAACAGCATCCTGCAAGACCTGACTCCAGAACTGACTGATATTTGGGAACAAAACCCTCGTGGAGGTTGTGGTTTTCACAGTGGGGGGGGGGGACTCTGAGTACTCGAGTAATCACAAAAACACGACCAACACAGAGTCGTGTGAAGGTGCACACACTGACTCCAGACTCTTCCTTATGATGATGACTGTTTATATGTTTATATGTTTATATGTTTATGTCCATGTCCATGTCCATGTCCATGTCCATGTCCATGTCCATGTCCATGTGAGCTGCTCTCTCCACTCAGAACCATCAGGGCTCGTCACACACAGAGCCTCATGTGTCTCCATGATGTTCCAGTGTCTCTCAGTTTGTGGTGGACACTGGACTCGTGTGACCAGAGTGTGTGAACAGTGTGTGACCAGAGTGTGTGAACAGTGTGTGACCAGAGTGTGTGAACAGTGTGTGACCAGAGTGTGTGAACAGTGTGTGACCAGAGTGTGTGAACAGTGTGTGACCAGAGTGTGTGAACAGTGTGTGACCAGAGTGTGTGAACAGTGTGACCAGAGTGTGTGAACAGTGTGTGAACAGTGTGTGACCAGAGTGTGTGAACAGTGTGTGACCAGAGTGTGTGAACAGTGTGTGTGAGCAGAGTGTGTGACCAGAGTGTGTGAACAGTGTGTGAACAGTGTGTGACCAGAGTGTGTGAACAGTGTGTGACCAGAGTGTGTGAACAGAGTGTGACCAGAGTGTGTGAACAGTGTGTGAACAGAGTGTGTGAACAGTGTGTGATCAGAGTGTGTGAGCAGAGTGTGTGAACAGTGTGTGAACAGAGTGTGTGAACCAGAGTGTGTGAACAGAGTGTGTGAACAGTGTGTGACCAGAGTGTGTGAACAGTGTGTGTGAACAGAGTGTGTGACCAGAGTGTGTGAACAGTGTGTGAACAGAGTGTGTGAACAGTGTGTGACCAGAGTGTGTGAACAGTGTGTGTGACAGAGTGTGTGAACAGTGTGTGAACAGTGTGTGACCAGAGTGTGTGAACAGTGTGTGTGAACAGAGTGTGTGAACAGAGTGTGTGAACAGAGTGTGTGATGTGTGAACAGAGTGTGTGAACAGAGTGTGTGAACAGTGTGTGTGACAGAGTGTGTGAGTGTGTGTGAACAGTGTGTGTGTGAACAGAGTGTGTGTGAACAGAGTGTGTGAACAGTGTGTGAACAGTGTGTGACCAGAGTGTGTGAACAGTGTGTGTGAACAGAGTGTGTGTGTGTGACCAGAGTGTGTGAACAGTGTGTGTGAACAGAGTGTGTGAGAGTGTGTGTGACAGTGTGTGAACAGTGTGTGTGAACAGAGTGTGTGTGAAGAGTGTGTGACCAGAGTGTGTGAACAGAGTGTGTGACCAGAGTGTGTGACAGAGTGTGACCAGAGTGTGTGAACAGTGTGTGTGAACAGAGTGTGTGAGCAGAGTGTGTGACCAGAGTGTGTGAACAGTGTGTGTGAACAGAGTGTGTGAACAGTGTGTGACCAGAGTGTGTGAACAGAGTGTGTGAACAGAGTGTGTGAACAGTGTGTGAGCAGAGTGTGTGAACAGAGTGTGTGAACAGTGTGTGACCAGACTGTGTGAACAGTGTGTGTGAACAGAGTGTGTGAGCAGAGTGTGTGACCAGAGTGTGTGAACAGTGTGTGACCAGAGTGTGTGAACAGTGTGTGAACAGAGTGTGTGACCAGAGTGTGCTGTGTGTGAACAGTGTGTGACCAGAGTGTGTGAACAGTGTGTGTGAACAGAGTGTGTGAGCAGAGTGTGTGACCAGAGTGTGTGAACAGTGTGTGTGTGTGAACAGTGTGTGACAGACAGTGTGTGTGAACAGTGTGTGTGTGTGACCAGAGTGTGTGAACAGTGTGTGAACAGTGTGTGTGACCAGAGTGTGTGACCAGAGTGTGTGAACAGAGTGTGTGAACAGAGTGTGTGAACAGTGTGTGAGCAGAGTGTGTGACCAGAGTGTGTGAACAGTGTGTGACCAGCGTGTGTGAACAGTGTGTGACCAGAGTGTGTGAACAGTGTGTGACCAGAGTGTGTGACCAGAGTGTGTGAACAGTGTGTGACCAGAGTGTGTGAACAGTGTGTGACCAGAGTGTGTGAACAGTGTGTGACCAGAGTGTGTGACCAGAGTGTGTGAACAGTGTGTGACCAGAGTGTGTGAACAGTGTGTGACCAGAGTGTGTGAACAGTGTGTGTGAACAGAGTGTGTGAACAGACAGAGTGTGTGAACAGAGTGTGTGACCAGAGTGTGTGAAAGAGTGTGTGACCAGAGTGTGTGAACAGTGTGTGACCAGAGTGTGTGAACAGTGTGTGTGACCAGAGTGTGTGACCAGAGTGTGTGACCAGAGTGTGTGAACAGTGTGTGACCAAAGTGTGTGAACAGTGTGTGACCAGAGTGTGTGAACAGTGTGTGACCAGCGTGTGTGAACAGTGTGTGACCAGAGTGTGTGACCAGAGTGTGTGAACAGTGTGTGACCAGAGTGTGTGACCAGAGTGTATGAACAGTGTGTGACCAGAGTGTGTGACCAAAGTGTGTGAACAGTGTGTGACCAGTGTGTGTGAACAGTGTGTGTGAACAGTGTGTGAGCAGTGTGAGCAGAGTGTGAACAGAGTGTGTGAACAGAGTGTGTGAACAGAGTGTGTGAACAGTGTGTGAACAGTGTGTGAGCAGTGTGTGAACAGAGTGTGTGAGCAGAGTGTGTGAGTAGAGTGTGTGAACAGTGTGTGTGAACAGTGTGTGTGAACAGAGTGTGTGAACAGTGTGTGTGAGCAGAGTGTGTGAGCAGAGTGTGTGAGCAGAGTGTGTGAGCAGAGTGTGTGAACAGTGTGTGAACAGTGTGTGTGAACAGTGTGTGTGAACAGAGTGTGTGAACAGTGTGTGAACAGTGTGTGAGCAGAGTGTGTGAGCAGAGTGTGTGAACAGTGTGTGTGAACAGAGTGTGTGAACAGTGTGTGAGCAGAGTGTGTGAACAGTGTGTGTGTGAACAGAGCGTGTGAACAGAGTGTGTGAACAGTGTGTGTGAGCAGAGTGTGTGAGCAGAGTGTGTGAACAGTGTGTGTGTGTGTGAACAGTGTGTGAACAGTGTGTGTGAACAGTGTGTGAGCAGAGTGTGTGAGCAGAGTGTGTGAACAGTGTGTGTGAGCAGTGTGTGAACAGAGCGTGTGAGCAGAGTGTGTGAACAGTGTGTGTGAACAGAGTGTGTGAAGCAGAGTGTGTGAACAGAGTGTGTGAGCAGAGTGTGTGAGCAGAGTGTGTGAACAGTGTGTGAACAGAGTGTGTGAACAGTGTGTGTGTGAGCAGAGTGTGTGAACAGTGTGTGAGCAGAGTGTGTGAACAGAGTGTGTGAACAGAGTGTGTGAACAGAGTGTGTGTGAGCAGAGTGTGTGAGCAGAGTGTGTGAGCAGAGTGTGTGAACAGTGTGTGTGAACAGAGTGTGTGACAGGTACAGATCAGGTCCTGCAGGGGGAGGCAGTGAGCACAGACACAGACTTTGGAGACAGTGGTTTATTCAAACCTTCAAACTCTGTTCAGAGAAGAAAAGGAAGAGTCTTCCACAAACAGATGTCGTCATGTTACAAAGTACAACAGAAACAATACTTTATAAACTTATTCACACAAAATTAAATAATCATTTAAAATAACTCTCACAGTAAACAACAAACAGAAGCAGAAATTACAATATCGATTGCACACAATCTGAAGTTCACGTACACGTCCTTACAGAGTCAAAGTGTGACCAGCTCTGGACGGCGGAGGGTCTGGAGCTGGGACAGAGGAGCTCTTGCACTCACACACACTGGCCAGTGCGGCGGTTTTTCATTAGAAAAGTTTGGACGAGGGAGTAACTACATACGTGTGCGTGGCGTGCTGATGGACGGAGGAGAGCACAGTACAATCGAGGTCCTGGACGATGGAGCAGCAGATGAGGTCCTCTGGACAAACTGCTCGTCTGTCTGTCACAGACTCTGCAAACTCAAAGTGCCAAACATGTGAACAGAACTCAAGCCCCGGAGGAGGAGTGGCCCCGGGCCCCCAGCAGCAGAGAGAGGAGCCCCACGGCCCCCAGCCTCTTCAGCAGAGCCACAGTGTCTTTAGGAATGAGCAGCTGGGCCAGGAGGTTGGTGATGAGGGAGATCTCATGAGCCACACACACAAAGATGAAGCTACTGACCAGGATGTTGAGGGACGGGTTTCCAGGGATGAGCACTAAGATGCCCTTGGTGTCTGCTGCCAGCCAGATGTGGTACTGACAGATGAACAGCTGGACACAGCACATTTTGGGTTTAGTTTTACACTTCTGTACTTCTTCTTCTTTATACTTCACACTGAGACTCTGGATCTTACCTCCAAAGAGATTTTCCCAAACCAGGCAAAAAAGGAGCTGTAGACGGAGCGGGCGAAGCCGGGAATGTTCCTGATGAGGATGAAGGCCAGAATCTGAGGAGACACAGGAGCATCACAGAGAGGTCAGCACAAACTTTACCCTGTGGACTCCATTCAAATGGATGTGTGCAACCTGACATCTACAGCGGCCTCAGAGGACAAACACAAACAAAGATCAGTAACATCACGTCCACTCTGTTTGGAGGCCAACATCACCCACCGGGAGCACAGAGATGTAGGGGTGCATCTGGTTGCACTGGGCTTTGGTTTGGCAGTTACTGGCCCACACTGAGTACGTCTAAAGTAAAGAGGACACAAGATGTTAGGAAGCCTTCACTTTGCTGTGAGGAGCACTAGTGTGTCAGGTCTTCATCCAGAACCAACTACAGCGAGAGTCCAACACTTACGACGAAAGAGAGGCCAGACAGGAGCAGCAGGGGCAGGGAGACTTTAGCCGAGAACAGAGCTTCTCCTCTGGTCTCCGACAGCACCTGCTTCTTCTGAAGGAGCAGATAGAGGAAGGCAAACACCATCCCCTGTAGCACGGCCTGCAAACACACCAGCACTCACATCCACATCTACTGGAACAGAGCGGTCGTGGAGCTACGGCACCAAAGCACTTACAAACCGGTCCAGTCTCCAGCGGAACCACCACTCGCGAATGTCCCCGTCCAGTTGGAAGAGGCTGGAAAGCGGCCACGCCGTGAAGGTGCTCTCGAACACGCCCTGCACACAGGAACAATCACACCACATTCAACAGTTTTCCAACAGTGTTGAGGACACTGCCTCTGGAGGGACTGTGCTGTTACCTGTGAATAGGCAAAGAGGCAAATGAGCAGCAGGAGGCCCACTAACTTGAGCAGGATTCCCAAGTACCACAGGGCGCTGTCTGTTCACACAGAGAGAAGAAGAACACAGGTGAGGGGCGCCGCGGCCACGTCCACAACACTCGAGCGCTTAGGGACACCTACTGCTGGCTTTCTTCTGCACGATCTGAGGCCACGCGGCCAGCGCGCCGTAGATGATCACGAACCAGAACGACACCAGAGGAACGAAGTAATAGAACTGGTACGGCCTGTCCATCACCGCGCACAACACCAGCACCAGGAAGTTGAGGCGGAACAGAACCTGCGGCACGAGCACGGTCACACCGGCGCCGCGGGAGCACAAAGCACGGAGGCCGCGGAGCCGCACTCACCTGGCACACTCTGTACAGGCCGAAGTCCCCTTTGAGCCAGAAGAAGGAGAAGTGTCCGTAGCCCGTCTGGAAGAGATAGGCCGCCACCAGCACGCGCACGTGCATGTAGACCGGAATGAACTGACACACACAAGAACAATCAGCTCCTGCTTTGACACCACACACAGAATAGAGAGGAAGACTCACAGCACTGGCTCCTGAAATATGATAGATGAGAATGACCAACTGCATCCAGCCCTTCCACTCATCTGTCTGCTCCCTGTTCAGCACACGACTCTGGAACACAGCACACAGTCACAGACACACAGGGACACGCACACAGAGACACGACACACAGGGACACGACACACAGAGACACGACACACAGAGACACCACACACAGAGACACGACACACAGAGACACGACACCACGACACACGACACGACACAACACACAGAGACACACACAGAGACACAGAGACACGACACACAGAGACACACGACACACAGAGACACACACAGAGACACACAGACACACACGACACACAGAGACACGACACACAGAGACACGACACACACACACACACAGAGAACACGACACACAGAGACACGCACACAGACACACAGACACACAGAGACACGAGACACACAGAGACACGACACACAGAGACACACACACAGAGACACACACAGAGACACGACACGACACACACACAGAGACACGACACACAGAGACACGAGACACGACACACACACACACAGACACACACGCACACAGAGACACGACACACAGAGACACACACACAGAGACACGCACACAGAGACACACACACAGAGACACGACACACAGAGACACGACACACAGAGACACGACACACAGAGACACGACACACAGAGACACGACACACAGAGACACAGACACACGAGACACGACACACAGACACGACACACAGAGACACGACACACACACACACAGAGACACGACACAGAGACACACACAGAGACACGACACACACACACACAGACACGAGACACACAGAGACACACACACAGAGACACACAGACACACACACAGAGACACACAGACACACACACACACACAGAGACACGACACACACACACACGAGACACGACACACACGAGACACACACACACACAGAGACACACACACACACAGACACACACACAGAGACACAGACACACACAGAGACACGACACACAGAGACACGACACACAGAGACACGACACAGACACGACACACAGCACAGAGACACGACACGACACGACACACAGAGACACACACAGACACACACACAGACACGACACACAGAGACACGACACACAGAGACACGACACAGCACACACAGGACACGACGACACACACACACAGAGACACGACACACAGAGACACGACACACGAGAGACACGACACAGAACGACACGACACACAGACAGACACACACAGAGACACGACACACAGAGACACGACACACACACAGGGACACACACAGAGACACACGACACACACAGAGACACGACACAGAGACGACACGAGAGACACGACACACAGAGACACGACACAGAGACACGACACACAGAGACACACACAGACACGACACACAGAGACACGACACACAGAGGACACACAGACACACACACAGACACGACACAGACGACACACACAAGACACACAGGCACACGCACACAGAGACACACACACACAGAGACACACACACACAGGGACACACACAGAGACACGACACACAGAGGACACGACACACAGAGACACGACACACGAGGGACACGACACACAGAGACACGACACACAGGGGACACGAACACACACACACACACAGAGACACACACACAGACACGACACGACACACAGACACGACACACGAGACACGACACACACAGAGACACACACGACACAGAGACACGACACAGACACACAGGAGACACGCACACAGAGACACGACACACAGGACACACACCACGGGACACGACACCAGAGACACGACACACAGAGACACGACACACACGACACACAGACACACAGAGACACGAACACACACAGACCGACACAGACACACACAGACACAGACACACAGAGACACGAGGGACACGCACACAGAGACACACACAGACACACACACAGGACGACACACACAGAGACACGACACACACACACAGACACGACACAACAGAGACACACACACAGACACACACAGACAGACACAGACACACACGGGACACACGACACGACACACAGACACGACACACACGACACAGACACGACAGACGACACACAGAGACACGGAGACACACAGACACAGACACAGACAGACACAGAGACACGCACAGAGACACGACACAGAGACACGACACACAGAGACAGACACACACACAGACACGACACACGACACACACACAGACACGACACGGACACACAGAGACACGACACACAGAGACACGACACACAGTCACAGACACACACAGAGACACGACACACACACACAGAGACACACACACAGAGACACAGACACACAGAGACACACACACAGAGACACGACACACAGGGACACGACACACAGACACAGAGACACGACACACACACAGAGACACGACACACACACAGAGACACGACACGACACACACAGACACACACAGAGACACACACACAGAGACACGAGACACACACACGGACACACACAGGGACACACACCACAGAGACACGACACACAGGGACACGACAGACACAGACACACAGCACACACAGGACACGCACACAGAGACACGACACACGACACACAGAGACACGACACCACACAGAGACACGACACACAGAGACACGACACACAGAGACACGACACACAGACACGACACACAGGACACAGACACGACACAGGACACGACGCACAGACACACGCACACAGAGACACGACACACAGAGACACACACAGAGACACACGACACGACACACAGACACGACACACAGAGACACGACACACAGGGACACGACACACAGAGACACGCACGAGACACACACAACACAGAGACACACAGACACACACACAGAGACACACAGAACGACACACAGAGACACGCCACACACACACAGAGACACGCACACAGACAGACACACACACGACACACACAGACACACACACACACACAGACACACAGAGACACGACACACAGGGACACGACACACACAGGGACACGCACACAGAGACACGCACACACACACACACACAGACACAGCACACAGAACACGACACACAGAGACACGACACACAGAGACACGACACACAGACACACAGACACACAGGGACACACACACACACACAGAGACACGACACACAGGGACACGCACACAGAGACACACACAGACACGACACACAGAGACACGACACACAGAGGACACGACACACACAAGAGACACACACAGACACACACACAGAGACACACACAGGGACACACAACACACAGAGACACGCACACAGAGACACGCACACAGAGACACGACACACAGAGACACGACACACAGACACACACACAGGGACACGCACACAGAGACACACAGACACACAGAGACACGACACACAGGAGACACACACACAACAGACACAGAGACACAGAGACACACACACAGACACACAGACACGACACACACAGAGACACACACACAGAGACACACACAGGGACACGCACACAGAGACACGACACACAGACACACACACAGACACACACACAGACACACACACAGGGACACGACACACAGAGACACAGACACACACAGACACGACACGACACACACAGAGACACGACACACAGGGACACGACACACAGGGACACGACACACACAGAGACACGACACACAGAGACACACAGACACACAGAGACACGACACACACACAGAGACACACACACAGACACGACACACAGACACACACACACACACAGAGACACACACACAGGGACACGACACACAGAGACACGACACACAGGACACACACGGGACACACACACAGGGACACGACACACAGAGACACACACACACAGACACACACACACACGAGACACAGACACACAGAGACACGACACACAGACACACACACAGGGCACACAGGACACACAGAACACGACACACAGGGACACGACACACAGGGACACGACACACAGGGACACGACACACACAGGACACAGACACACGGACACGCACACAGTCACAGACACACAGAGACACGACACACAGGACACACACAACACACACACGACACGACACACAGAGACACGACACACAGTCACAGACACACAGGGACACGCACACAGTCACAGACACACAGAGACACGACACACAGATACGACACACAGAGACACACACACACAGAGACACGACACACACAGGGACACGACACACAGAGACACGGGACACACAGGACACGACACACAGACACACACAGACACACACACAGTCACAGACACACAGGGACACACACGGGACACGACACACACAGACACGACACACAGACACGACACACAGGGACACGACACACAGGACACACACACACAGACACGACACACAGGGACACACAGGGACACACACACAGACACACACAGACACACACACACACAGACACGACACACACAGGGACACGACACGACACAGGACACACACACAGGGACACACAGACACACACAGACACACACACAGGGACACACACACAGAGACACGACACACAGAGACACGACACACAGTCACACACACACAGGGACACGCACACAGTCACAGACACACAGAGACACGACACACAGAGACACGACACACAGAGACACCACACACAGAGACACGACACACAGGGACACGACACACAGAGACACGACACACAGAGACACGACACACAGGGACACGACACACAGAGACACGACACACAGAGACACGACACACAGAGACACGACACACAGAGACACGACACACAGGGACACGACACACACACAGGGACACGACACACAGAGACACGACACACAGAGACACACACAACAGGACACGACACACAGACACACAGTCACAGACAGACACACAGGGACACGCACACAGAGACAACACACACACGACACACAGGACACGACACACACACACACAAACACACAGAGACACGACACACAGAGACACGACACACAGAGACACCACACACAGGGACACGCACACAGAGACACGACACACAGAGACACGACACACAGTCACAGACACACAGGGACAAACACACAGGGACACGACACACAGGACACGACACACAGAGACACGCACACAGGGACACGACACACAGAGACACGACACACAGAGACACGACACACAGAGACACGACACACAGAGACACACACACAGAGACACGACACACAGGGACACGCACACAGAGACACGACACACACAGGACACGACACAGGGACAGCACACAGGGACACACACACAGAGACACACAGAGACACGACACACAGACACGACACACAGACACACAGACACAACACAGAGACACGACACACAGGGACACGCACACAGAGACACGACACACAGACACGACACACAGAGACACGACACACAGGGACACACACACACAGTCACAGACACACAGGGACACACACACAGAGACACGACACACAGGGACACGACACACAGAGGACACGACACACAGTCACAGACACACAGGGACACGACACACAGGGACACGACACACAGAGACACGACACACAGGGACATGACACACAGGGACACACACACAGTCACAGACACACAGGGACAGGCACACAGGACACGACACACAGGGACACGCACACAGGGACACGACACACAGGGACACACACACAGGGACATGACACACAGGGACACGACACACAGGGACACACACACACACACACAGAGACACGACACACAGAGACACGACACACAGAGACACGACACACAGGGACACACACAGTCACAGACACACAGGGACACGCACACAGGGACATGACACACAGAGACATGACACACAGAGACACGACACACAGAGACACGACACACAGGGACACACACACAGGGACACGACACACAGGGACACGACACACAAGGACACGCACACAGGGACACGACACACAGAGACACGACACATAGAGACACGACACACAGTGACACGACACACAGAGACACGACACACAGGGAAACGACACACAGGGACACAGAGGACAAAGAGGACACAGAGGGACACAGAGGGACACAGAGGGACACAGAGGGACACAGAGGGACACAGAGGGACACAGAGGGACACAGAGGGACACAGAGGGACACAGAGGGACACAGAGGCACAGAGGGACACAGAGGGACACAGAGGGACACAGAGGGACACAGAGGGACACAGAGGACACAGAGGGACACAGAGGGACACAGAGGGACACAGAGGACACAGAGGGACACAGAGGACACAGAGGACACAGAGGACACAGAGGACACAGGACTCACCTCTTTGGTGCTCTCGCTGCAGAACACTCCCAGCACAAACACATTGATCAGAGGGATGAAGAAGGCCGAGTGACTGTAACATTTCTGTTCCTTCATAAACACGTCTGCTCTGTCACACAGGTAGAAGTAAACCATGATGAGCCCCATTCTGCACAGGGCCCCGCACGCCGCCTCGGCCCCCGGGGGCCCGGGGGCCGTAGCCGGCTTCTTCTCCTCTAAACTCTCCGGGTCGGGGGCCGGGGGCCGCCGATGGGGCCGTTTCCTCAGAAAGTGGAACAGCAAGAAAAGTAGAGTGGAGGCCACAAACAAACACAGCGCCATCTTCTGGAGAAAAGTGAGCGGGGGCGAGTTCTGGCAGCAGGAACCGTCAATGGGCCGGATCACTTTGTTACACACACTGTTCATTAAGGCCATGGCCCCCTGAGAACACACACACACACACGAGGGTCAAGTTTATGTAACACACACACACACGAGGGTCACGTTCATGTAACACACACACACACGAGGGTCAAGTTTATGTAACACACACACACACACACACGAGGGTCACGTTTATGTAACACACACACACACACACGAGGGTCAAGTTTAGTAACACACACACACACGAGGGTCACGTTCATGTAACACACACACACACGAGGGTCACGTTCATGTAACACACACACACACACAAGTTTAGTAACACACACACACACACGAGGGTCACGTTTATGTAACACACACACACACACACGAGGGTCACGTTCATGTAACACACACACACACACACGAGGGTCAAGTTTATGTAACACACACACACACACGAGGGTCACGTTCATGTAACACACACACACACACGAGGGTCACGTTCATGTAACACACACACACACGAGGGTCAAGTTCATGTAACACACACACACACACACGAGGGTCACGTTCATGTAACACACACACACACACACGAGGGTCACGTTTATGTAACACACACACACACACACGAGGGTCAAGTTTAGTAACACACACACACACGAGGGTCACGTTCATGTAACACACACACACACACGAGGGTCACGTTTATGTAACACACACACACACACACACGAGGGTCACGTTCATGTAACACACACACACACACGAGGGTCACGTTCATGTAACACACACACACACACACACACGAGGGTCACGTTCATGTAACACACACACACACACACGAGGGTCACGTTCATGTAACACACACACACACACACACGAGGGTCACGTTCATGTAACACACACACACACACACGAGGGTCACGTTCATGTAACACACACACACACACAGTCACATGTAACACACACACACACGAGGGTCACGTTCATGTAACACACACACACGAGGGTCACGTTCATGTAACACACACACACACGAGGGTCACGTTCATGTAACACACACACACACGAGGGTCACGTTCATGTAACACCACAGTTCACTCTCATGTTTGACTTCAGCTCCTCACCACGTCCACGCTGCTGTCCGCCATGTGCAGCCCGTCAGACGACTGGTTCAGAGTCTCCAGAGCCGCCAGACGGGACACGGAGAGCGGCCGGACGAGAGAGCGCCCGAAGGACAGAGCCTCCGCCGCTGCTTCATTGTACAGGTCGATCTGCTGATCTGTGATCATCCTCCTGCTCGCACTCAGGGCCCTCCAGTTCACCGGCTCTGCACACACACACACACACACACTGAGACACACTGAGACACACACAGACTGAGACACTCTGAGACACTCTGAGACACTCTGAGACACTCTGAGACACACTGAGACACACTGAGACACACACAGACACACACAGACACACACTGAGACACTCTGAGACACACTGAGACACTCTGAGACACACTGAGACACACTGAGACACACACAGACACACACTGAGACACACAGACACACAGACCACACTGAGACACTCTGAGACACACTGAGACACACTGAGACACACTGAGACACACTGAGACACACATACACATGAGACACTGAGACACACTCTGAGACACTCTGAGACACACACTAGACACACTGAGACACACAGACACTGAGACACTGAGACACTCTGAGACACTCTGAGACACACATACACACAGACACACAGACACACACTGAGACACTCTGAGACACTCTGAGACACACTGAGACACTCAGAGACACACTGAGACACACTGAGACACACACTGAGACAGAGACACTGAGACAGAGACACTGAGACAGAGAGAGTGAGACAGAGAGAGTGAGACAGAGAGAGTGAGACAGAGAGAGTGAGACAGAGAGAGTGAGACAGAGTGAGACAGAGAGAGTGAGACAGAGAGAGTGAGACAGAGAGAGTGAGACAGAGAGAGTGAGAGAGAGAGTGAGACAGAGAGAGTGAGACAGAGAGAGTGAGACAGAGAGAGAGAGAGAGAGTGAGACAGAGAGAGTGAGACAGAGAGAGTGAGACAGAGAGAGTGAGACAGAGAGAGTGAGACAGAGAGAGTGAGACAGAGAGAGTGAGAGCTCCTGCAGTCGGCCGTGGGAGGAGCAGCAGAGAGGACAGTATCAGAGTTACTGATGTCCTCTCAGACTCTGGTTGTGTTTTTACTCTTGTGAGTTTGTGTCTAAGCAGCTGTAGATCTGAGCAGATCAACCCTCCTCCTGCTCCTCAAACACACAGAGGTGTGACCGTGGTTCTTCTGCTCAGAACTGTTTTCTTTGTCTCCAGTGATAAGACAGAAGCCACAGTGTCCAGTGGTGATTAAATGACTAAAATACTATTTTATCTTCCCATTTTTATACTGGAATGACGTAACCTCGAGCCTGAAAACATTGGATCTCTCAAAAACTCACTGTCGTCATTGTGCTCTTGAGCAAGGCACCACATGGCCTTGTATGAGTGTGGTGGTTTAGCAGCACAATAGAGGATGAATAATGCACAAAATCCATCCATCCATTTTCGTCCGCTTATCCGGGGTCGGGTCGCGGGGGCAGCAGCCTAAGCAGGGACTCCCAGACTTCCTTCACCCCAGACACGTCCTCCAGCTCCTCCGGGGGGACCCCGAGGCGTTCCCAGGCCAGCCGAGAGACATAGTCCCTCCAGTGTGTCCTGGGTCTTCCCCGGGGCCTCCTCCCGGTGTGACATGCCCAGAACACCTCCCGAGGGAGACGCCCAGGAGGCATCCGGAACAGATGCCCGAGCCTCAACTGGCTCCTCTCGACGTGGAGGAGCAGCGGCTCTACTCCGAGCTCCTCCCGTGTGACTGAGCTCCTCACCCTATCTCTAAGGGAGACGCCCAGCCACCCTGCGGAGGAAACTCATTTTGAGCACTTGTATCCGCGATCTCGTCCTTTCGGTCACTACCCAGAGCTCATGACCAGAGGTGAGAGGAGGAACGAAGACTGACCGGTAAATCTTCACCACAACGGTCCGATACAGCGACCGCATCACTGCAGACGCTGCACTGATCCGCCTGTCAATCTCACGTTCCATCCTCCCCTCACTCGTGAACAAGACCCCGAGACACTTGAACTCCTCCACTTGAGGCAGAGACTCTCCACCCAAGACACCTTTTTCCGGTTGAGAAACATGGCCTCAGACTTAGAAGAGCTGATCTTCATCCCAGCCGCTTCACACTCGGCTGCAAACCGCCCCAGTGCTGCAGGTCCTGGTTTGATGAAGCCAACAGGACAACATCGTCTGCAAACAGCAGAGATGATCCTGTGGTCCCCGAACCGGACCCCCTCCGGCCCCTGACTGCGCCTAGAAATTCTGTCCATAAATACAATGAACAGAACCGGTGACAAAGGTGCAGCCCTGGCGGAGTCCAACATGCACCGGGAACAGGTCTGACTTACTGCCGGCAATGAACACAGCTCCTGCTCCGGTCATACAGGGACCGGACAGCCCTTAGCAAAGGGCCCCGGACCCCATACTCCCAGAGCACCCCCCACAGGACACCACGAGGGACACGGTCGAATGCCTTCTCCAAGTCCACAAAACACATGTGGACTGGTTGGGCAAACTCCCATGAACCTCGAGCACCGATGGAGAGTGTAGAGCTGGTCCAGTGTTCCACGGCCAGGACCAAAACCTCACTGCTCCTCCTGAATCCGAGGTTCGACCATCGGCCGAATTCTTCTCTCCAGTTCCCTGGCATAGACCTTACCGGGAAGGGTGAGGAGTGTGATCCCCCTATAGTTGGAACACACCCTCCGGTCCCCCTTCTTATACAGAGGGACCACCACCCCGGTTTGCCAGGCCAGAGGTACTGTCCCCGACCGCCACGCGATGTTGAAGAGGCGTGTCAGCCAAGACCCACAACATCCAGAGACTTAAGGTACTCAGGACGGATCTCATCCAACCCCGGAGCCTTGCCACCAAGGAGCTTTCCAACCACCTCAGTGACTTCAGCCAGGGTGATGGATGAGTCCGTCTCCAAGTCCCCAGCCTCGGCCTCCTCCTCGGAAGACGTGACGGTAGGATTGAGGGGATCCTCAAAGTATTCCTTCCACCGCCGGACAACGTCCCCAAAAAATGCACAAAATAGTGCATTATTTTCATCATGAATTACATGACAACCTCCAGTTCAATCAGAACTCGTCTGTTCTCCAGCTCCCACACAGAAGCTCAAACATCTAAAGTCTCTCGATTTAATCACATTAGCAACATTTTGTGTTTCCTGAAAACCTGGAGTAGAAATGTGTCGCTGCCCAGATGTGTCGCTGATAAGAGCAGGAAAAAGCCCACAGTGATGACACACGCTGACCTTGAATGTGCCAGTAGACGTCTGCGTGCTGGGCCAGCCTCTCCAGAGCAGGAGACATGGAGGTCAGGTTGACTTTGTACTGGTGCAGACCCTCTGCGCTCCCCTTGAAGTCTCTGATGATCCACTGGTTAAACACACACAGGCTCCATTCAAACACACGTTACAGGAGGATTGTGTCTAAGCGGCAGAGCGTCCGACTTACTGAAGCGGCTCCGACGATCAGGACGTCAGGCTTTACTGGTGCCTGCAACGAGGAGCACAGAAGAGGTGAGAGAAGGACTCGTGCCCTTTGTGTGACAAACACTTTACTCACATTGGACGCTGAGATTAAACGCTCCTTCATTGAGTTATTTGTCCAAGGGCTCCACACAAAATCCTGTCAAATGTCAAAGAAACATGTTTCTTCAAAGCAGCGAGACAGAAAGAAACATGTTCCAGTCAAAAGAACTCACCACTTGAGCCGTGGAGCTGTTGTCTTTAAAGGAGATGTCTGCATGTCTCTGTCCGGACACAAACACACGGTAAAACTAAACCAAACTAAACCAAACTAAACCAGACCAAACTAAACCAGACTAAACTAAACTAAACCAAACTAAACTAAACTAAACCAGACCAAACTAAACTAAACCAGACCAAACTAAACCAGACTAAACTAAACTAAACCAAACTAAACCAAACCAAACCAAACTAAACTAAACTAAACTAAACCAAACCTAAACCAAACTAAACTAAACCAAACTAAACTAAACTAAACCAAACTAAACTAAACTAAACCAAACTAAACTAAACTAAACCAGACCAAACTAAACTAAACCAGACCAAACTAAACTAAACCAGACCAAACTAAACTAAACCAGACCAACTAAACCAACTAAACCAAACCAAACTAAACCAAACTAAACCAAACTAAACCAAACCAAACTAAACTAAACCAGACCAAACTAAACCAGACTAAACTAAACTAAACTAAACCAGACTAAACCAAACTAAACTAAACCGAACTAAACCAAACTAAACCAAAAACTAAACCAAACTAAACCAAACTAAACTAAACCAAACTAAACTAAACCAAACTAAACTAAACTAAAACTAAACCAGACCAAACTAAACTAAACCAGACCAAACTAAACCAAACCAGACTAAACCAGACTAAACCAAACTAAACTAAACCAAACTAAACCAAAACTAAACTAAACCAAACTAAACCAAACCAAACTAAACTAAACCAGACCAAACTAAACCAGACTAAACCAAACTAAACCAAACTAAACTAAACTAAACTAAACCAAACCAAACTAAACCTAAACCAAACTAAACTAAACCAAACTAAACTAAACCAACTAAACCAAACTAAACCAAACCAAACTAAACTAAACCAAACTAAACTAAACTAAACTAAACTAAACCAAACTAAACTAAACCAAACTAAACTAAACTAAACTAAACCAAACTAAACCAAACTAAACTAAACTAAACTAAACCAAACTAAACCAAACTAAACCAGACCAAACTAAACTAAACTAAACCAAAGCCGGCTCCGTCCACACTCGTCCTCACCTTTACGGGAAACTGCCTCTGAGACGCGATGATACTGACGAACGACACAAACAGAGCTCTGATCCGGGAGTCACCGATGAAGAGAACCTTCTTCCCATCGAGGCAGGTGCTGGCCTCCCTGTGACGGACAGATGACAGGGGACAGGAGACAGGGGACAGGAGACAGGGGACAGGTGACAGGGGACAGGTGACAGGGGACAGGTGAGCGTCTCTCATTAACACCAGATTAGAGGCCCCGAAAAACACACCACAGTCACCCACAGTCACCCACAGTCACCCACAGTCACCCACAGTCACCCACAGTCACCCACAGTCACCCAGACCCAGGCTCCTCTGCCGCACTCACCTGTGGTTGTACCTGTGCATCATGCAGCCATCGGGCTGCCACACTCTGTTCCGCAGGAAACGTCCCGTGGACAGGAGCCACGTGCACGAGTCTGAGCCTGAGGGACACATGCACGTGCACACTTGGGTTAAAACACAGTCACATGTGTAAGGTGTGTGAGGTGTGTAACATCTGTAAAGTGTGTAACATCTGTAAAGTGTGTAACATCTGTAAAGTGTGTAACATCAGTGCGGTTAACAGCAGCTGATGCTAAACAGCCCGTGTCCGTGCACGTGTCCGTGGCGTGTCAATGTCCGTGGCGTGTCCGTGTCCCGTGCCCCCTGTCCGTGTCCCGTGCCCCCTGTCCGTGTCCCGTGCCCCCTGTCCGTGTCCCGTGTCCGTGCACGCGGCTCCGGGACAGATTCACGGGGACGGAGCTGAGGAGCCGCGGGGACACGGAGGTTCCCGTGGCTCTTTTGTCCGCAGAATTCTGTAGTTTTGGTGACATAATGTTCAGACAATACGAAGCGAGGCTAACAGTAGCATTAGCACAGATTCTCCTCCGTCCGCAGGAAAAACGAGGCCGCGCTTACCGATGAGCACGCGCGCAGAGGAGTGGAGCAGCAGCAGCACGAGCGCGAGGAACACGGAGATGACTTTAGCGTTTTTAATGGTGAAATATTGATTTATTTCGCGTTTGCCCAGGCTATAAGCCAGGGTCGCCATCTTTGCTCCTCCATGACAACAAGCAGACTGACGCAGAGGCGTGCGTCGTGACGCAGAGCACGCTTTGGCCCCGCCCACATACTGTGTACAGTTTTCACATGACGTCACAACGTTCTGTACGTTAGAGCGGCACATCCGGGAACTTGCCTGGTGAGACGAAAACAAACAAACCTCATGAACTTTAATGTCAAATAACGTCAATAAACGTGATTTTTACACAACTCCAGGTGCAGATAATAACAGAAAATACACCAAATCAACATGAATACTCAGGACATGAGCACTCTGCCGCTCGGTCACTGTGAAAGACACAAAAGTTAAATGAAATGAATATAAAACCTGCTCCTTTAGTCTCATGTACAAAGAACAACAGCTGCACTTAAACCTGCACTTTTACTCTAATCTCACTGAGTCTCCAGGTGAGAAATTGTTTTCCTGTATTTTTGCCTTTATATTTGAATTTTAATAAAGTATATTTGACTCACAGACTCAGGTTTAAAGTACATTAGCTCGTTCATTTAGAGCTCACATCATTTCTGTCAGAGCCGAAAACTGTTCACCTACATTTCTGTTTCCTTTGCTCAGATTCATTTCCAGTGTAGCTGTTTGTCTCTTGAAGACTAATGAACAATATTATAATTAAATAAAGATTTTATTAACTAGGCCAATATTTATTTGCCAGTAGAAGCTGTGACCTGCTCCTGGGTTAAGGTGCAGATGTTTTTGTGGACATGTGGAATGAACTTGAAGGTTGAAGGTTTTTTAGTTTAATTGTTTGTTCACCAACCACACAGAAACTCTTCAGCAGGTTTAACGTGAACAACAACAGACAAGAAGACAGAACTTTTTGGCTCTGAGGATCATTTTCCCCCTAAAAGGGACGTGGCACAAACAACATGCTCCATGTGACGTGGGTCTGGTTGTGTGTATAGGTCAGTATTATTTAAAGCAGAACTAAGTAACATTTTCACCTGAATTAATGTCTTTCAAAGGCCCTCTGGTGGTCACACATGACATTTAGGGGGGTTTGAAGGTTCTCTGGCGCCCCCAGGTGTCTCTGGGTGGAAAAGCCACATGTGTCTGTGATGGTGTCGGCTCTCAGGGCTCTGATCTTGTTCCCTCGAGAGCCAAATTCAACATACACACAGGTAACCGAGCTGTGACCCTCCCCTTACTGACGCGCTCTGCACTTCACTACAAGAATAAATCTCTGTTGTTTATTTGTGAGGTGTCAGTCACGGCACATCAGCTCAGACAGAGGAAACTTTTGTCCAAAGAGCAAAGAAAAAGAAAATGTGAATGGGACACAGAGCCCGAGCTCACAGGAGTCAGTGTGGGGAAAGAGTTTGAGGAATAACTGAACTCACCAAAAGAGCAGTATATTTTCTATAAATCCTCTGGTTTGAGCGGCTCATGTTTCAGGATCTGGACACTTCGTGTTGTCAGTGAACAAAAACAAGTGCAGTCATGACAGCGTCAAATAGGATCAGGTGTTTGTGTGTGATCAAAACGTCACGTCGGAGTCACTTCTGTAACTGACAGACTGATGTTTCATCTGGATGTGGTTGTAATGTTCTATGTTTCAGCAGCTGGACGTGTTCTTTGTTGTCAGTCCGTCTGTAAACTATGGAAGCCCATTTCCACCAGTAAATAAGAAATAAACGCTTCACAGAAAGTCATAATTATGAGTTTAAAAGTCATAATTATGAGTTTTAAACTCAGTCCTGGGTCTAACTCAGGACTAACCCAGGACTAAGGTGCACCTCTGTAGACCATCGGGTGACCACAGGAGAAAGGATCGACATAGAGCTGCTGCTCCACGGGCTCAGGGTTCTCTCTCTCTTAAGTCCACAGGTACCCGACCTGGTGCGGGACTCTGACCCGACCTGGTGCGGGACTCTGACCCGACCTGGTGCGGGAGTCTGACCCGACCTGGTGCGGGACTCTGACCCGACCTGGTGCGGGAGTCTGACCCGACCTGGTGCGGGACTCTGACCCGACCTGGTGCGGGACTCTGACCCGACCTGGTGCGGGAGTCTGACCCGACCTGGTGCGGGACTCTGACCCGACCTGGTGCGGGACTCTGACCCGACCTGGTGCGGGACTCTGACCTGAGCTGCCACAGTGAGAGCTGGAGAGATGCAGCGGCACTTGTTTTAAAGACAAATGTTACATATAATTATATATATATATATATATATATATATATATATATATATATATATAATTATACACACAGTCCCTGACAAAAGTCTTGTTGTTTATCCATTTTGTAGAAACAAAAGCTTATAACCTGACTTTAAATTAATCGATTGGTTTTAGAAATGTCTCATATGAAGCTAAAACCCTCCCAAATTATGTTCAATAAACTAAAATAAATGTTCTTCACTGAAGAAACATTGATCATTTAATGAACACAGAAAGGTCAGATTTTGGAAAGACAAAAGTTTTGTCGCCTACAGAAAATTGAACAAATAATTGACTTCAAATACAAAAATCTGTTGCATAACGTCAGTGAATGAAGTCGTGATGCTGTGAGATCAGATTTAATATCTTGTATGACTCCATGAGCTTGAAGGACACATCCATGTGGTTCCACAATGATTCATACAGTTTGTTGATGAAGTCATCAGGAATAGTAAAGAAAGCGTCTTACAGCCTCCCAGAGTTCATCAAGAGTCTTTGGTTTTGTCTTCATGTTTCCTCTTTCATTCTACCCCAGACCTGCTCAGTGATGTTCATGTCTGGTGACTGGACTGGTCAGTCCTGCAGCACCTTGATCTTCTTCACCTTGACAAACTTTGATGTAGAGATAGAAGTATGTGATGGAGCACCATCCTGCTGCAAAATCTGACCCTTTTATGGTTGGGAATGTAAGAGGAGCTGATACTTCTTGATATTTTAGGTTATTGATATTTACCTTCCACCCTGCAAATGTCTCACACACCCCCAGACTGGATGGAACCACAGACCAGGATTTTTCCTCCACCAAACTTAACTGTTTTCTGGGTGAATCTTGGATCCATGTGGCTCCAGTTGGTCTCCTGCAATATTTGCGGCGGCTGTGATGTAATTCAACCGAGGATTCATCTGAGAAATCCACCTTCTGCCACTTTTCCAGTGTCCATCCTTTTATCAGGCTGTGGGCCTTGGCAAATGCCACACGGTTTTTTAATTGCCTTTTGTTTAGTGCTGGTTTCTGTGCACTGATTCGACCATGGAGGCCATTTCCAGACAGAATTCTACAAACTGTTGTGGTGGACACAGGGACTTGAGGTGACCAGGCCTGGTGGAGTCTGCTGCAGTGGAAAAGGGGCCTTGGATTTTCCTCCCGAGCAGTTGTCTTGCGGCGTCTTTTCAGCCTCTTGATAATTAAAGCTTTGGTCTCAGGGTGGATCTGAGGCATGTTGTCAGAGGTCAAGTTGCAGTTGATGTGAAGGTCTGGTTCTGCTGGGTTCTTTTTATACACAAACACTAACTGATTGATCAGTAACTGATCACAGGTGAGGCTGTGATCTAGGATTGGTGCATCATATATATATATATATATAAAATTAAATATAATTCTATATATATGTGAATACACAAGTGTGAATGAGGTGAACGCCACACCTGGTGTCGTTGTAAATCACCATCAGAGGTGTGAAACTGCTCGACCTGATCGACCTGTCGTCTATTATTGTACCATTTATTTTCAGACAGTGACACATGACGATGCTCCTGCTCCTCCAGAGTCCAGATCAGGAGCTCGGTACAGACAGTGTAAAAGGTCAAACCCAGAGCTGGGGACTTTTGGACCAACACAACTGGGAGTTATTTTGACCCAGCAGTTTGTGTAGGTCGAGTTTAATATTGAGAATATTCTCTCCGACTCACTGTAAAGAACTTCTCTGTAAAATAAGGATAAAGTGCTGCAGCAGAGACACAGTCCTTTACTGATATTTGACAACATTTGTTCTGTGAAATAACTTTACACTTTATTACTGTTTTGGTGAAATACAGGATATTTCAGTATGTTTTTATTGACAGTAAAGTACTGGCAGCAGAGACACCAGCACAAAGGACATAAATCACACAAATATTTATTTAAACAGCCAGTGTCAACATGAAAACTACTACTGTAAAATACAACAGTAATAAAAAAAATAAATTAAAATGGTTAGATGTCTCAGAGAAACAAACCAAAGAGATTCAAGGAGCAAAGTAGTAAAAAGAGCCAAAAATAATGTCTGCAGGACGAGATGAAAATGAACTAAATTGTTCGACTGAATGTCAGAGGCGTCACCAAACATGAAAAGACAATAAGTTGTTTCCAGACTATTGTTTTACAAATAATGTTCTCTTACCGGACTGAACTTTATCTTGGATCAACCAGTTTCACCAAACACTGAGCGACTGAAACAGTCTGTGTGTTTTATTTATTCAGATTAAGAGCGGTTTTATCCTCAGAGGTGTGGCTCCTGACTTTTAAGAATCGCCTGAGGGAGAAATGAATGTCACCATACGAGTTGTTCCTCTTTCTGGTTTTGTTCCAGTGTTGCAACTGTAAACATCAGTAAACACATCAATCACAAATAACTCAGGCACAAAGAATAACATGTCATGACATACTTTTTAAACTGATAATATCAAAGTGTTTTATGGTTTAATGATGCAGCGTCAGTCAGTCACAACAACACCACAAACTGAGAGAAAGAGACACGAGACACGAGAGACGAGACACGAGACACGAGACAAGAGACAGGAGACAGTGAGAGACGAGAGACGAGAGACCTGCTGCTCATTTGCCTCTTTGCCTATTCACAGGTAACAGCACAGTCCCTCCAGAGGCAGTGTCCTCAACACTGTTGGAAAACTGTTGAATGTGGTGTGATTGTTCCTGTGTGCAGGGCGTGTTCGAGAGCACCTTCACGGCGTGGCCGCTTTCCAGCCTCTTCCAACTGGACGGGGACATTCGCGAGTGGTGGTTCCGCTGGAGACTGGACCGGTTTGTAAGTGCTTTGGTGCCGTAGCTCCACGACCGCTCTGTTCCAGTAGATGTGGATGTGAGTGCTGGTGTGTTTGCAGGCCGTGCTACAGGGGATGGTGTTTGCCTTCCTCTATCTGCTCCTTCAGAAGAAGCAGGTGCTGTCGGAGACCAGAGGAGAAGCTCTGTTCTCGGCTAAAGTCTCCCTGCCCCTGCTGCTCCTGTCTGGCCTCTCTTTCGTCGTAAGTGTTGGACTCTGGCTGTAGTTGGTTCTGGATGAAGACCTGACACACTAGTGCTCCTCACAGCAAAGTGAAGGCTTCCTAACATCTTGTGTCCTCTTTACTTTAGACGTACTCAGTGTGGGCCAGTAACTGCCAAACCAAAGCCCAGTGCAACCAGATGCACCCCTACATCTCTGTGCTCCCGGTGGGTGATGTTGGCCTCCAAACAGAGTGGACGTGATGTTACTGATCTTTGTTTGTGTTTGTCCTCTGAGGCCGCTGTAGATGTCAGGTTGCACACATCCATTTGAATGGAGTCCACAGGGTAAAGTTTGTGCTGACCTCTCTGTGATGCTCCTGTGTCTCCTCAGATTCTGGCCTTCATCCTCATCAGGAACATTCCCGGCTTCGCCCGCTCCGTCTACAGCTCCTTTTTTGCCTGGTTTGGGAAAATCTCTTTGGAGGTAAGATCCAGAGTCTCAGTGTGAAGTATAAAGAAGAAGAAGTACAGAAGTGTAAAACTAAACCCAAAATGTGCTGTGTCCAGCTGTTCATCTGTCAGTACCACATCTGGCTGGCAGCAGACACCAAGGGCATCTTAGTGCTCATCCCTGGAAACCCGTCCCTCAACATCCTGGTCAGTAGCTTCATCTTTGTGTGTGTGGCTCATGAGATCTCCCTCATCACCAACCTCCTGGCCCAGCTGCTCATTCCTAAAGACACTGTGGCTCTGCTGAAGAGGCTGGGGGCCGTGGGGCTCCTCTCTCTGCTGCTGGGGGCGCTGGTCTTCATGCAGGACGATAAACAATTACCTTAATTGTTTCTTTGTTTAATTTGTTCATTTGAATTTAATGTATTAAAGTATAAAAAGACATGAAGATACAAGTCATGTGTCGTGTACCTGCTGGAGGACTGCACATGGAAAGGAGCTTGAGGATAAATCTGGGTCTTTTCTCTTTGAGGTTTATATTTTCTGTGTGCTGTTTTTTATTGTTTGAAATAAATTTCCACATTTCCAATCAATACATCTGAGCAAGTTTTCTTTTTTCATATTGTGGTGAACCCCCCTCGGTCACAGCAGAGCCACTCAGGTGGGGGGAAAAGATGAAGGTTTTGGCTCCTGAGTTCAGATGAAGATGTTCATGATGCTTTATTTTGATAAATGAATAACTGTTAGAGCATTAGAGATTAAGAGTGTTTGATTTAGATATTAGAAGTGTTTTTTGACCCATATTAACATAAGTTACTTGTTCTGTTTTGATTTAATCTGATTTGTTCCTTTTATGTTGATTTGCTTAATTCTTTCAATTTAATTTTTAAGTTTAGGTTATTTTGCATTAATTTCTGTAACTGTTATGTTTGTGTGCAGGAAAGACAAGGACCTTCTGTTCTTTTGACAGTTGACCTTTATTTGACACTGATGTATGAAACCTGTATGTTCTGCGGCGGGTGGGAGGGGCCTGTAGACAATGCGAGTGCGAGTTTCCTGCTCCTTGGACAAAGTGAGGTGGCAGTGACTTCACACACACCGGGGGAGGAGCGTTGGGGGCTAGAACAGTGAAGACTGTGGTTTCTGAAAAGTGTTGCCTGTACTTGGAAATGTGTTCTACATGTGACGTACTGATCATCTGCATGTACCTGGGTGGAGCCCTGTGACCCTAGATAAATATTGAAAATTCTGCGTAATAACTCAGATCCTGATTTTGGTCGGCATTGACCCTGCGGCTGTAACTCGGCGTAGGAGATCAGAATCTCTAACTGGGACTAGGCTGAGCTTTACAGCTTTCCTGGTCACAGGGTCATTTCTCCAAAAGGTACTTGCAAAGTGATTTGTCCTAATTATTTTTGTATGAGCTTTCTGGTAAAATAGTGGCTACAGAGTGAGTTGGTTATAAGTTCTCTGTCGTGAGCCTAAAACCCTGAGTGATCACGAGTATAAAGAGTGACACCAGTCACTTTCGTGGTGCGTTAAACAATAAAAAGCAGATAAAATAAGACAAAGACAAATCACTTGTTGGAATCTTTTGTTGAGTCTTTTCCCTTCATTATTATACATATATATTTACCACGAGCGAGTCAAGTCATCCCAGGTGAGTTACTTACACAAATGCAATGTTTTTGATGCAAAGTTAAATTTGGTTAAAGGTTTTGAGGCACTGCTAAGGATAAATTAATATTTGCAATGTTTTTGGTGTAAAACTAAATCTGGTTAAATCCTTTGAGGCACTGTTAAAAATGAGTTTTGGGTAAATGTTGTCAGACAGAGAACAGAGTATCACAGGGTCAGAGGTGGTTTCTAAAGCTAAGTGGAGTTGTAAGTGTTTCCCAGGTGACACTTTAAGAGTTGTTAAAGTTACCTGTATGGTGTTTCTTAAAGTTAAACAATATTTTTGAGTGTAGTAAATGATATTTTGAACATGCATTGTGGTTTTAAAGCTATGTGATCTTTTTTGAGTGTAGTCAGAGTTATTTGCATTGTGTCTTTAAAGCTGAGTGATTTTCTGAGGGTCGATACAGTGATTAGAAAAAAGGTAGTGAGGCCCAGGCTGTGTAATTTAGCCCTGGTCTTCTCAACACATATTGTACAGGTTTTTGTGTGTTTCTTAAATGCCGTTATTGTGTTACTCGATACTTTCATTTCTTTGTCACGACTCTTCCATGGATCCCTGATCAAACACACTGCCGTCCACCTGTGGGCAGATCATTCCTCCCACAGACCAGAGGGACAATCCTCACTGAACCTTCCTCTCGTCTCAGGCGTCCGGTCAAATCTCTCTGGACTTTCTGCTTCCTCCAGTGAGTCGTGCATGTGACCGGCCACAGTCTGTACCTCACACCAGCTCCTGGAAACATCAGGGTTCAGTCAAGTGTTAACGGAGGAAACAGGGTCAGATGTTTGACATTCAAATGTCTCTTATTCAGAAACTAGAGGAACTATTGAAATAAGTAAAGTATCAGAATGTAGGAAAGAGTTACACTCCAACAGGGTCAAGTTAAACCTGTGAGATTCTTTCAAGTTCAAGACAAAAAATTTAAAAACTCATGTTGGTAACGGAGGGAATGAAATATGCAGCACTTTTTGGTCAATAAATCCAAACAGTGATAACTCTTGGTTCTCACTTCCATATCCTTAACAAACTGGTTTGAATATTTGCTTCATATAGTTTTCTACCATATGGTACAAGATTAGGTTGAAAAACCTCTGACTTTTTGACTCATGAGATTTTTTATGAAGAAAGTTCATGGTAACGGAGGGAAAAGTAACGGAGGGAAAATTGTACAAACAAGTAGAAGGTGCAGGATTTTACATCATTTGTGGCTTTTTTCTTCCAAATACTTTAATATTACTTCAAAATGAAAGAAACTATTTCTATAAAATATGTCAGTCCTTCCAAGAACATTTTTATCATTTTAAATACTTTTTTTTTTTTTTTTTAATCCTGTCCCTTCATCAACAGTTCAAAGATGGAATAACACAAGATATGATGAAATACAAACATTTATTTACATGATTTTCAGGTCTTTGAAATTTGGGAAATAATTTTTGTTCCATGTTTCATTCATGGTCTGTTTAAAACAGATGGAACTTTACAACCAAAAATGGTCCAGAAAAAAGGTGAACAGTTTGATAAACTCGAGTACATATGTATCTGTTCAATACACTTTTATATCAGATGAATTCACTTGAAGTTTTGGTCTTGTTGTTTACTTCTGCTGGACCAGGATCATCTGCAAACCCGTCAAACGCTCCTGGACTCTCCTGCTCCTCCTGAATGTTTGAGTCAGAATGAACTGGTCTGAGCTCGAACACGACGGAAAAGCCTCTGGTTTCCTTTAGTTGATCTTTTGCCACTTTTTCAGTTCAGAATGAAATCTTAAATACGTGTAGATGCAGTTGTACAGACTGTTTTGTTCCACTATTGCAGGTTCAGTTGAATGTTGAAAAGAAAATGAAAAGTTCAACATTTAATGTCCAAATAGGAGAGTTCTGGATCCTTTTACTGCTGCGTCAGTGTTTTTCATGGTTTAAAACAGTTCAGAGACTCGATCCCTCAGTCAACAACAAAATATCCTCTTTAATGTTCAATAATATAAAAATCCATCTTTATTTTGTGATTTATGAATCATGTCTATGGACTTGGGTCCTGAGGGTTTGTGACTTTTTAATTATGGTTGAATATTTTTCTTGAGCTCTAAAAGGGTAAAATCTTGGGTTAAAACACACTGTTTGATAAAAACATTTCCAGTGGACTTTCAAACTTCTTATAAGGTGTTAAAATCTATTTCTTTTTTCCCCTAAAGTGTCGAAGGATTCGACTTTTTTTTTTTTCTTGTTATTTGTGTTGTTTGTTCCCCATTTTCTTTTTTTAGGGTTAAAAAGGTCTTATTTTTGTTTAAAATTTTCTTTAAAAAGTATCATGTACATTTCTCTCCTTCCAGTTCTTTTTCTCTCGCTCTTAAAATTATTCCTTTACTTTTAATTTTTGCAAACTCCGACATCTCTTTTTTTAGTTCTTCGTTACAATTAAAACCAAGTTCTAAAAGGTTAAAATAACGTTGTAAACGTCTCTGTCGTCCCAACATGTGTCTGTTTTCTTTTTTTTTTCTCCCTCTCCATTCTTCTAAAAAGTGTCTCATCGTGTCTTTCACCGTCTCCCACCAGCGGCTCGTGTCTCGTGTCTCGTGTCTTGAAGTTTCTGTCGCTCTCGTCTCTGGGCAGGTTGATGTTGTAGTTCATAAAATCGAACATACAAAGAGAATGTTTATAATGTCTGCAGCATTATAACAACTGTGTATTTGTCCATCCATCCATCCATTTTCGTCCGCTTATCCGGGGCCGGGTCGCGGGGGGAGCAGCCTAAGCAGGGACTCCCAGACTTCCTTCACCCCAGACACGTCCTCCAGCTCCTCCGGGGGGACCCCGAGGTGTTCCCAGGCCAGCCGAGAGACATAGTCCCTCCAGCGTGTCCTGGGTCTTCCCCGGGGCCTCCTCCTGGTGGGACATGCCCAGAACACCTCCCGAGGGAGACGCCCAGGAGGCATCCGGAACAGATGCCCGAGCCTCAACTGGCTCCTCTCGACGTGGAGGAGCAGCGGCTCTACTCCGAGCTCCTCCCGTGTGACTGAGCTCCTCACCCTATCTCTAAGGGAGCGCCCAGCCACCCTGCGGAGGAAACTCATTTCGAGCGCTTGTATCCGCGATCTCGTCCTTTCGGTCACTACCCAGACTCATGACCAGAGGTGAGAGTAGGAACGAAGACTGACCGGTAAATCGAGAGCTTCGCCTTTCGACTCAGCTCCTCTTCACCACAACGACCGATACAGCGACCGCATCACTGCCGAAGCTGCACCGATCCGCCTGTCAATCTCACGTCTGTCCTTCCCTCACTCGTGAACAAGACCCCGAGATACTTGAACTCCTCCACTTGAGGCAAAGACTCCCCACCCACCCGGAGAGGGCAAGCCACCTTTTTCCGGTCGAGAACCATGGCCTCGGACTTGGAAGAGCTGATCTTCATCCCAGCCGCTTCACACTCGGCTGCAAACCGCCCCAGTGCTGCAGGTCCTGGTTCGATGAAGCCAACAGGACAACATCGTCCGCTGTGTATTTGTGTGTTGTGAAATTTTATTTTAATGAAAACTTTGAAATGATTTCAGATCTTTAGTCAATGGAAATGTATTCTGAGAACATCTGGCCTCACACGCCAAAACATGGAGTGTGAAATGTACCTGGGCTCACAGTGCGATGCCACGAGATGTGGTCCCATTGAATCTAATCCAATCCCATTTAATCAATTACCTAAGTTAATTAATTAGTTAATATTTAATTAAACAGTTGATCTGAAGGTTTGTAAATTCTTGTCCACATCAGTGATCTGCATATTTTGAAATGACATCAGTGGAAACAACATCACTATTCACCAAAACAAACTGTGGTTTATGAAGATTTATTGACCAAGTGAAACACAATATTTAAATATTAAATATGTAAATGAGTGGAGGTCGAACTAAACTGGAGTCTAGAAATATGAAGCACAAATGTGCTTCTGATACGGTGATGCACACATTTGTTTCAGTGTAAATTTTCTGTTCTTGTCGTAGTCGAGGTTTTAGTCGATCATTGATGATTTTCATTTTTATGTGAGATGAAAACTCTGTTCTATGTTTTACCAAAGATTTAACTGAACGTGTTTCTCAATCCTGGCGATGTTTTTAAAAAGCCAGTAGATTACGTTACACGTTTATTCAAATATTTATCTATTAATGTAAGGAACGTGTGTGTGCGTCTGTTTGTCTGTTCCACGTGTAACTCAAACCGTTCATCCGACCGACCTCACATGTGGAGGGTGTCGTCCTAATGGGACGAGTGTGTTCAGTGCCCAGTTTCAAGTCGTTAGGGCAAAAAATGCCAAAGATCTGGTCAAATGAGTTCTATTTGAAATATAAACAACTTTTGGGATCTGGCTCCTGTCTCCTAGCAACGGTTGCCCATGACGATAGAACTGTCTATGACATCATCACTTTGTAGAATCCTGAAAACGACCAATCACAGAGCTCCTGGTGACATCACTGGAATCTCAAACTCAAAGCATTTTTCCTGCGCTCTGATTGGTCGATCACGTCCTTTGAAGTCACTTTAAGCACTTTGACTCAAAGACACCAGAGGCTGTAAGAGCAACACAAACACACAAGATTTAGTGACATTTCAGTTTGCGAGAACAAATTATCACAATGAAACGCACGACTGACAGGACAGAGAATCTGGCGAAGAAGTGGCGGAGGGTTGAGCGCGACCACGACGCCGCAGAGGCGGAGTGGAACATCAAACTGAAGCTCTGGATGGAGAAGGAGGCGGAGATGATGAGAGAGGGCGGGGCCCTGGGCGAAGTGGATCCACCCTGGAGGAAGAGCGTGACCCTTTGGGAAGAAAAAGAATCCTGGTACAAAGAAGTGGTCACGGAACTTCTGGATCAGGCGGATGCAAAACAGGGAGCTCTGGATTTTGCTGAACTTCAACAGTGTTTTGAAGAGAGGCAGAAGCACCTGGCCGTCCGCCCGAGACACAGACTCCAGCAGGAGGCGTGGTTCAGAGGAAGGGAGGGAATCTGGAGCCTCCTTCTGCAAAAATCTGAAGATTCCCCAAAGGAAAACTCAGAAACTGACAGGAAGCAGGGCCAAACTCTGAGACCCCAAAACTCCACGGTTAAACACGATATGGAGCAAGAGGCCAGTTCTGATGAGAACCTAACAGAGGAGGAATCGACCGAACTCACTAAATTAAGAGAGGAAACTGAAACTCTCAAGATTCAGTGCCAGGAGCTGGAACAAAATAATTATCTTCAAATTGGTAAATTGGAAAAATTAGAACATAAGATGGAAAACCTACGAAGGGAGTTCCATGAACAAGAGAATGATATGAGGAAATATTATAGGGATAAGTGGGAGAGAGACCACACAAAATGGACAAGAAAGGAAGCCAAATACCAGCACAAATTATCCCAAGACAAAAGCAATCTTGTCAAAACAAAGATGAGTTTGTCGAGTCTTCAGAAAAAATGGAGACAGAGGGACGTGGCCACGAGGGAGGCTCTCGATCGGGAAAAGTTGGAGTATCAGCTCAAGGAGGAAGAGCACCAAGAATTCACTCGAGCGTGGATGAGTCTGGTCCAGAAAAATCTGGAGAGAATGAAACGAGAGCGAGACGAGGAAGAGGCCGAGCGGGAGACGCATCTGTCTAAACTGGAAGCAAAAATACAAAAGCTCGAGCGACGCGGCACAAAAACAAAGTGGAAATTCTCCCCGCGCTCGTGCCGTTTTGCCCTAAAAGTATTTTGGGATGTTGTTTTATACAGTTGTTTTTACCAGTAGATTGTATTTGCTGCTGCCTGTCTTTTATTTTGGAGGTCTCTTGACAGACAGGAAGTCATGACAGGAAGTTACCCTTATGAAGTTAAGCACATGTGTTCATCCTTTAACTTCTGCCTTTTTGTTCGTGCCTTTGACCTCACTGTCTGTAAGTTGTTTTTTATACAGATAAGAAGTATAATGTCCTTGCTTTATTTGTTATGGTTATTAGAAATGTATTTTTATTGAAGATTAAGTATCATATGGTGTAGTAGCTTGTAGTTAAGCTAACCTCTGTTATATTTTGCACTGTGCTAAATGCAGCTTTTTCTGTTTTGCAGTTTTACTCTGTTTTTTGGAACCTTTGTGGAGAAATAAATTGGTGTTTCCAAAAAGGAGTTACACTCACCGCTAAATTGTGTTAGAAACAGCAAGTAGAGCGGAATACGTGGTTTTGCTTCGGCAGGAGCCGTTGCCGAGTGAGCGGCTGCTCTGTGGGAGGTTCTATCGGAGACCAGGTGGGGGGGGGGCCCTCGAGGGCGGGGCTCCTAACCCCTCACTGCAGTGAGGAGTTACGAGCTGTAGGGGGCAGCACTTTGTAATATTTCCACAAATCCTCCTCAGTGAAATGTTCCTCCAAACACAAAGAGGCACAAAGATGAAGAGTGGGGCCAGTTACTCAAATAATCCTGCACTTTGTCGTACGAGCACCAAATTTGGCACAGTTGTAGCTTAGAACCGCCTCTTTCAGAAAAGCACGTGAGCCACTTAAAAAAAAACCTAAATGGCCGCCAATTTTCAAGATGGCCGCCATTTCTATATCAAAAGTAAACTTCTCCACATTGATATTGTTTTGATCCTTGTGCTGTGAATATGGCCTAGAAATTGAAATGTTTGTATAAAACAATAATAAAACATAAAATACAAGTTAAACAATTGGAAAATAACTCATTTTTTCATCTACAACCTTTCAGTAAACTGTCTTTTTTGACACAGGATTGATTTTTGATTGATCTTGGTAAGTGTCATAATTATAATTATAATCATGGGATCTTTTGATTGGACATTGATTTTACTTTGATATCACAAAAAAGAAGAATTTTTAACTACTTCTTAAGCACTAATCAACATCTATATACAATAAACATTAGACTTGGAATGAAGCAAACAGTCTGGTTAAGAAGCTACATTGATCCACACATTAGGATTCATCAGTGCATTTACACCTGCAGAGCTGGTGCACATGAGACCAAGACAGAAGCATTTGCATCTTCCACGGCGTTCACCCTTACACCCACACTTAGTAAACTGATGACAACGTTCACTGACAGGTGTCTGAAGGCACCACGGGACCTGCCATGTGTCCCCCTTTTCTGCCACCCCCAGTTGGCAGGATTTTCAGTTGTCATTTCACAAACTGTTGACTGACTCCAGATACATGCAGCTTGGTACGTGGCACATTTTATGCGCTGCTCCAAAGCTGCCTCGCTCGGCGGCATTGCGTCGTGTGCACGTTGTTTGCGAGCGAACAAGTGGAGCCTGGCTTCATTCACTTCAACATGAGCATTGTTTTTGTCCCACATCATGATGACAAACTGCTCTAACCTGCTCAAACCACGATCAGTAATATTTGATGGGGACTGGCTGAGTTTTGTGAACGTATCTGTGACATGGGGACAGTTGTCCCATGTCTGTCATGCTGGTTTCTTGGCCTTGCCTTTAAATGCTGATACAATGTCACACCCTGTAAAGGCATGGAAAAAAGACAAAGCTTTGCATTTTTGTGGATCAAGGTAAGATGCAACATCGTGCACTGGGAACCATCACATGGTATGACCCTGTCCAAATTCAGTCCATAGCTCCTCCAAAGCAGATTGTTGAAGAGCTGCAAAGGAGCTTAGTGCAATGACTAATATGTCAGTGTCAGATGCTTTAACTAACACAGATTTGCTCTTTTGGACTGTAGCACGTTTGGCATGTACAAAGATTGGCGTGTCAGCTTCCTCCTGGTTGCAGCCCATCAACTAGGAACTATAGAAGACGATATTAAAATATATACGTAAATAAAATGTTGAATTTCAATCTATTTCTTTATTTATTCATGTATTTATTTATTTATATTTAAAATGTACAAGGTACACATTTTATTGGAAATGGAAGAAAGTTTTCTAAGGACAAATACTGTTAGGATTTGCTTTTTTTGTTCTCTCCCCTTTTTATTGCAGATCTTGAGTGGCAGGGGGCGTGGCTTCTTCAGGGGGCGTGGCTTCCTCCAGAGCAGATGAGACACACCTGCAATCAATTCCTTCATCAGCCTCTGTATTTCACCCTGGTTTTCTCACCACCACTTTGCCAGATAATTCTGTCCTGTTCGGCAGCGTCTTTCAGGCTCTTGGATATTTGCCTGTTTTGCTTATTGTTTGTTTTGGACTCACCTGCTCCTGTTTTCGCCCAGGTGTCTCCGTGGTCGTCTGCTGTTGCCTCTGGAGAAGTCGTCCAGCTCCCTGCCTCCCGTTTGTAAAATAAACTGTTAAAACTGGACTGAGTCCTGGCTCTGCTTTGGGTCCCTCTTCCCAAACCTTAACAAATACAAACATGTCAAAACATGTCCTGCATTTGGAAGAGAACGACTGAATTTCAATCTATTTATTTATTTATCTATTTATATTTCAAATGAAAATGTATATGAGATTAAAGTGTATATGTCAATAAAATGTTGAATTTCAATCTATTCATTTATTATATATTTTTATATTTAAAAGGTACACGGTACATATTTGTTAGGAAATGTAGAAAGTTCTCAGGACAAAAGCAAACACGTTCAAACACGTTCAAACACGTTCAAACATGTTCTGAATTTGGGTGAGATTGACTGAATTTCAATCTGTTATTTATTTATCTATTTATGTTTAAAATGAAAAATGTTTGAGATTAAAGTGTATATGTCAATAACATTTTGAATTCAATCTATTTATTGATTTATCATTTATTTCTAGATTTATCTTTTGAAAAAGGTGGATACAAAAAAGGTGCTCCAGATTTTCTTTCCGTCCTCCGCGCGCACGGCCGTGCCGTCCGCTTAGCCGGTCTTTCGGCGTCGCGTGGCCTCGGTCTGGGCCTAAATGTCGTCCCGGCGGTGCCCGTTTGACTTTTTCCTGGAGTGAAGCAGAAAAGAGGGCTTCGGGGGAGGGCGGGCAGGCCGGCAGGCCCGAGAGCTCCTCCTCGAGGTCCGCCCGCCCGCTCTCGGCCATCCGGACCCCGCGGACCGTCCCTGGGCGGCCGCTCCGCCGGGAGCAGGGCCCGGGCTCCGAGGAGCCAAAAACATTAGCCTTTGTGGCTCTTGTTTCGGCCCTCGGGGGATATATTGTTTCTGTTTTGCCTTTGTTTCTGTTCCTTTTTCTGTTTCTGTATTCTTGTTAATTTTCATTTTTTTACAGCACCTTATTGCGGATTTTGCACAACTGAGCACCTGCACTTTAAGTAAGTTATTTACTCTGGTTTTAGCTTCACTTTTATTGTTTTTTAGCTGTTTTAACTGGTTTTAGTCTTTTTAGTGGGTTTTAGAGATAGTTTTAAGTGTTTTTTAGTTGGTTTTAGGTATAGTTTTAGTGGTTTTAGTTGGTTTTCGCTGTAGGTGCCTCCAGAATGTCGGCCTCCCATGCCGGCAGGAGGAGGCACCACAGCGTGCGCTTCACTTTGCGGGAGGTCAACGGGAAGGTGCCTCCTTTTTCCCGGTTAGACTTCTCCCGCGGCCTGGTTCAGAAGGTGCTCTCGTTCAAGCCTGATGACTTGAATTGCATCCTGTCTCTGCCCTTCAACAGAGGGTTTGACGTGAGCTTTCGTACCGTGTTTACTTTAAATGAATTCTGGACCAGGTTTAAAAAAGTGGAGCCCCAGTTTTCTGCGTTCACTGTTGAGAACCTGAATGATAATTCACTGAAACATGTGATTGTCAGGATGTTCAATGAGACTGTGAGTGCAGATGATATTTGTGTATGGCTGGGAAGATTTTGCACGGTGAAGGGCCAGGCTATCAAGGTTAGAGATGTGGACGGCATTTGGACCGGCAGCTGGAGGGTTCCTGTCCAGCAATGGCAGGACCCCCAGGGCTACCAAGGCCTGAAGCACCTGCCTAGTATGATAGTTCTGGGAGAAAACCGTGGCTACATACACTACCAGGGACAACCCAAGCTCTGCCGGAGGTGTGGAGAGCACGGGCACTTGGTGGAGGCTTGCACTCAAGTGGTCTGTGGTAAGTGTAGAGAAATTGGACACACATTTGAAGAATGTTCCAATGGCAGAAAGTGTAACTTGTGTGGGGCGTCTGATCATCTGTTCAGAAGTTGCCCCAAATCTTTTGCCAACAAACTGAAGGCCGGTAGATCCGAAAATGGACAAGGTGGAGGACCAATTGAGTTAATTGGAGAGGAGGGGCTGGGAAATTCAAATCTCCCGCCAAAACCCCTGATTGGAGGAGAGGAGCAGGGGGAGGCGGGAGAAGGGGTGGGGCCTGGGGAGGCCCCTCCCGCGCAGGTAGGGGAGGGGGAGGCCCCTCCCGCGCAGGTGGGGGAGGGGGAGGCCCCTCCCACACAGGAGGAGGAGGGGGAGCAGGGGCCTGCGGAGGCCCCTCCCACCCTGGAAGGGGGGTCGGAGGAGGTCCCGCCCACTCCGCCCACCTGGGGAACGGAGAGGGAGACCGTCTCCCCTGAGACCCAGATCGACCTGGTGGACGTGTTGGGGGGCGGTTCCCCTCTAGACCCCCTGAACGAGTGCCTGGACGCCCTCCTCGCCCACACCCAGTTACCCAAGAGGCCCCTGTCAGAGTCGTCCTCCGAGAGTGTCCTACTCTCGGAGAAGAGGGGGAGAGTGGGGACTCTCTCAGACAGTGACTCTGTGGAGGATCCCCGAGTCTTCCCCTCCGGCTCACCCAACGAGGTCTCGTTCCTCTCTTTCGCTCTGCAATCAACTCCGCGAGACCTGCCCGTCGGGAGGCAGAGGAGGAACAAGCCCAAAGCTCCTTCCCCCTCCCCCACGAGGAGGAAGGCAGGGGCGAGTTCACAAGGTCCTTCATAACGGCCTGTTTTAACCAGATTTTAATTGTGTTTTAATTGGTTTTACTGTAAGTCTCTTTTAGTCTTTTAAAAAATGTCATATCTTCTTTTAACCATACTCATGGCGATGACACTCTCTACCATCAATGTGAGAAGTGTTAAGTCTAGAGTTAGAGCCCAAAGTATTTTATCCCACCTCCGCACTTTTAATTCAGATGTGTTTTTACTTTTACAAGAGTGTTCACTGCCGTTTTTAAAGAGCTACAGGGACTGGGAGGGGATGTGGCCACACCCGTCGTTATGGAGCGGATCCAATGAGAATAAAAACGACGGGGTGGCCATTTTAATAAACAACCCCCTGGTGACGGTTAAGGGCAGCACTGTGGTGAGAGACGGACGGGCACTTTTAGTACATCTGGATTTTATGGGGAGGGATTTTAGGCTCTTAAATATTTATGGTTTTAACGAAAAACATTTTAGACACGAACTTTTAGAAGACCTGCAGTCCCACATGCTGGGCACGACCCCCCTTATTTTAGCGGGTGATTTTAATTGTATTTTAACAAAAAAAAGATAGGAGAAAGACAGGAGATGTTAAATTAGACAAGACATCGGTTTTATTGCAGGGTTTATGTAGGGATTTTAAACTACAGGACTGTTTTAAAACCCTGCATCCTAGAGAGGAGGGCTTCACCTGGGTCAGTGGTGACGGCACCAGAGCCTCTCGCATTGACTACGTTTTTACCAGGGATTGCCCACCCACCGATGCTACATTAACCCCTGTCTTTTTTCTCAGATCACCTGATGCTGTCCTGCACCCTTTCACTCTCCTCTGGTGTGACTGTAGGAAGTGGTCTGTGGAAGCTCAACTGCTCCCTGTTTAAAGACGCTGATGTAGCTCGTCAGTACAGGGAGCAGTACCAAGAGTGGCAGACCCTTCAAGACTTGCACGAGACACGAGCGCACTGGTGGGAGATGGTAAAGGACAGGACTCGACACTTTTTTAGAAGGGTGGGTCGTGCAAAAAAAGAAAAAAGAAAATAACCGCATGTTGGGACTGCAGAGACGCTTACAGCGTTATTTTAGTCTTTTAGAACTTGGTTTTAAAGTAAATGACGAAATTAAAGAAATTAAAAATGAAATGTCCAAACTGGCTGAAATAAAAAGTAAAGGAATAATAAAAAGAGCAAGAGAACAAGAAATAGAAGAAGGTGAAAAATGCACTCGGTATTTTTTTAAGAAAATTTTAAGTAAAAACAAAACAATTTTAACCCTAAAGAAAGAAAACGGGGAACTAACAAAAAATAATGAAGAAATTAAAAAGACCGTTGAATCCTTCTACAGCGAGCTCTATAAAGAAAAAGAAATTGATTTTAATATCTTAAATGAAATACTCAAGTCCACAGATAAGGTTTTAAAAGAAAACTTGCTTTTATCCCGTGATTTTACTCTTTTAGAACTAGAGAAAAGTCTTAAAAGTTTTAAAAAGAGGGAAATCCCCGGGGGCCGACGGGCTCCCGGTGGAATTTTATCACGAATTTTGGGATATTTTAGCACCAGAAGACCTTTTAGCTGTTTTTATGGACTTGGGGCGACTAGGCCAACTACTGGACAGTTTCAGAACAGGGATAGTGACTCTAGTTCCCAAGGACCGAGACAAGACGGACTTGACTAACTGGAGACCTATCACCCTTTTAAATGTTGATTTAAAAATTTTTAGTAAGATTTTAGCCTCACGTCTGTCCATGTTTTTAGGAGATTTGATTCACCCGGATCAAGGCTGTGCCGTCCCGGGGAGGAGGATCACCGACAGCCTCGTACTGATCCGAGACACCATCTGTTACGCGAGAGACAGAAACATTCGGCTAGTAGTCCTAAATTTAGATTTTGAGAAAGCCTTCGATCGGGTCTCGCACCAGTACCTTTTCGAGGTACTGCGAAACGTGGGTTTACCTGATAGGTTTATAGAGTGGGTGGGACTGCTATACCGAGGGATCAGCAGTAAATTTATTGTAAACGGGCATCTGACAAAAGCAGTGCAAATCAACTGCGGTGTCCGTCAGGGTTGTCCGTTATCTGCCCTCCTGTACATTTTATGTATCGAACCTTTGGCACAGCTCTTGAGAAGGGACAAAGGAATCAGGGGGGTGAGCATCCCGGGTGGGGGGGGCTCACCTCCCAAGTGTTTTTTATACATGGACGACGTGAGTATTTTATGCACTGACCTTTTATCTGTTTTTAGGACTTTGGACCTGACGGACTTTTTTGGACTGGCCTCTGGGTCGAAATTAAATAGAAACAAGACCCAAGCCCAATTTTATGGACCGTGGACCCCCGACGAGACTGTAGGACTCCCCCTTACCGTGACCCAAGGACACAAAATACTGGGAATCAGGTTTGACCGGGAGGGGGGCGGGAGTCTAAATTGGGCAGACATTTTAGGGAAAGTCAGGAAAAGACTGGGGTTCTGGGCACTTAGAGGACTGACGTATGAAGGGAAGATTTTTAATCGTCAAAGCAGTGATTTTACCGTTGTTTTTACTAACCTGTTCTGTTTTTATCCCACCCAGATCCACGATTTTAGCTTTGGAACGAGCCATTTTTAACTTTTTCTGGGGGGGAAAATGGGAACGGTTGAGGAGGGAGGTCCTAAAGAAGCCTAAGGAAAAAGGAGGCAAAGGCGTCCCGGACCTCCCCCTCTTCCTTGGAACCAGATATACGGCACTGCACTTGGCACTTTCCCAGGACCCATCCAGAAACCCAAAAACTACTGCCTTCGTCAGATACTGGATGGGTTCCTTTTTAAGAAGAAAAAAGTTTTTAAAGTCAGATCTCAGAGTCCCCGTGTCTTTTAATTTGCCTGTTTTTTACGCTTTTATCCCCACTTTTTTAGAGCGTTTTAATCTGGCACATGAGGGTTTGCAGGTTTTAACCAATCACAAATCAATGATCTCTTCTGTGCAGGAGCGGGAACCCCGTGAGTCCGGTGCGCGGGCTCACGATAGGGGAGCCCACCACGGTTTGGCGCAACGTGAACCATCCTGCTCTCCCGAACAGACTCCGGGACCTGTCCTGGCTGGTTGCTCATGAGGTTCTCTCGGTCAGGTCCGTCATGCACTCCCGGAGGTTATCCCTGACCGCAACCTGCCCCCGGCCGGGTTGTGGCGCGCCCGAGTCGGTGAGGCATCTCCTCTGGGAGTGCAGTGCTGCCAGAGATCAGTGGGCTACAGCCGGCACCTTACAATTCCCGTACCTACCAGCAGGGGAGGTCCTTACAGCACAGCTGGTGCTGTACGGGGTGGGCCTAAGTCCGACCACCTCAAAAAAGGACTTCACGAGAATCTGGCTCACCCTCGCCGCCATCAAAGACGCCATGTGGACCTCCAGAAACCTGCTGGTAGGAAAGCACATGCAGATCCCCCCCGTGGCTGTGATCCGGAAGGCAGCAGCTACGGTCAGTGAGACCGTAGCTGCAGGCGGCGGGCCCTAGGACACAGTCACAAAGAAGAATCGCCTCTGTGCTCATTCGGATGAAGGTGACCGGAGCCTTATCTCGAAGGTCGAGGTCGCAGCGGCCTGGCTCTCCGGGTGCGGTCGGAGGGAAGGAGCATCGGAGAGCCCTCGGGAGGGACCAACAAGGGAACGAAGCAGCTCCCCTCTGATCGCAGAGAGCGGGCCTTTCCGAAGCAGAGAAATTTTTTTCAACAAATAAATCTGTTCTTATCAGTTTAATATCTGATACGTCCCCTACCCGGGGACCATGTATTAAATTGATTTTTGGAGCAGGGAGACGGAACCCGGGGCTCGCTCCGTCCGCTCCACGCATCCGCCCGGTATTGCAGTACCTCCGGGACCGGTGCGCCTCTTCTCTCAGGTAAATATAAAACCGCCGTCTCCTCTCTCTCTCCCGTCCTCTCGGCCCGTGTCCCGTCTGCGCGTGTTTTCTCCGTCTTTCCGGGTTTATTTGTCCCCCTCTTTTCCCGCTCCTGCCTGGTTTTCTCTACTCTTTCCCCACCGCCCGCCTCCTGCATTCATCCAATGTTTTTTCCCTGTCAGGCTGGCAGCTTCCTTCCTTCCTTCCTTCCTTCCTTCCTTCCTTCCTTCCTTCCTTCCTTCCTTCCTTCCTTCCTTCCTCCTCCTTCCCTCCTTCCCTCCCTCCCTCCCTCCTCCCTCCTCCTCTCCCTCCCTCCCTCCCTCCCTACTTCCTTCCTTCCGGAGTCCTCCTGTAGCCACATTGCTCTTCCCGCTGCCCACGCCTTGTGCAAACGAGTTGCTGTAGCCTACGCGAAAAGAGAGCCCTTTGCCCCCCGCCGCCCGCCCGTGACGGGTGGGCGGGGGGCCCGGCCTGCTGGCCGGCGTGCGTCCCCTCTGGCCCGACACTCTTGTTTCTCTTCAGATCGTACAAATCTTTCGCCTTTTACTAAAGATTTCCGTGGAGAGGAACAACAAGAGATTATCTCAATTTTTGAACGCCCCGTCTCGCGGCGGGGCTTTGCGCCTCTGTCCAAAGTAACTTTCCGTCCTCCGCGCGCACGGCCGTGCCGTCCGCTTAGCCGGTCTTTCGGCGTCGCGTGGCCTAGGTCTGGGCCTAAATGTCGTCCCGGCGGTGCCCGTTTGACTTTTTCCCTCGTCCGCGCGAACGTTCACGTGCGTTAGTTTGCCGCTAACCAGAGGCCGCTGGCTTCGGGGGAGGGCGGGCAGGCAGGCCCGAGAGCTCCTCCTCGGGGTCCGCCCGCCCGCTCTCGGCCATCCGGACCCCGCGGACCGTCCCCGGGCGGCCGCTCCGCCGGGAGCAGGGGCCGGGCTCCGGGAGTAGCGCCTCATACTTACCTGGCAGGGGCGACACCGTGATCACCCAGGCGGTTCGCCCAGGGCGAGGCTCGTCCATTGCACTCCGGAAGTG
>NW_026571175.1:38102557-38130606 GCF_026225935.1 Boleophthalmus pectinirostris | reverse complement strand
AGGGGAGGGAGGGGGGAGGAGGGAAAGAGAGAGACACACTTGTTTCTTTGGACAGGAGAGATGAGGGGAGAGCGCGGACGCAGTCCCCCACTACCAGAAATTACGCAGTTGAGATTCCCACATTTGGGGAATTCACAGGGGTCAGCACTTCCGGAGTGCAATGGACGAGCCTCGCCCTGGGCGAACCGCCTGGGTGATCACGGTGTCGCCCCTGCCAGGTAAGTATGAGGCGCTACTCCCGGAGCCCGGCCCCTGCTCCCGGCGGAGCGGCCGCCCGGGGACGGTCCGCGGGGTCCGGATGGCCGAGAGCGGGCGGGCGGACCCCGAGGAGGAGCTCTCGGGCCTGCCTGCCCGCCCGCCCGCCCGCCCGCCCTCCCCCGAAGCCAGCGGCCTCTGGTTAGCGGCAAACTAACGCACGTGAACGTTCGCGCGGACGAGGGAAAAAGTCAAACGGGCACCGCCGGGACGACATTTAGGCCCAGACCTAGGCCACGCGACGCCGAAAGACCGGCTAAGCGGACGGCACGGCCGTGCGCGCGGAGGACGGAAAGTTACTTTGGACAGAGGCGCAAAGCCCCGCCGCGAGACGGGGCGTTCAAAAATTGAGATAATCTCTTGTTGTTCCTCTCCACGGAAATCTTTAGTAAAAGGCGAAAGATTTGTACGATCTGAAGAGAAACAAGAGTGTCGGGCCAGAGGGGACGCACGCCGGCCAGCAGGCCGGGCCCCCGCCCACCCGTCACGGGCGGGCGGGCGGGGGGGCAAAGGGCTCTCTTTTCGCGTAGGCTACAGCAACTCGTTTGCACAAGGCGTGGGCAGCGGGAAGAGCAATGTGGCTACAGGAGGACTCCGGAAGGAAGGAAGTAGGGAGGGAGGGAGGGAGGGAGGGAGGGAGGGAGGGAGGGAAGGAAGGAAGGAAGGAAGGAAAGGAAGGAAGGAAGGAAGGAAGGAGGAAGGAAGGAAGGAAGGAAGGAAGCAAGCTGCCAGCCTGACAGGGAAAAAACATTGGATGAATGCAGGAGGCGGGCGGTGGGGAAAGAGTAGAGAAAACCAGGCAGGAGCGGGAAAAGAGGGGGACAAATAAACCCGGAAAGACGGAGAAAACACGCGCAGACGGGACACGGGCCGAGAGGACGGGAGAGAGAGAGGAGACGGCGGTTTTATATTTACCTGAGAGAAGAGGCGCACCGGTCCCGGAGGTACTGCAATACCGGGCGGATGCGTGGAGCGGACGGAGCGAGCCCCGGGTTCCGTCTCCCTGCTCCAAAAATCAATTTAATACATGGTCCCCGGGTAGGGGACGTATCAGATATTAAACTGATAAGAACAGATTTTTTCTTTCTTTCGAAAAAGGGTTTATTGACACACGTTACAAGTAAATATATTCATTTTTCAATTTCAGTTTACAGTTTCCATTTTAAGACATTGTAAAAAAACACATTTTAATACACACAATAAAAACTCACATCAACAGTAAAAGCACAATAAAACAGTGTAAAAGGCTAAAACAGTTGTGTCGGTTAAAATTGGTGTAAAAACAATGTCCATAAAAGTGTGTCAATTTAAAAGTCCATTAAAAGAGGGTGCAGTGATAAAAGTCTCTCTGTACAGGAGCGGGGTGAGTCCCTATCAAGGAGACTCATCCTGCTCTCCCGAACATTTGGTCTCTCGGTGACCCGTCCCGCTCAGAGGAGGTCCTCTCCGATGCTCCTTCCCTCCGACCGCACCCGGAGAGCCAGGCCGCTGCGACCTCGACCTTCGAGATAAGGCTCCGGTCACCTTCATCCGAATGAGCACAGAGGCGATTCTTCTTTGTGACTGTGTCCTAGGGCCCGCCGCCTGCAGCTACGGTCTCACTGACCGTAGCTGCTGCCTTCCGGATCACAGCCACGGGGGGGATCTGCATGTGCTTTCCTACCAGCAGGTTTCTGGAGGTCCACATGGCGTCTTTGATGGCGGCGAGGGTGAGCCAGATCCTTGTGAAGTCCTTTTTGGGAGTGGTCGGACTTAGGCCCACCCCGTACAGCACCAGCTGTGCTGTAAGGACCTCCCCTGCTGGTAGGTACGGGAATTGTAAGGTGCCGGCTGTAGCCCACTGATCTCTGGCAGCACTGCACTCCCAGAGGAGATGCCTCACCGACTCGGGCGCGCCACAACCCGGCCGGGGGCAGGTTGCGGTCAGGGATAACCTCCGGGAGTGCATGACGGACCTGACCGAGAGAACCTCATGAGCAACCAGCCAGGACAGGTCCCGGAGTCTGTTCGGGAGAGCAGGATGGTTGACGTTGCGCCAAACTGTTGTGGGCTCCCCTAGTGTGAGCCCGCGCACCGGACTCACGGGATCCCGCTCCTGCACAGAAGAGATCATTGCTTTATGCTTTGATAAAACCTGCAAACCCTCATGTGTCAATTTAAAACGTTCTAAAAAGGTGGGTATAAAAGCATAAAAACAAGGTAGGCTAAAAGACACTGGCACTCGGAGGTCCGTCGATAAAAACTTCTTCCTTCTTAAAAAGGAACCCATCCAGAATCTCACAAAGGCAGTAGTCTTTGGATTTCTGGATGGGTCCTGGGAAAGTGCAATGTGCGCTGCCGTGTATCCTGCTCCGAGGAAGAGGGGGAGGTCCGGGACACCCTTGCCTCCTTTCTCCTTTGGTCTCTTTAGGACCTCCCTCCTCAACCTCTCCCATCTGCCCCCCCAAATGAATTTAAAAATTTCCTTTTCCCATGTTAAAACACGGCTCTGGGGGGAATAAAAACAGAACAGGTTAGTAAAAACAGAGGTAAAATCACGGCTTTCACGATTAAAACCTTCCCTTCCATAGTCAGTCCTCTAAGTGCCCAGAACCCCAGTCTTTTCCTAACTTTCCCTGTAATGTCGGCCCAATTTAGACTCCCGCCCCCCTCCCGGTCGAACCTGATTCCCAGTATTTTATGTCCTGGGGTCACGGTAAGGGGGAGTCCTGCAGTCTCGTCGGGGGTCCATGGTCCGTACAGTTGGGCTTGGGTCTTAGCTCTGTTGAGCTTCGACCCAGAGGCCAGTCCGAAAAAGTCCGTTAAGTCCAGAGTCCTGTTTACAGATAAAATGTCGGTGCATAAAATATTCACGTCATCCATGTATAAAATTGCCTTTGTGGTGAGCCCCCCCCCACCCGGGATGCCCACCCCCCTGATTCGTTGGTCCCTTCTCAAGAGCTGTGCCAACGGTTCGATACATAAAATGTACAGGAGGGCAGATAACGGACAACCCTGACGGACACCGCAGTTGATTTGCACTGCTTTTGTCAGATGCCCGTTTACAATAAATCTACTGCTGATCCCTCGGTATAGCAGTCCCACCCACTCTATAAACCTATCAGGTAAACCCACGTTTCGCAGTACCTCGAAAAGGTACTGGTGCGAGACCCGATCGAAGGCTTTCTCAAAATCTAAATTTAGGACTACTAGCCGAATGTTTCTGTCTCTCGCGTAACAGATGGTGTCTCGGATCAGTACGAGGCTGTCGGTGATCCTCCTCCCCGGGACGGCACAGCCTTGATCCGGGTGAATCAAATCCCCTAAAAACATGGACAGACGTGAGGCTAAAATCTTACTAAAAATTTTTAAATCAACATTTAAAAGAGTGATCGGTCGCCAGTTGGTCAAGTCCGTCTTGTCTTTGTCTTTGGGGAGTAAGGTCACTATCCCTGTTCTAAAACTGTCGGGTAGTTGACCTAGTCGCCCAAAGTCCATTTAAAAAACAGTGAGTAAATCTGGTCTGCTAAAATATCCCAAAATTCATTGATAAAATTCCACCGGGAGCCCGTCGGCCCCCGGGGATTTGCCCCTTTTAAAACTATTAAAACACTTTCGCAGTTCTAAAAGGGTAAAATCTTGGGATAAAAACTCACTGTTTGTTAAAATTTTTTCGGTGGACTTTAAAACTTCAGTAAGAGAATTAAAATCAATTTCTTTTTCTTTGTAGAGGTTTGTGTAAAATTTTTCTACTATCATTTTAATTTCTTCTATTTTCTTTGTTTCTGTCCCGTTTTCCTTTTTTAATGTTAAAAACGTTTTACTTTTGTTTAAAATTTTCTTAAAAAAGTAGCGGGTACATTTTTCACCTTCCTCTACTTCTCTTTCTTTTGATCTTAAAATGATTCCCTTACTTTTTGTTTCTGCCAACTTTGACATTTCACTTTTTAATTTCTTTAATTTCATCTGTAACATTAAAACCAAATTCTAAAAGATTAAAATAACGCTGTAAGCGTCTCTGCAGTCCCAACATGCGGTTATTTTCTTTTTTCTTTTTTTCACGACCCACCCTTCTAAAAAAGTGTCGAGTCCTGTCCTTTACCATTTCCCACCAGTGCGCTCGTGTCTCGTGCAAGTCTTGAAGGGTCTGCCACTCTTGGTACTGCTCCCTGTACTGACGAGCTACATCAGCGTCTTTAAACAGGGAGCAGTTGAGCTTCCACAGACCACTTCCTACAGTCACACCAGAGGAGAGTGAAAGGGTGCAGGACAGCATCAGGTGATCTGAGAAAAAGACAGGGGTTAATGTAGCATCGGTGGGTGGGCAATCCCTGGTAAAAACGTAGTCAATGCGAGAGGCTCTGGTGCCGTCACCACTGACCCAGGTGAAGCCCTCCTCTCTAGGATGCAGGGTTTTGAAACAGTCCTGTAGTTTAAAATCCTTAACTAAACCCTGCAATAAAACCGATGTCTTGTCTAATTTAACATCTCCTGTCTTTCTCCTATCTTTTGTTGTTAAAATACAATTAAAATCACCCGCTAAAATAAGGGGGGTCGTGCCCAGCATGTGGGACTGCAGGTCTTCTAAAAGTTCGTGTCTAAAATGTTTTTCGTTAAAACCATAAATATTTAAGAGCCTAAAATCCCTCCCCATAAAATCCAGATGTACTAAAAGTGCCCGTCCGTCTCTCACCACAGTGCTGCCCTTAACCGTCACCAGGGGGTTTTTGATTAAAATGGCCACCCCGTCGTTTTTATTTTTCATTGGATCCGCTCCATAACGACGGGTGTGGCCACATCCCCTCCCAGTCCCTGTAGTGTTTTAAAAACGGCAGTGCACATTCTTGTAAAATAAAAACACATCTGAATTAAAAGTGCGGAGGTGGGATAAAATACTCTGGGCTCTAACTCTAGACTTAACACTTCTCACATTGATGGTAGAGAGTGTCATCGCCATGAGTATGGTTAAAAGAAGACACGTCATTTTAAAAGACTAAAAGAGACTTACAGTAAAACCACTTAAAACACAATTAAAATCCGGTTAAAACAGGCCGTTATGAAGGACCTTGTGAACTCGCCCCTGCCTTCCTCCTCGTGGGGGAGGGGGAAGGAGCTTTGGGCTTGTTCCTCCTCTGCCTCCCGACGGGCAGGTCTCGCGGAGTTGATTGCAGAGCGAAAGAGAGGAACGAGACCTCGTTGGGTGAGCCGGAGGGGAAGACTCGGGGATCCTCCACAGAGTCACTGTCTGAGAGAGTCCCCACTCTCCCCCTCTTCTCCGAGAGTAGGACACTCTCGGAGGACGACTCTGACAGGGGCCTCTTGGGTAACTGGGTGTGGGCGAGGAGGGCGTCCAGGCACTCGTTCAGGGGGTCTAGAGGGGAACCGCCCCCCAACACGTCCACCAGGTCGATCTGGGTCTCAGGGGAGACAGTCTCCCTCTCCGTTCCCCAGGTGGGCGGGACCTCCTCCGACCCCCCTTCCAGGGTGGGAGGGGCCTCCGCAGGCCCCTGCTCCCCCTCCTCCTCCTGTGTGGGAGGGGCCTCCCCCTCCCCCACCTGCGCGGGAGGGGCCTCCCCCTCCCCTACCTGCGCGGAGGGGCCTCCCCAGGCCCCACCCCTTCTCCCGCCTCCCCCTGCTCCTCTCCTCCAATCAGGGGTTTTGGCGGGAGATTTGAATTTCCCAGCCCCTCCTCTCCAATTAACTCAATTGGTCCTCCACCTTGTCCATTTTCGGGTCTACCGGCCTTCAGTTTGTTGGCAAAAGATTTGGGGCAACTTCTGAACAGATGATCAGACGCCCCACACAAGTTACACTTTCTGCCATTGGAACATTCTTCAAATGTGTGTCCAATTTCTCTACACTTACCACAGACCACTTGAGTGCAAGCCTCCACCAAGTGCCCGTGCTCTCCACACCTCCGGCAGAGCTTGGGTTGTCCCTGGTAGTGTATGTAGCCACGGTTTTCTCCCAGAACTATCATACTAGGCAGGTGCTTCAGGCCTTGGTAGCCCTGGGGGTCCTGCCATTGCTGGACAGGAACCCTCCAGCTGCCGGTCCAAATGCCGTCCACATCTCTAACCTTGATAGCCTGGCCCTTCACCGTGCAAAATCTTCCCAGCCATAAACAAATATCATCTGCACTCACAGTCTCATTGAACATCCTGACAATCACATGTTTCAGTGAATTATCATTCAGGTTCTCAACCGTGAACGCAGAAAACTGGGGCTCCACTTTTTTAAACCTTGTCCAGAATTCATTTAGAAGCAACACGGTACGAAAGCTCACGTCAAACCCTCTGTTGAAGGGCAGAGACAGGATGCAATTCAAGTCATCAGGCTTGAACGAGAGCACCTTCTGAACCAGGCCGCGGGAGAAGTCTAACCGGGAAAAAGGAGGCACCTTCCCGTTGACCTCCCGCAAAGTGAAGCGCACGCTGTGGTGCCTCCTCCTGCCGGCATGGGAGGCCGACATTCTGGAGGCACCAACAGCTAAAACCAACTAAAAAACACTTAAAACTATATCTAAAACCCACTAAAAAGACTAAAACCAGTTTAAAACAGCTAAAAAACAATAAAAGTGAAGCTAAAACCAGAGTAAATAACTTACTTAAAGTGCAGGTGCTCGGTTGTGCAAACTCCGCAAATAAGGTGCTGTAAAAAGGGGAAATAAACAAGAATACAGAAACAGAAAAAGTAACAGAAATAAGCAACAACAAAAACAATATATCCCCCGAGGGCCGAAACAAGAGCCACAAAGGCTAATGTTTTGGCTCCTAACGAAGACTTAGCCAAAAGGCCGAGAAGCGATGGCGCCGACGGCTCCGGGGAGCCGGGGGCTTCGCCCCTACGCCCCCTCCCGGCTGCGGTTCCGGGAGCGCCTCCAGGGAGGCGGAGCTTGGAATCCTGCGCAGCCGATCCTCCTCCTCCTCGGCAGGGAGCCCGACTCGAGGCGGTCCGACCGACCCGGGACCGACCCGACTGCCGACGGGGCGGACGAAAGCTTCTTCCCTGGAGAGGAGGAAAAATGAGTTTGTAGACCGGACTAAAGTTAGTTTGGTTGAGTACGCGCGCGCCGCTTCAGCTCTCAGGGCAGAGAGAGAGAGAGAGAGAGAGAGACACAGACAGAGACAGAGAGAAGAGAGAGAGGAGGGGAGGGAGAGGGGGGGAGAGGGAGGGGGAGAGGAGAGGGAGGGAGGGGAGGGGAGAAAAGAGAGAGACACACTTGTTTCTTTGGACAGGAGAGATGAGGGGAGAGCGCGGACGCAGTCCCCCACTACCAGAAATTATGCAGTTGAGATTCCCACATTTGGGGAATTCACAGGGGTCAGCACTTCCGGAGTGCAATGGACGAGCCTCGCCCTGGGCGAACCGCCTGGGTGATCACGGTGTCGCCCCTGCCAGGTAAGTATGAGGCGCTACTCCCGGAGCCCGGCCCCTGCTCCCGGCGGAGCGGCCGCCCGGGGACGGTCCGCGGGGTCCGGATGGCCGAGAGCGGGCGGGCGGACCCCGAGGAGGAGCTCTCGGGCCTGCCTGCCGCCCGCCCGCCCGCCGCCCCGCCCGCCCGCCCTCCCCCGAAGCCAGCGGCCTCTGGTTAGCGGCAAACTAACGCACGTGAACGTTCGCGCGGACGAGGGAAAAAGTCAAACGGGCACCGCCGGGACGACATTTAGGCCCAGACCTAGGCCACGCGACGCCGAAAGACCGGCTAAGCGGACGGCACGGCCGTGCGCGCGGAGGACGGAAAGTTACTTTGGACAGAGGCGCAAAGCCCCGCCGCGAGACGGGGCGTTCAAAAATTGAGATAATCTCTTGTTGTTCCTCTCCACGGAAATCTTTAGTAAAAGGCGAAAGATTTGTACGATCTGAAGAGAAACAAGAGTGTCGGGCCAGAGGGGACGCACGCCGGCCAGCAGGCCGGGCCCCCCGCCCACCCGTCACGGGCGGGCGGGCGGGGGGCAAAGGGCTCTCTTTTCGCGTAGGCTACAGCAACTCGTTTGCACAAGGCGTGGGCAGCGGGAAGAGCAATGTGGCTACAGGAGGACTCCGGAAGGAAGGAAGTAGGGAGGGAGGGAGGGAGGGAGGGAGGGAGGGAGGGAGGGAAGGAAGGAAGGAAGGAAGGAAGGAAGGAAGGAAGGAAGGAAGGAAGGAAGGAAGGAAGGAAGGAAGGAAGGAAGGAAGGAAGCAAGCTGCCAGCCTGACAGGGAAAAAACATTGGATGAATGCAGGAGGCGGGCGGTGGGGAAAGAGTAGAGAAAACCAGGCAGGAGCGGGAAAAGAGGGGGACAAATAAACCCGGAAAGACGGAGAAAACACGCGCAGACGGGACACGGGCCGAGAGGACGGGAGAGAGAGAGGAGACGGCGGTTTTATATTTACCTGAGAGAAGAGGCGCACCGGTCCCGGAGGTACTGCAATACCGGGCGGATGCGTGGAGCGGACGGAGCGAGCCCCGGGTTCCGTCTCCCTGCTCCAAAAATCAATTTAATACATGGTCCCCGGGTAGGGGACGTATCAGATATTAAACTGATAAGAACAGATACTACACTTGATCTTAGCCAAAAGGCCGAGAAGCGATGGCGCCGACGGCTCCGGGGAGCCGGGGGCTTCGCCCCTACGCCCCCTCCCGGCTGCGGTTCCGGGAGCGCCTCCAGGGAGGCGGAGCTTGGAATCCTGCGCAGCCGAGCCTCCTCCTCCTCGGCAGGGAGCCCGACTCGAGGCGGTCCGGGACCGACCCCGACCCGACTGCCGACGGGGCGGACGAAAGCTTCTTCCCTGGAGAGGAGGAAAAATGAGTTTGTAGACCGGACTAAAGTTAGTTTGGTTGAGTACGCGCGCGCCGCTTCAGCTCTCAGGGCAGAGAGAGAGAGAGAGAGAGAGAGAGACACAGACAGAGACAGAGAGAAGAGAGGAGAGGAGAGGAGGGAGGAGGGGAGAGGGGAGGGGAGGAGGAGAGGGAGAGGAGGGGGAGGGGAGAAAGAGAGAGACACACTTGTTTCTTTGGACAGGAGAGATGAGGGGAGAGCGCGGACGCAGTCCCCCACTACCAGAAATTATGCAGTTGAGATTCCCACATTTGGGGAATTCACAGGGGTCAGCACTTCCGGAGTGCAATGGACGAGCCTCGCCCTGGGCGAACCGCCTGGGTGATCACGGTGTCGCCCCTGCCAGGTAAGTATGAGGCGCTACTCCCGGAGCCCGGCCCCTGCTCCCGGCGGAGCGGCCGCCCGGGGACGGTCCGCGGGGTCCGGATGGCCGAGAGCGGGCGGGCGGACCCCGAGGAGGAGCTCTCGGGCCTGCCTGCCTGCCCGCCCGCCCGCCCGCCCGCCCGCTCCCCCGCCCTCCCCGAAGCCAGCGGCCTCTGGTTAGCGGCAAACTAACGCACGTGAACGTTCGCGCGGACGAGGGAAAAAGTCAAACGGGCACCGCCGGGACGACATTTAGGCCCAGACCTAGGCCACGCGACGCCGAAAGACCGGCTAAGCGGACGGCACGGCCGTGCGCGCGGAGGACGGAAAGTTACTTTGGACAGAGGCGCAAAGCCCCGCCGCGAGACGGGGCGTTCAAAAATTGAGATAATCTCTTGTTGTTCCTCTCCACGGAAATCTTTAGTAAAAGGCGAAAGATTTGTACGATCTGAAGAGAAACAAGAGTGTCGGGCCAGAGGGGACGCACGCCGGCCAGCAGGCCGGGCCCCCCGCCCACCCGTCACGGGCGGGCGGGCGGGGGGCAAAGGGCTCTCTTTTCGCGTAGGCTACAGCAACTCGTTTGCACAAGGCGTGGGCAGCGGGAAGAGCAATGTGGCTACAGGAGGACTCCGGAAGGAAGGAAGTAGGGAGGGAGGGAGGGAGGGAGGGAGGGAGGGAGGGAGGGAAGGAAGGAAGGAAGGAAGGAAGGAAGGAAGGAAGGAAGGAAGGAAGGAAGGAAGGAAGGAAGGAAGGAAGGAAGCAAGCTGCCAGCCTGACAGGGAAAAAAAACATTGGATGAATGCAGGAGGCGGGCGGTGGGGAAAGAGTAGAGAAAACCAGGCAGGAGCGGGAAAAGAGGGGGACAAATAAACCCGGAAAGACGGAGAAAACACGCGCAGACGGGACACGGGCCGAGAGGACGGGAGAGAGAGAGGAGACGGCGGTTTTATATTTACCTGAGAGAAGAGGCGCACCGGTCCCGGAGGTACTGCAATACCGGGCGGATGCGTGGAGCGGACGGAGCGAGCCCCGGGTTCCGTCTCCCTGCTCCAAAAATCAATTTAATACATGGTCCCCGGGTAGGGGACGTATCAGATATTAAACTGATAAGAACAGATACTACACTTGATCTTAGCCAAAAGGCCGAGAAGCGATGGCGCCGACGGCTCCGGGGAGCCGGGGGCTTCGCCCCTACGCCCCCTCCCGGCTGCGGTTCCGGGAGCGCCTCCAGGGAGGCGGAGCTTGGAATCCTGCGCAGCCGAGCCTCCTCCTCCTCGGCAGGGAGCCCGACTCGAGGCGGTCCGACCGGGACCGATCCCGACTGCCGACGGGGCGGACGAAAGCTTCTTCCCTGGAGAGGAGGAAAAATGAGTTTGTAGACCGGACTAAAGTTAGTTTGGTTGAGTACGCGCGCGCCGCTTCAGCTCTCAGGGCAGAGAGAGAGAGAGAGAGAGAGAGAGACACAGACAGAGACAGAGAGAAGAGAGGAGAGGAGAGGGGAGGGGAGAGGGGAGGGGAGAGGGAGAGGAGAGGGGAGGGGAGGGGAGGGAGAGAAAGAGAGAGACACACTTGTTTCTTTGGACAGGAGAGATGAGGGAGAGAGCGCGGACGCAGTCCCCCACTACCAGAAATTATGCAGTTGAGATTCCCACATTTGGGGAATTCACAGGGGTCAGCACTTCCGGAGTGCAATGGACGAGCCTCGCCCTGGGCGAACCGCCTGGGTGATCACGGTGTCGCCCCTGCCAGGTAAGTATGAGGCGCTACTCCCGGAGCCCGGCCCCTGCTCCCGGCGGAGCGGCCGCCCGGGGACGGTCCGCGGGGTCCGGATGGCCGAGAGCGGGCGGGCGGACCCCGAGGAGGAGCTCTCGGGCCTGCCTGCCCGCCCGCCCGCCCTCCCCGCCCGCCCGCCCGCCCGCCCGCCCTCCCCCGAAGCCAGCGGCCTCTGGTTAGCGGCAAACTAACGCACGTGAACGTTCGCGCGGACGAGGGAAAAAGTCAAACGGGCACCGCCGGGACGACATTTAGGCCCAGACCTAGGCCACGCGACGCCGAAAGACCGGCTAAGCGGACGGCACGGCCGTGCGCGCGGGAGGACGGAAAGTTACTTTGGACAGAGGCGCAAAGCCCCGCCGCGAGACGGGGCGTTCAAAAATTGAGATAATCTCTTGTTGTTCCTCTCCACGGAAATCTTTAGTAAAAGGCGAAAGATTTGTACGATCTGAAGAGAAACAAGAGTGTCGGGCCAGAGGGGACGCACGCCGGCCAGCAGGCCGGGCCCCCCGCCCACCCGTCACGGGCGGGCGGGCGGGGGGCAAAGGGCTCTCTTTTCGCGTAGGCTACAGCAACTCGTTTGCACAAGGCGTGGGCAGCGGGAAGAGCAATGTGGCTACAGGAGGACTCCGGAAGGAAGGAAGTAGGGAGGGAGGGAGGGAGGGAGGGAGGGAGGGAGGGAGGGAAGGAAGGAAGGAAGGAAGGAAGGAAGGAAGGAAGGAAGGAAGGAAGGAAGGAAGGAAGGAAGGAAGGAAGGAAGGAAGCAAGCTGCCAGCCTGACAGGGAAAAAACATTGGATGAATGCAGGAGGCGGGCGGTGGGGAAAGAGTAGAGAAAACCAGGCAGGAGCGGGAAAAGAGGGGGACAAATAAACCCGGAAAGACGGAGAAAACACGCGCGCAGACGGGACACGGGCCGAGAGGACGGGAGAGAGAGAGGAGACGGCGGTTTTATATTTACCTGAGAGAAGAGGCGCACCGGTCCCGGAGGTACTGCAATACCGGGCGGATGCGTGGAGCGGACGGAGCGAGCCCCGGGTTCCGTCTCCCTGCTCCAAAAATCAATTTAATACATGGTCCCCGGGTAGGGGACGTATCAGATATTAAACTGATAAGAACAGATACTACACTTGATCTTAGCCAAAAGGCCGAGAAGCGATGGCGCCGACGGCTCCGGGGAGCCGGGGGCTTCGCCCCTACGCCCCCTCCCGGCTGCGGTTCCGGGAGCGCCTCCAGGGAGGCGGAGCTTGGAATCCTGCGCAGCCGAGCCTCCTCCTCCTCCTCCCCGGCAGGGAGCCCGACCCGGGACCGACCCGACTGCCGACGGGGCGGACGAAAGCTTCTTCCCTGGAGAGGAGGAAAAATGAGTTTGTAGACCGGACTAAAGTTAGTTTGGTTGAGTACGCGCGCCGCTTCAGCTCTCAGGGCAGAGAGAGAGAGAGAGAGAGAGAGAGACACAGACAGAGACAGAGAGAAGAGAGGAGAGAGAGGGGAGGGGAGAGGGAGGGGAGAGGGAGGGAGAGAAGAGGGGAGGAGGGGGGAGGGGGGAGAAAGAGAGAGACACACTTGTTTCTTTGGACAGGAGAGATGAGGGGAGAGCGCGGACGCAGTCCCCCACTACCAGAAATTATGCAGTTGAGATTCCCACATTTGGGGAATTCACAGGGGTCAGCACTTCCGGAGTGCAATGGACGAGCCTCGCCCTGGGCGAACCGCCTGGGTGATCACGGTGTCGCCCCTGCCAGGTAAGTATGAGGCGCTACTCCCGGAGCCCGGCCCCTGCTCCCGGCGGAGCGGCCGCCCGGGGACGGTCCGCGGGGTCCGGATGGCCGAGAGCGGGCGGGCGGACCCCGAGGAGGAGCTCTCGGGCCTGCCTGCCTGCCCGCCCGCCCGCCCGCCCGCCGCCCGCCCTCCCCGAAGCCAGCGGCCTCTGGTTAGCGGCAAACTAACGCACGTGAACGTTCGCGCGGACGAGGGAAAAAGTCAAACGGGCACCGCCGGGACGACATTTAGGCCCAGACCTAGGCCACGCGACGCCGAAAGACCGGCTAAGCGGACGGCACGGCCGTGCGCGCGGAGGACGGAAAGTTACTTTGGACAGAGGCGCAAAGCCCCGCCGCGAGACGGGGCGTTCAAAAATTGAGATAATCTCTTGTTGTTCCTCTCCACGGAAATCTTTAGTAAAAGGCGAAAGATTTGTACGATCTGAAGAGAAACAAGAGTGTCGGGCCAGAGGGGACGCACGCCGGCCAGCAGGCCGGGCCCCCCGCCCACCCGTCACGGGCGGGCGGGCGGGGGGCAAAGGGCTCTCTTTTCGCGTAGGCTACAGCAACTCGTTTGCACAAGGCGTGGGCAGCGGGAAGAGCAATGTGGCTACAGGAGGACTCCGGAAGGAAGGAAGTAGGGAGGGAGGGAGGGAGGGAGGGAGGGAGGGAGGGAGGGAAGGAAGGAAGGAAGGAAGGAAGGAAGGAAGGAAGGAAGGAAGGAAGGAAGGAAGGAAGGAAGGAAGGAAGGAAGGAAGGAAGGAAGCAAGCTGCCAGCCTGACAGGGAAAAAACATTGGATGAATGCAGGAGGCGGGCGGTGGGGAAAGAGTAGAGAAAACCAGGCAGGAGCGGGAAAAGAGGGGGACAAATAAACCCGGAAAGACGGAGAAAAAACACGCGCAGACGGGACACGGGCCGAGAGGACGGGAGAGAGAGAGAGAGAGAGGAGACGGCGGTTTTATATTTACCTGAGAGAAGAGGCGCACCGGTCCCGGAGGTACTGCAATACCGGGCGGATGCGTGGAGCGGACGGAGCGAGCCCCGGGTTCCGTCTCCCTGCTCCAAAAATCAATTTAATACATGGTCCCCGGGTAGGGGACGTATCAGATATTAAACTGATAAGAACAGATACTACACTTGATCTTAGCCAAAAGGCCGAGAAGCGATGGCGCCGACGGCTCCGGGGAGCCGGGGGCTTCGCCCCTACGCCCCCTCCCGGCTGCGGTTCCGGGAGCGCCTCCAGGGAGGCGGAGCTTGGAATCCTGCGCAGCCGAGCCTCCTCCTCCTCGGCAGGGAGCCCGACTCGAGGCGGTCCGACCGACCCGGGACCGACCCGACTGCCGACGGGGCGGACGAAAGCTTCTTCCCTGGAGAGGAGGAAAAATGAGTTTGTAGACCGGACTAAAGTTAGTTTGGTTGAGTACGCGCGCGCCGCTTCAGCTCTCAGGGCAGAGAGAGAGAGAGAGAGAGAGACACAGACAGAGACAGAGAGAAGAGAGGAGAGGAGAGGGGAGGGGAGAGGAGGGAGAGGGGAGGGGAGAGGAGAGGGGAGGGGAGGGGGGGAGGGGAGAAGAGAGAGACACACTTGTTTCTTTGGACAGGAGAGATGAGGGGAGAGCGCGGACGCAGTCCCCCACTACCAGAAATTATGCAGTTGAGATTCCCACATTTGGGGAATTCACAGGGGTCAGCACTTCCGGAGTGCAATGGACGAGCCTCGCCCTGGGCGAACCGCCTGGGTGATCACGGTGTCGCCCCTGCCAGGTAAGTATGAGGCGCTACTCCCGGAGCCCGGCCCCTGCTCCCGGCGGAGCGGCCGCCCGGGGACGGTCCGCGGGGTCCGGACGGCCGAGAGCGGGCGGGCGGACCCCGAGGAGGAGCTCTCGGGCCTGCCTGCCCGCCGCCCGCCCGCCCGCCCGCCGCCCGCCCGCCCTCCCCCGAAGCCAGCGGCCTCTGGTTAGCGGCAAACTAACGCACGTGAACGTTCGCGCGGACGAGGGAAAAAGTCAAACGGGCACCGCCGGGACGACATTTAGGCCCAGACCTAGGCCACGCGACGCCGAAAGACCGGCTAAGCGGACGGCACGGCCGTGCGCGCGGAGGACGGAAAGTTACTTTGGACAGAGGCGCAAAGCCCCGCCGCGAGACGGGGCGTTCAAAAATTGAGATAATCTCTTGTTGTTCCTCTCCACGGAAATCTTTAGTAAAAGGCGAAAGATTTGTACGATCTGAAGAGAAACAAGAGTGTCGGGCCAGAGGGGACGCACGCCGGCCAGCAGGCCGGGCCCCCCGCCCACCCGTCACGGGCGGGCGGGGGGGCAAAGGGCTCTCTTTTCGCGTAGGCTACAGCAACTCGTTTGCACAAGGCGTGGGCAGCGGGAAGAGCAATGTGGCTACAGGAGGACTCCGGAAGGAAGGAAGTAAGGAGGAAGGAGGGAGGGAGGGAGGGAGGGAGGGAGGGGGAGGGAGGGAGGGAGGGAGGGAAGGAAGGAAGGAAGGAAGGAAGGAAGGAAGGAAGGAAGGAAGGAAGGAAGGAAGGAAGGAAGGAAGGAAGCTGCCAGCCTGACAGGGAAAAAACATTGGATGATGAATGCAGGAGGCGGGCGGTGGGGAAAGAGTAGAGAAAACCAGGCAGGAGCGGGAAAAGAGGGGGACAAATAAACCCGGAAAGACGGAGAAAACACGCGCAGACGGGACACGGGCCGAGAGGACGGGAGAGAGAGAGGAGACGGCGGTTTTATATTTACCTGAGAGAAGAGGCGCACCGGTCCCGGAGGTACTGCAATACCGGGCGGATGCGTGGAGCGGACGGAGCGAGCCCCGGGTTCCGTCTCCCTGCTCCAAAAATCAATTTAATACATGGTCCCCGGGTAGGGGACGTATCAGATATTAAACTGATAAGAACAGATACTACACTTGATCTTAGCCAAAAGGCCGAGAAGCGATGGCGCCGACGGCTCCGGGGAGCCGGGGGCTTCGCCCCTACGCCCCCTCCCGGCTGCGGTTCCGGGAGCGCCTCCAGGGAGGCGGAGCTTGGAATCCTGCGCAGCCGAGCCTCCTCCTCCTCGGCAGGGAGCCCGACTCGAGGCGGTCCGACCGACCCGGGACCGACCCGACTGCCGACGGGGCGGACGAAAGCTTCTTCCCTGGAGAGGAGGAAAAATGAGTTTGTAGACCGGACTAAAGTTAGTTTGGTTGAGTACGCGCGCCGCTTCAGCTCTCAGGGCAGAGAGAGAGACACAGACAGAGAGAGGGGAGGGGAGGGGAGGGGAGGGGAGGGGAGGGAGGGGAGGGGAGGGAGGGAGAGAAGAGAGAGACACACTTGTTTCTTTGGACAGGAGAGATGAGGGGAGAGCGCGGACGCAGTCCCCCACTACCAGAAATTATGCAGTTGAGATTCCCACATTTGGGGAATTCACAGGGGTCAGCACTTCCGGAGTGCAATGGACGAGCCTCGCCCTGGGCGAACCGCCTGGGTGATCACGGTGTCGCCCCTGCCAGGTAAGTATGAGGCGCTACTCCCGGAGCCCGGCCCCTGCTCCCGGCGGAGCGGCCGCCCGGGGACGGTCCGCGGGGTCCGGATGGCCGAGAGCGGGCGGGCGGACCCCGAGGAGGAGCTCTCGGGCCTGCCTGCCCGGCTGCCTGCCTGCCCGCCCTCCCCCGAAGCCAGCGGCCTCTGGTTAGCGGCAAACTAACGCACGTGAACGTTCGCGCGCGACGAGGGAAAAAGTCAAACGGGCACCGCCGGGACGACATTTAGGCCCAGACCTAGGCCACGCGACGCCGAAAGACCGGCTAAGCGGACGGCACGGCCGTGCGCGCGCGGAGGACGGAAAGTTACTTTGGACAGAGGCGCAAAGCCCCGCCGCGAGACGGGGCGTTCAAAAATTGAGATAATCTCTTGTTGTTCCTCTCCACGGAAATCTTTAGTAAAAGGCGAAAGATTTGTACGATCTGAAGAGAAACAAGAGTGTCGGGCCAGAGGGGACGCACGCCGGCCAGCAGGCCGGGCCCCCCGCCTGCCCGTCACGGGCGGGTGGGGGGGCAAAGGGCTCTCTTTTCGCGTAGGCTACAGCAACTCGTTTGCACAAGGCGTGGGCAGCGGGAAGAGCAATGTGGCTACAGGAGGACTCCGGAAGGAAGGAAGTAAGGAAGTAAGGAGGGAGGGAGGGAGGGAGGGAGGGAAGGAAGTAGGGAGGGAGGGAGGGAGGAAGGAAGGAAGGAAGGAAGGAAGGAAGGAAGGAAGGAAGGAAGGAAGGAAGGAAGGAAGGAAGGAAGCTGCCAGCCTGACAGGGAAAAAACATTGGATGAATGCAGGAGGCGGGCGGTGGGGAAAGAGTAGAGAAAACCAGGCAGGAGCGGGAAAAGAGGGGGACAAATAAACCCGGAAAGACGGAGAAAACACGCGCAGACGGGACACGGGCCGAGAGGACGGGAGAGAGAGAGGAGACGGCGGTTTTATATTTACCTGAGAGAAGAGGCGCACCGGTCCCGGAGGTACTGCAATACCGGGCGGATGCGTGGAGCGGACGGAGCGAGCCCCGGGTTCCGTCTCCCTGCTCCAAAAATCAATTTAATACATGGTCCCCGGGTAGGGGACGTATCAGATATTAAACTGATAAGAACAGATACTACACTTGATCTTAGCCAAAAGGCCGAGAAGCGATGGCGCCGACGGCTCCGGGGAGCCGGGGGCTTCGCCCCTACGCCCCCTCCCGGCTGCGGTTCCGGGAGCGCCTCCAGGGAGGCGGAGCTTGGAATCCTGCGCAGCCGAGCCTCCTCCTCCTCCTCCCCGGCAGGGAGCCCGACCCGGGACCGACCCGACTGCCGACGGGGCGGACGAAAGCTTCTTCCCTGGAGAGGAGGAAAAATGAGTTTGTAGACCGGACTAAAGTTAGTTTGGTTGAGTGCGCGCGCCGCTTCAGCTCTCAGGGCAGAGAGAGAGAGACACAGACAGAGAGAGGGAGGGGAGGGGGAGGGGGAGGGAGGGGGGGGAGGGGAGGGAGGGAGGGGAGAGAGAAAGAGAGAGACACACTTGTTTCTTTGGACAGGAGAGATGAGGGGAGAGCGCGGACGCAGTCCCCCACTACCAGAAATTATGCAGTTGAGATTCCCACATTTGGGGAATTCACAGGGGTCAGCACTTCCGGAGTGCAATGGACGAGCCTCGCCCTGGGCGAACCGCCTGGGTGATCACGGTGTCGCCCCTGCCAGGTAAGTATGAGGCGCTACTCCCGGAGCCCGGCCCCTGCTCCCGGCGGAGCGGCCGCCCGGGGACGGTCCGCGGGGTCCGGATGGCCGAGAGCGGGCGGGCGGACCCCGAGGAGGAGCTCTCGGGCCTGCCGGCCGGCCTGCCTGCCTGCCCGCCCTCCCCCGAAGCCAGCGGCCTCTGGTTAGCGGCAAACTAACGCACGTGAACGTTCGCGCGGACGAGGGAAAAAGTCAAACGGGCACCGCCGGGACGACATTTAGGCCCAGACCTAGGCCACGCGACGCCGAAAGACCGGCTAAGCGGACGGCACGGCCGTGCGCGCGGAGGACGGAAAGTTACTTTGGACAGAGGCGCAAAGCCCCGCCGCGAGACGGGGCGTTCAAAAATTGAGATAATCTCTTGTTGTTCCTCTCCACGGAAATCTTTAGTAAAAGGCGAAAGATTTGTACGATCTGAAGAGAAACAAGAGTGTCGGGCCAGAGGGGACGCACGCCGGCCAGCAGGCCGGGCCCCCCGCCCGCCCGTCACGGGCGGGCGGGGGGGCAAAGGGCTCTCTTTTCGCGTAGGCTACAGCAACTCGTTTGCACAAGGCGTGGGCAGCGGGAAGAGCAATGTGGCTACAGGAGGACTCCGGAAGGAAGGAAGTAAGGAAGGAAGGAGGAGGGAGGGAGGAGGGAGGGAGGGAGGGAGGGAGGGAAGGAAGGAAGGAAGGAAGGAAGGAAGGAAGGAAGGTAGGAAGGAAGGAAGGAAGGAAGGAAGGAAGCTGCCAGCCTGACAGGGAAAAAAACATTGGATGAATGCAGGAGGCGGGCGGTGGGGAAAGAGTAGAGAAAACCAGGCAGGAGCGGGAAAAGAGGGGGACAAATAAACCCGGAAAGACGGAGAAAACACGCGCAGACGGGACACGGGCCGAGAGGACGGGAGAGAGAGAGGAGACGGCGGTTTTATATTTACCTGAGAGAAGAGGCGCACCGGTCCCGGAGGTACTGCAATACCGGGCGGATGCGTGGAGCGGACGGAGCGAGCCCCGGGTTCCGTCTCCCTGCTCCAAAAATCAATTTAATACATGGTCCCCGGGTAGGGGACGTATCAGATATTAAACTGATAAGAACAGATTTTTCTTTCGAAAAAGTTTATTGACACACACGACATTGTAAAAAACACATTTTAATACACACAATAAAAACTCACAACAACAGTAAAAGCACAATAAAACAGTGTAAAAGGCTAAAACAGTTGTGTGGTTAAAATTGGTGTAAAAACAATGTCCATAAAAGTGTGTCAATTTAAAAGTCCATTAAAAGAGGGTGCAGTGATAAAAGTCTCTCTGTACAGGAGCGGGGTGAGTCCCTATCAAGGAGACTCCTCCTGCTCTCCCGAACATTTGGTCTCTCGGTGACCCGTCCCGCTCAGAGGAGGTCCTCTCCGATGCTCCTTCCCTCCGACCGCACCCGGAGAGCCAGGCCGCTGCGACCTCGACCTTCGAGATAAGGCTCCGGTCACCTTCATCCGAATGAGCACAGAGGCGATTCTTCTTTGTGACTGTGTCCTAGGGCCCGCCGCCTGCAGCTACGGTCTCACTGACCGTAGCTGCTGCCTTCCGGATCACAGCCACGGGGGGGATCTGCATGTGCTTTCCTACCAGCAGGTTTCTGGAGGTCCACATGGCGTCTTTGATGGCGGCGAGGGTGAGCCAGATCCTCGTGAAGTCCTTCTTTGATGTGTTCGGACTTAGGCCCACCCCATACAGCACCAGCTGTGCTGTAAGGACCTCCCCTGCTGGTAGGTACGGGAATTGTAAGGTGCCGGCTGTAGCCCACTGATCTCTGGCAGCACTGCACTCCCAGAGGAGATGCCTCACCGACTCGGGCGCGCCACAACCCGGCCGGGGGCAGGTTGCGGTCAGGGATAACCTCCGGGAGTGCATGACGGACCTGACCGAGAGAACCTCATGAGCAACCAGCCAGGACAGGTCCCGGAGTCTGTTCGGGAGAGCAGGATGGTTCACGTTGCGCCAAACCGTGGTGGGCTCCCCTATCGTGAGCCCGCGCACCGGACTCACGGGTTCCCGCTCCTGCACAGAAGAGATCATTGATTTGTGATTGGTTAAAACCTGCAAACCCTCATGTGCCAGATTAAAACGCTCTAAAAAAGTGGGGATAAAAGCGTAAAAAACAGGCAAATTAAAAGACACGGGGACTCTGAGATCTGACTTTAAAAACTTTTTTCTTCTTAAAAAGGAACCCATCCAGTATCTGACGAAGGCAGTAGTTTTTGGGTTTCTGGATGGGTCCTGGGAAAGTGCCAAGTGCAGTGCCGTATATCTGGTTCCAAGGAAGAGGGGGAGGTCCGGGACGCCTTTGCCTCCTTTTTCCTTAGGCTTCTTTAGGACCTCCCTCCTCAACCGTTCCCATTTTCCCCCCCAGAAAAAGTTAAAAATGGCTCGTTCCAAAGCTAAAATCGTGGATCTGGGTGGGATAAAAACAGAACAGGTTAGTAAAAACAACGGTAAAATCACTGCTTTGACGATTAAAATCTTCCCTTCATACGTCAGTCCTCTGAGTGCCCAGAACCCCAGTCTTTTCCTGACTTTCCCTAAAATGTCTGCCCAATTTAGACTCCCGCCCCCCTCCCGGTCAAACCTGATTCCCAGTACTTTGTGTCCTTGGGTCACGGTAAGGGGGAGTCCTACAGTCTCGTCGGGGGTCCACGGTCCATAAAATTGGGCTTGGGTCTTGTTTCTATTTAATTTCGACCCAGAGGCCAGTCCAAAAAAGTCCGTCAGGTCCAAAGTCCTAAAAACAGATAAAAGGTCAGTGCATAAAATACTCACGTCGTCCATGTATAAAAACACTTGGGAGGTGAGCCCCCCCCCACCCGGGATGCTCACCCCCCTGATTCCTTTGTCCCTTCTCAAGAGCTGTGCCAAAGGTTCGATACATAAAATGTACAGGAGGGCAGATAACGGACAACCCTGACGGACACCGCAGTTGATTTGCACTGCTTTTGTCAGATGCCCGTTTACAATAAATTTACTGCTGATCCCTCGGTATAGCAGTCCCACCCACTCTATAAACCTATCAGGTAAACCCACGTTTCGCAGTACCTCGAAAAGGTACTGGTGCGAGACCCGATCGAAGGCTTTCTCAAAATCTAAATTTAGGACTACTAGCCGAATGTTTCTGTCTCTCGCGTAACAGATGGTGTCTCGGATCAGTACGAGGCTGTCGGTGATCCTCCTCCCCGGGACGGCACAGCCTTGATCCGGGTGAATCAAATCTCCTAAAAACATGGACAGACGTGAGGCTAAAATCTTACTAAAAATTTTTAAATCAACATTTAAAAGGGTGATAGGTCTCCAGTTAGTCAAGTCCGTCTTGTCTCGGTCCTTGGGAACTAGAGTCACTATCCCTGTTCTGAAACTGTCCAGTAGTTGGCCTAGTCGCCCCAAGTCCATAAAAACAGCTAAAAGGTCTGGTGCTAAAATATCCCAAAATTCGTGATAAAATTCCACCGGGAGCCCGTCGGCCCCCGGGGATTTCCCTCTTTTAAAACTTTTAAGACTTTTCTCTAGTTCTAAAAGAGTAAAATCACGGGATAAAAGCAAGTTTTCTTTTAAAACCTTATCTGTGGACTTGAGTATTTCATTTAAGATATTAAAATCAATTTCTTTTTCTTTATAGAGCTCGCTGTAGAAGGATTCAACGGTCTTTTTAATTTCTTCATTATTTTTTGTTAGTTCCCCGTTTTCTTTCTTTAGGGTTAAAATTGTTTTGTTTTTACTTAAAATTTTCTTAAAAAAATACCGAGTGCATTTTTCACCTTCTTCTATTTCTTGTTCTCTTGCTCTTTTTATTATTCCTTTACTTTTTATTTCAGCCAGTTTGGACATTTCATTTTTAATTTCTTTAATTTCGTCATTTACTTTAAAACCAAGTTCTAAAAGACTAAAATAACGCTGTAAGCGTCTCTGCAGTCCCAACATGCGGTTATTTTCTTTTTTCTTTTTTGCACGACCCACCCTTCTAAAAAAGTGTCGAGTCCTGTCCTTTACCATCTCCCACCAGTGCGCTCGTGTCTCGTGCAAGTCTTGAAGGGTCTGCCACTCTTGGTACTGCTCCCTGTACTGACGAGCTACATCAGCGTCTTTAAACAGGGAGCAGTTGAGCTTCCACAGACCACTTCCTACAGTCACACCAGAGGAGAGTGAAAGGGTGCAGGACAGCATCAGGTGATCTGAGAAAAAGACAGGGGTTAATGTAGCATCGGTGGGTGGGCAATCCCTGGTAAAAACGTAGTCAATGCGAGAGGCTCTGGTGCCGTCACCACTGACCCAGGTGAAGCCCTCCTCTCTAGGATGCAGGGTTTTAAAACAGTCCTGTAGTTTAAAATCCCTACATAAACCCTGCAATAAAACCGATGTCTTGTCTAATTTAACATCTCCTGTCTTTCTCCTATCTTTTTTTGTTAAAATACAATTAAAATCACCCGCTAAAATAAGGGGGGTCGTGCCCAGCATGTGGGACTGCAGGTCTTCTAAAAAGTCATATCTAAAATGTTTGTCAGTAAAACCATAGATATTTAAAAGCCTAAAATCCCTCCCCATAAAATCCAGATGTACTAAAAGTGCCCGTCCGTCTCTCACCACAGTGCTGCCCTTTACCGTCACCAGGGGGTTGTTTATTAAAATGGCCACCCCGTCGTTTTTATTTTCATTGGATCCGCTCCATAACGACGGGTGTGGCCACATCCCCTCCCAGTCCCTGTAGCTCTTTAAAAACGGCAGTGAACACTCTTGTAGTAAAAACACATCTGAATTAAAAGTGCGGAGGTGGGATAAAATACTTTGGGCTCTAACTCTAGACTTAACACTTCTCACATTGATGGTAGAGAGTGTCATCGCCATGAGTATGGTTAAAAGAAGATATGACATTTTTAAAAGACTAAAAGAGACTTACAGTAAAACCAATTAAAACACAATTAAAATCTGGTTAAAACAGGCCGTTATGAAGGACCTTGTGAACTCGCCCCTGCCTTCCTCCTCGTGGGGGAGGGGGAAGGAGCTTTGGGCTTGTTCCTCCTCTGCCTCCCGACGGGCAGGTCTCGCGGAGTTGATTGCAGAGCGAAAGAGAGGAACGAGACCTCGTTGGGTGAGCCGGAGGGGAAGACTCGGGGATCCTCCACAGAGTCACTGTCTGAGAGAGTCCCCACTCTCCCCCTCTTCTCCGAGAGTAGGACACTCTCGGAGGACGACTCTGACAGGGGCCTCTTGGGTAACTGGGTGTGGGCGAGGAGGGCGTCCAGGCACTCGTTCAGGGGGTCTAGAGGGGAACCGCCCCCCAACACGTCCACCAGGTCGATCTGGGTCTCAGGGGAGACAGTCTCCCTCTCCGTTCCCCAGGTGGGCGGAGTGGGCGGGACCTCCTCCGACCCCCCTTCCAGGGTGGGAGGGGCCTCCGCAGGCCCCTGCTCCCCCTCCTCCTCCTGTGTGGGAGGGGCCTCCCCCTCCCCACCTGCGCGGAGGGGCCTCCCCCTCCCCCACCTGCGCGGGAGGGGCCTCCCCCTCCCCTACCTGCGCGGGAGGGGCCTCCCCAGGCCCCACCCCTTCTCCCGCCTCCCCCTGCTCCTCTCCTCCAATCAGGGGTTTTGGCGGGAGATTTGAATTTCCCAGCCCCTCCTCTCCAATTAACTCAATTGGTCCTCCACCTTGTCCATTTTCGGGTCTACCGGCCTTCAGTTTGTTGGCAAAAGATTTGGGGCAACTTCTGAACAGATGATCAGACGCCCCACACAAGTTACACTTTCTGCCATTGGAACATTCTTCAAATGTGTGTCCAATTTCTCTACACTTACCACAGACCACTTGAGTGCAAGCCTCCACCAAGTGCCCGTGCTCTCCACACCTCCGGCAGAGCTTGGGTTGTCCCTGGTAGTGTATGTAGCCACGGTTTTCTCCCAGAACTATCATACTAGGCAGGTGCTTCAGGCCTTGGTAGCCCTGGGGGTCCTGCCATTGCTGGACAGGAACCCTCCAGCTGCCGGTCCAAATGCCGTCCACATCTCTAACCTTGATAGCCTGGCCCTTCACCGTGCAAAATCTTCCCAGCCATACACAAATATCATCTGCACTCACAGTCTCATTGAACATCCTGACAATCACATGTTTCAGTGAATTATCATTCAGGTTCTCAACAGTGAATGCAGAAAACTGGGGCTCCACTTTTTTTAAACCTGGTCCAAAATTCATTTCAGTAACAACACGGTACGAAAGCTCACGTCAAACCCTCTGTTGAAGGGCAGAGACAGGATGCAATTCAAGTCATCAGGCTTGAACGAGAGCACCTTCTGAACCAGGCCGCGGGAGAAGTCTAACCGGGAAAAAGGAGGCACCTTCCCGTTGACCTCCCGCAAAGTGAAGCGCACGCTGTGGTGCCTCCTCCTGCCGGCATGGGAGGCCGACATTCTGGAGGCACCAACAGCTAAAACCAACTAAAAAACACTTAAAACTATATCTAAAACCCACTAAAAAGACTAAAACCAGTTAAAACAGCTAAAAAACAATAAAAGTGAAGCTAAAACCAGAGTAAATACTACTTAACCCCTGAACCCACATCAGAATTGCAACATACTTAGAGCTGTCTAGTAATGCTACATTGACTGAATGTAACAAAAAGGCATTACCAGCACCCAACATCTTATTACATTATATTACACTTTTGAGGATAGAATATTGGATGATATGAATTCAAATCAACGACATGGCTGCCTTCACTGACCACCCCAGCTCTCTTTTCTGGATACTTTAACAATTGTATAAGTAAGTAAACAATCTGTGATATTTTTCTTTCATTCTTAACATGTTTAGTGTTAGAAAAGTTAAATATATTTTAAAAAGTATACTACATATGAGTTAGAGTGATTTAAGTAAATGTTGCAAAAACGCAACACTGGGTTACAAAGGGTGCTCTTTTACACAGAGAATCCTCACCCCTGAGTGTTGAGCCAATAAATGTGTGTGTGTTATAGTTTGTACTATATAAAATTGTATAATTTTGAAATAGAATCAGAGACAGTGATAGTGAGAACTGTTTCCAGTGCTGCTTTCATCCTTCCACATTGTGGATAACAAAGTGTTACAGAACAAGACAAACTTTGGAAGATTTGGCTATGGTTGAAGTCCTCAGGAGAAGTTTCTAAGATAGTGCTAGAAAAGCATAATTAATACATTTTATGTATTACTATTATTATTAATTAATTAATCTTGCATTGATTTATATAGCACTTTCAAGTCCCAAAATGTTTTAACAGTTCTTATTCATCACTCCATACTCAGCGTGGTAAACTACTACTGTAGCCACAGCTGCCCTGGAGGCTGCCATCGGGCCACCTGCCCGTCTGACCTCCACTGCACCCACCACTTTGTGGTGAAGTGTCTTGCTAAGACACAACGATGGGGTTTTTGCAACTGGCGCCCACACTGTGGCACTGAATTGCACAGTGTCTCCCATCCAAGTACTAATCAGGCCCGGCATTCTTACTTCTGAGATCTGACGAGATCAGGCTTTGACAAGTAGATGGCCAAAACTAACTCCACTGATTGAAATGATGATTCCTTTCAAGGGAAGGTTCGTGGAATCAGGCATATATGCTGGTAAACCCCATTCCTGGGCTTTAAGTCTGGGCAAGACAGGAATCTCCGGCATACTCTGTGACTTGATGTGAACCAGGTAGTGGCAGGGTAACCTGCTAGGTCTAGCACCGACCTGGCCTAATCTTCAACTTTGTCTTGCTTCTGTCATCCCTAACACTGAGGTTTCCACAAAGTGGATGGATAAAAGCAAAAGCACTGAAAGGTTAAAGCATCACATCAACTATGGGGCCATACCGTGTACTTAGTGCTGTTCTGTATAAAAAAAGATGTTTTTTGTTTTGTTTTGTTTTTTCAATTAAATTATTCATTTTAAAATATGTTTTTATTTTATTGGTGAGCATACTAATACAAAGTTGCTTTTATTAATGTGAAGTTGTAATATTGTTACCACTAAAGCCAATGTTCAATTTGCAACATTTCCCAAGATTCCTAAAAAAAAGAAAAAAGAAAAAACTAATTTTTTCTTATTAGAGGCTTAGTAAACTGTTAAAAACAAGGTTAATTTTTTTTTCATCCAGGAAATGAATGCTTGGTTCAGAGGGTTAAAGTGCAGGTGCTCGGTTGTGCAAACTCCCAAATAAGGTGCTGTAAAAGGGAAATAAACAAGAATACAGAAACGAAAAGTAACAGAAATAAGCTACAACAAACAATATATCCCCCGAGGCCGAAACAAGAGCCACAAAGCTAATGTTTTTGGCTCCTCGAGGCGATCGCAGTTCTTCAACCAGCGCAATATAACTACACTTGATCTTAGCCAAAAGGCCGAGAAGCGATAACTTAAATGTGTCGTGGTTAGTTAGTCATTCTTCGTGACGCCGATGTCAGTCACGGTGCAAAAACATGTTTTGCTATAACACTTACAAGCGCAACACATAATGACTTGAATAAGCGCACAAGTTGAACAGACAAGATTTGGGTTGCCACTCAACTTGTATTATTTTAATATTTGAGAGCAAAACGTATCATCTGAAATCCATTGGCGTGCAAGCGTGGTCACGTGGCCCAATTGACGCCAGTGAATAATTGACAAAAGACAACTTTCTCAAACTATATCCATACTCACAGATTGAGGGGACAGATAAATTGAGGCAAACGCAATTTAGTTTAGCATTTGGGTAGTTTATAATCAGCTCCATACCTTATGAAAACATGGAATAAGAAACACTCACTTCCTGGTCACATGGGACCCGTTTGGTTTCGAGAGCAGATTTAAAGGCACAGACCAATTTATTGGTCTACAATGCAACTTTTGACAAAATGGGTGTAAGTGTATTGCAAAGGAATATTTGTAATAAATGTCGTTAAATATCAGTGCTGGGTTCTCCCGAAAATCTGGTTATGTACTTCAACTTTATTTAGTCTTTTTCCTATGAAAAAGCTTTTCCCACCCTGTTTTTTGTGTTTGTTTCTCTCCCCGGAGTGTATGCTTAGAAAGGTTTGGCTGTCCTAGGTGCTGTACTGTGCCAACCCATCAGACAAATAGAACTGCATAAACTTTGGTTTTGGTTTGGAAACATCACTCTGCCAGTTTTTTGATTATGTGCACGTCGCCTTTAAAGAGAGCGCATGACGTGAGGGGTGGGTTTTCTTGCTTTGTTTGTCCAGAGCTGTTTGGGCTTGAGACCTAAGACTGACCGACGAGCAGAGCGAGGAATAAACACACTTCTGTGTTATTATTATCTGTTACTCACGAGGGACAGAAGAGTGTATTCATAACGTAATAACTGTGTAATTACACACAACGATGCCGTCTGACAGACCCTTCAAACAAAGGAGGACATTTGGTAAGATATCAGCTGGGCTTGATAAGGTGCTTGAAAAGCAGCTGTCTGCGCTAGCATTTAAAGTTAGCCTGCTGGCCTGCTAGCTTCTTGTTTACTTGTTTCAAATGTTATTACGCTTTAATACCTTGTTTGTTACTGCTTAACACGCAACGAGGGGTTTACGTAGTGATAACGAGAGCTATAATGTTAAACTAATTGGTCCGTTGCAGGATATTTTCTAACAAGTGGTTAAATAATGCTATAATTCAAATTATCTGGTTAATTGCAAAGTCGGCACTGGGATTTCATGTGATTAGGTTATGTACGTCGGTTCTTAAATATCTTGGACACTATAGCAAGGTCACAAATGGTGGCTCTGACGTTAAAGAAGCTCCTTAGGCCTGCCCTTTTTTCACCTATAAGTTGTTTTGAATAATAATTGGTTGCAAAAAGAGACCTGAATGTGT
>NW_026571175.1:38078745-38102057 GCF_026225935.1 Boleophthalmus pectinirostris | reverse complement strand
GCTCCGCCTCCCTGGAGGCGCTCCCGGAACCGCAGCCGGGAGGGGGCGTAGGGGCGAAGCCCCCGGCTCCCCGGAGCCGTCGGCGCCATCGCTTCTCGGCCTTTTGGCTAAGATCAAGTGTAGTATCTGTTCTTATCAGTTTAATATCTGATACGTCCCCTACCCGGGGACCATGTATTAAATTGATTTTTGGAGCAGGGAGACGGAACCCGGGGCTCGCTCCGTCCGCTCCACGCATCCGCCCGGTATTGCAGTACCTCCGGGACCGGTGCGCCTCTTCTCTCAGGTAAATATAAAACCGCCGTCTCCTCTCTCTCTCTCTCTCTCCCGTCCTCTCGGCCCGTGTCCCGTCTGCGCGTGTTTTTCTCCGTCTTTCCGGGTTTATTTGTCCCCCTCTTTTCCCGCTCCTGCCTGGTTTTCTCTACTCTTTCCCCACCGCCCGCCTCCTGCATTCATCCAATGTTTTTTCCCTGTCAGGCTGGCAGCTTCCTTCCTTCCTTCCTTCCTTCCTTCCTTCCTTCCTTCCTTCCTTCCTTCCTTCCTTCCTTCCCTCCTTCCTCCTCCCTCCCTCCCTCCCTCCCTCCCTCCCTCCCTCCCTCCCTCCTTACTTCCTTCCTTCCGGAGTCCTCCTGTAGCCACATTGCTCTTCCCGCTGCCCACGCCTTGTGCAAACGAGTTGCTGTAGCCTACGCGAAAAGAGAGCCCTTTGCCCCCCCGCCCGCCCGTGACGGGTGGGCGGGGGGCCCGGCCTGCTGGCCGGCGTGCGTCCCCTCTGGCCCGACACTCTTGTTTCTCTTCAGATCGTACAAATCTTTCGCCTTTTACTAAAGATTTCCGTGGAGAGGAACAACAAGAGATTATCTCAATTTTTGAACGCCCCGTCTCGCGGCGGGGCTTTGCGCCTCTGTCCAAAGTAACTTTCCGTCCTCCGCGCGCACGGCCGTGCCGTCCGCTTAGCCGGTCTTTCGGCGTCGCGTGGCCTAGGTCTGGGCCTAAATGTCGTCCCGGCGGTGCCCGTTTGACTTTTTCCCTCGTCCGCGCGAACGTTCACGTGCGTTAGTTTGCCGCTAACCAGAGGCCGCTGGCTTCGGGGGAGGGCGGGCAGGCAGGCCCGAGAGCTCCTCCTCGGGGTCCGCCCGCCCGCTCTCGGCCATCCGGACCCCGCGGACCGTCCCCGGGCGGCCGCTCCGCCGGGAGCAGGGGCCGGGCTCCGGGAGTAGCGCCTCATACTTACCTGGCAGGGGCGACACCGTGATCACCCAGGCGGTTCGCCCAGGGCGAGGCTCGTCCATTGCACTCCGGAAGTGCTGACCCCTGTGAATTCCCCAAATGTGGGAATCTCAACTGCATAATTTCTGGTAGTGGGGGACTGCGTCCGCGCTCTCCCCTCATCTCTCCTGTCCAAAGAAACAAGTGTGTCTCTCTCTTTATCTCCCTCCCCTCTCTTCTCTCTGTCTGTGTCTCTCTCTCTGCCCTGAGAGCTGAAGCGGCGCGCGTACTCAACCAAACTAACTTTAGTCCGGTCTACAAACTCATTTTTCCTCCTCTCCAGGGAAGAAGCTTTCGTCCGCCCCGTCGGCAGTCGGGTCGGTCCCGGGTCGGTCGGACCGCCTCGAGTCGGGCTCCCTGCCGAGGAGGAGGAGGCGGATCGGCTGCGCAGGATTCCAAGCTCCGCCTCCCTGGAGGCGCTTTGCGGCCAGGGGGGGCGTTCGGCGAAACCCTATCCCCCACTTTTTTGGGCTAAGCTTCTCGGCCTTTGGCTACGAACGTCAAGTAGCTTTTTTAGATTATATGGAACAGGACTTTTATTTTTGAGTCCTGGATTTGAGCAAAATATTGTCCAAACTGCAGCACAATTCAGGAGTTAAAGCTGTGTTCAAACCGCGGCATCGAAAAACACGTCGGACACCTTTCTGTTTGAATCTGCGAGTGCTTTTGGATGTTGTGTACAGGAGTCTTCTCCTCGATGCATCGACACAATTCCAAAGACATTTTAATAAACCGTGGCACTTTCCACAACCTCCAGTGACACACTCATTATACAGAGGTCAGGACTTGGGTCAGGACTTGGGTCTGGGGTTCTGTGGTGTCACATGCTCCAATTTCAAAGCCATTTCTGTGCAGAGAAAAGAAAAGGACAGTCCTGGAAATCTACTTATGAGCCGTCGAATCATCTCTGTTGTTTTATTTTCTCCCTGCAGAGTAGCGATGGTCATTTGAACATTTAAAAAGGGGGCGTGTCGAGTGAAGCCCCGATTCGAGGCTCACGTCAGGTTGTCAAAAACCACGTGACCTGTGAACGTGAGGCCATTGGTTCATTTAGGCTACTGCTTTTTTTAAATTCACTTTCACTTTATTCTAACTTTCACCTGCTAAAAGAAGCTTTTTTTTATTTATGGAGCATTTTGGTTTTACTACCAGAACATGGTCGTGTAACCTACACATTTTCTTGTATTAGTTTTTTTCACTGAATATGACGTACAGTCAGTTCAACATTCTTACAGCTCAAACATTGTATTTGTTTTATTTAAGCACATTTCATGGATCATGTCACTGCTGAAGTGGTTCAGAGACTGAATCAGAAGAAGCAAGATCAGCACTAGGACAGTTTATTGTCGTGTTGTCTGTCTCTGTCTCTGAGGTGTTTGTGTGCTTGATGTGGACGGTGCTTAAAATAAATACTTGATGCAGAAGAAGATTAGAGAAATGAGGATCTTTTTTATTTGATAAATGTAGCCGAGTGTGATGTTTTAAATGAAACAAGATTCCACAGATCAGTGTTTGGTTTATGCAAAACAACTTTCTCCAGCTAAACTCTGACAAGACTGAAGTCATAGTGTTTGGTCCACAGAAACAAAGGGACAGTGTCAGCATCACCTCCAGTCTCTCTCTCTAAAACCTTCAAATCAGGCAAGAAATCTAGGGGTAATAATGGACTCAGACTTGAACTTTAACAGCCACATCAAATCAATAACATCTGCAGCCTTTTACCATCTAAAAAACAGAGCAAAAATCAAAGGTTTAGTGTCTAAATCAGACTTTGAGAGAAACTTATCCATGCGTTTGTCTCCAGTAGGTTAGATACTGTAATGTTCTGCTCACTGGTCTCTCCAAACGAGCTGTGAGACGCTGCAGAACATCCAGAACATCCAGAACATCCAGAACATCCAGAACATCCACAACATCCACAACATCCACAACATCCAGAACATCCAGAACATCCAGAACATCCACCACAACATCCACAACATCCCCACAACATCCAGAACATCCAGAACATCCACAACATCCACAACATCCACAACCCAGAACATCCAGAACATCCACAACATCCACAACATCCACAACATCCACAACATCCAGAACATCCAGAACATCCAGAACATCCAGAACATCCAGAACGCTGCAGCTCGGGTCCTGACTCGAACTAGGAAGTACGAGCACATAAGTCCTGGTCTCAGGTCTCTGCTCTGGCTCCTGTGGCTCAGAGACTTTAAAGCAGCTCTGTTTGTACAAGTGTCTCCATGGTCGAGCACCAAAGTCCATCTGTGACATGTTAGTGTCATATGAACATCTCACACTCTGAGGAGCTCAGGGACCAACTCCTGCTGGTGCCAGAGTCACGACTAAACAAGGGGAGTCAGAGTTTCAGGTTCATGCAGCTAAAACCTGGAACAGTCTGAACATGTGAGACAGACTCTTCTGTGACGCTGTTTAAATCCAGACTCTAAACATTTCTCTTTAACTGTGCAAATAACTGAAAGGTTTTCATTCCGCACTCTTCTCTCCAACTTAGGTCTCTCTTTTTTAATTTTAATCTTTATTTTTTACCGGAGCCACAACATGAACAACTGACTTGTTTTAAGGAGGAGATTGAGAAGGAGAAGGACCAGGTTTTTGGTGGTGGTGTTTTGTGGTGAGTGGAGATGTGCTTCACTTCAGTCACATGGATCATGAACAGTTTTCTCTACTTCAGTGCAGAATAGTGACGTTTGTGTCTTGTTGATGACGTGTAGGTGGATGAATGTGACCTGACTGTTCACACTCAAGTCACATGTTAAAGATCAGATATGGATCAGTTTCAGGAGCACAGATCCAAGTGTCCTGGGTCATGTTTGAAAACATCAGATCTGTGTGGTTCAGACTCACATTAAAAGATCAGATACAGGAACATAGAGACAAAAAAATTGGATTTGGGTCACTTCAGGTGCAGACTGAACGCAGCCTAAGACACTTGTGTACAGTTTGTTTGGTGACAGGATTATTGAATTACACACGTCAGCCTGAGTCATATTAACAGAATCATTTATGTCTGTGATGGGCGAGTTTAAGATGATTTAATGATTGAACAGTTGTAGTGTCTGTGTCTGACCGTAGTCCGTCTGTATGAGTGGACAGAACTAACGCTGTAGGTGCCGTGTGCCGAACAGGAAGTGCTCCAGGAGGCTCTTCCGGCTCCTTCTGACTCTGGCTCACATTGACTTATGTTAGGATCTTGTGGCTCGTCTGTCTGGACCTGCTGCTGTGGACTCAACATTTTGGTTTTAAAAGGCCCATCTCCTGCAAAATCAACTTTTCAGATCTTTCTACCTTCTCAGAGTGATGTGATGTGTGGGCCTTGGATTTGTCGCCCAAGTGGTTTTTAGTTTGATTTAGTGTTTTTTTTTAGTTTTTTTTTTATAACAATTTGCAGTGTTTTTCTGCCTCTCTCCCACATGACGACAAACTAAAGCTGCTACAAGGATGATGCGACAGATTCACCTATGTCACACCCTCCCCCGCTCCACCGCTTCCGCCCTGCATCAGCCGACAATTCCCACATGAACCTAAACAAAAGCGACAGCAGAAGCTCTTTGTTCTACTACAGTTACATGATATAATAAGTTTATCTTCTCATGTTTATTAAAACTTTACCAATCAGTAATGTTCAGCTGATGTGGACGAGGTGCTTGAGCTTCATGCTCCTCAAAGTCCTGAATACCAGGACTAAAACCAGGACTAAACCAGGACTAAAACAAGACTAAAACCAAGTCTAAACCAGAACTAAAACAGGATTTAACTGGGGCTAAACCATTACCTCAAAGTCCTTGTCTGATTCCAGGTCCAACACATGCGGCTGAACGCGCTGTGTCTCCATGATGAATAAAAGTTTATTCCTGCCGCTGTCAGGGTCACGTCTGTCTCCCCCTCCCTCCCTGAGATGGCGGAGGAAGGGCGGCTCACCCAGAGCCTACGCCATGTTTGGAGGGCGGAGCCTGTGCTTTCTCAGGACGGTCGGGGGGAGGAGCAATAGTCGGACTTTAATAGTTCCTGGTCTGTGACTGATCCAAGAAATCAGGAAGATTTCAGAACTATTGTGTAATGGATGTTCCAAAACCCAAACTGTGCTTGTTTATGTGCAGAAGATACAATGTGAAAAGAGTTATTTTACATCACATGGATATTTAAGATGTTCGTATTAACCCATGACACATGATCCTGAATTTTTATTTATTTTTTTGCTGTTTTGTCCGTCAAAAGAATCCTGTTCATAACTCTGAGCCTGACTCTAGATTTGCTCCTGTAACCGTGAACATCTGGAGCCTCATTTGAGCGACGCTGGAGTCTGTGGGTGATTTCTTTTACACACTCTGTGGTTCTGGCATTATTCAGTCACATTTAAACGACCAGCAGGTGGCGGTGTTCTGAAGTCTGGGCCCTGCAGCGCCACCACATGGACGGGTTCAGCTGTTCAGGTTTTAACTCCAAATCTTTTGAGGTGAAACAGCAAAACAATCAAAGGCAAAACCCGAAATATTAAATTTGTGCTTTTCTCAAACACCCAGAATACAAATTATTTTATTGACGTTTTTATTTATAATATTTTGTATTTGTGTTAAAATCACCAACACAAAGTACCTGGGATTTTCCTTCTGTTTTTTCTTGCCAAGGCCTTTTCTTGAACTGTTGTTTTCCAAACTGTGTTTTTAGTTAAAATTCAGCCAAAGTTTGAAATCTGTAAACATAAAAACACGAGGAGCAAAAAAAAAAAAAAAAAACAGGGTTAAAGTTTCTTTATTTCAGCTTTGGACCAAAACAGTGTCATAATAATCCACCAGCTCCACAGTCTCTGTGTGTCTGTCCCTGTGTCTCTTTGTCTCAGTGTCTCTGTGTCTGTGTCTCTGTGTCTCTGTGTCTGTGTCTCTGTGTCTGTGTCTCTGTCCCTGTGTCTCTGTGTCTGTGTCTGTGTCTCTGTGTCTCTGTGTCTGTGTCTGTGTCCTCTGTGTCTGTGTCTCTGTGTCTCTGTGTCTCTGTCCCTGTGTCTCTGTGTCTGTGTCTCTGTGTCTGTGTCTCTGTGTCTGTGTCTCGTGTCTGTGTCTCTGTGTCTCTGTGTCTCTGTCTCTGTGTCTCTGTGTCTCTGTGTCTGTGTCTGTGTCTGTGTCTCTGTGTCTCTGTCTCTGTGTCTCTGTGTCTGTGTGTCTCTGTGTCTCTGTGTCTCTGTGTCTCTGTGTCTGTGTCTCTGTGTCTGTGTCTCTGTGTCTGTGTCTCTGTGTCTCTGTGTCTCTGTGTCTCTGTGTCTCTGTCTCTGTGTTTGTCTCTCTGTTTCTCTGGTCTCGTTCTTCGTGAAGCTCAAATATCAAAACATCAGTGTGATTTTCATTATTTCGATTCACAAATTATTCTGAATTTTTCCTTATTAAATATGAAAATAAATAAACAATAAAACAATTCAAATTAAGTCTGAGAAACTTCGCGGCAAATTCAGCCACATTTAAAGAAGCACTGCGCAACTTTTCTGCCGCTCGTCTCCATGGAGATGATACGGCTTTTGCTGGAATGTTCCGTGATGTGACATTAAACTCATTCATCACGGGTTTTTCTGTTGCACAAAAATACAACAATTCTCTGTGAACAGGGGGTCGCCTCTCCACAGATCTGACCTGTACTGTAGCCTGATATATCGCCAAGAATAATTTTTGTTGTATTTTACTAAATTATTTTGTTACAGCTACAGTTTTGTTGATTTTAGAGAAAAGAAACTCATTCAAACAGCAAAAAGTGACGTGTATGTTCGTTAAAATGACTTCAATTTAAAAACATTTGACTTTATTTGAGTCGATTCTATTGATGGAACAAGTGTGTTTTTCTTAATTTCAAGCAACATTCAATTTAATTTCTTATTTTAAGTGCAAAGAGAATCTGTGTTTCATTCGTTTATTCGTTTTTCAATTTAAAACCAAAAATAAGAATCCGAAAAAAAACCCAACTATTTTCTACATTATTTGTCTCCAAAACCAAAATGAAAAAACTAGGGCTGGGCAAAAATAAAAAATATTAATCCCATGTTAGGCACAAAACTATTTCATGAATTAAAAAGTAGATTATAGTGACTTTTATTGGAAATGTAAATGAAAGAGCCAAACATTTGTTGTTCAAACAGAATTTCTTTCAGAGTTTAAACCTCAGAGTTTTCAAGGTTTTCTGAAGGCTCAAGAAAAAATATGTAATGATTTTTTGTAAAACTAATATATTTTTTCAATATTTTTTATTCAGTGAGTAATAAACACGACACGAGTAATAATTTCTAGATCAGTGTTTTAAACTTGGACTGATATTTCTTGGGAACCAAAGAGTTAAAATACTCCCCCTGAAGTGCTGAACTAAACAAACACCTGCAGGAACTGAACTAAACAAACACCTGCAGGAACTGAACTAAACAAACACCTGCAGGAACTGAACTAAACAAACACCTGCAGGAACTGAACTAAACAAACACTGCAGAACTGAACTAAACAAACACCTGACTGAACTAAACAAACACCTGCAAGAACTGAACTAAACAAACACCTGCAGGAACTGAACTAAACAAAACTGCAGGAACTGAACTAACAAACACCTGCAAGAACTGAACTAAACAAACACCTGCAAGAACTGAACTAAACAAACACCTGCAAGAACTGAACTAAACAAACACCTGCAGGAACTGAACTAAACAAACACCTGCAAGAACTGAACTAAACAAACACCTGCAGAACTGAACTAAACAAACACCTGCAGGACTGAACTAAACAAACACCTGCAGGAACTGAACTAAACAAACACCTGCAGGACTGAACTAAACAAACACCTGCAGGAACTGAACTAAACAAACACCTGCAGGACTGAACTAAACAAACACTGCAAACTGAACTAAACAAACACCTGCAGGAACTGAACTAAACAAAACACCTGCAAGAACTGAACTAAACAAACACCTGCAGGAACTGAACTAAACAAAACCTGCAGGAACTGAACTAAACAAACACCTGCAAGAACTGAACTAACAAACACCTGCAGGAACTGAACTAAACAAAACACCTGCACTGAACTAACAAACACCTGAACTGAACTAAACAAACACTGCAGGAACTGAACTAAACAAACACCTGCAGAACTGAACTAAACAAACACCTGCAGGACTGAACTAAACAAACACCTGCAGGAACTGAACTAAACAAACACCTGCAGGAACTGAACTAAACAAACACCTGCAGGAACTGAACTAAACAAACACCTGCAGGAACTGAACTAAACAAACACCTGCAACTGAACTAAACAAACACCTGCAGGAACTGAACTAAACAAACACCTGCAGAACTGAACTAAACAAACACCTGCAGGAACTGAACTAAACAAACACCTGCAGGAACTGAACTAAACAAACACCTGCAGGACCTTCAGAGGCTGGAACAAAGTTTGAGATGGACATTTGTCTGAGCCAATCAGATTTCACTGAGTTATGGGCGGGATCATAACACCAAATCTTCCGGACCTTCGTGAAAACCCTGTAAAAGTGTAACGTAATCGAGACCACAGCGACGAAAACCACACTGGACGCCTCTGGAAGAAGAACGAGAAGAAAGAGAAAGACCCATGAACCAGAGAAGTGTTTTTGTATTTTAACTACAAAAACTCTTGTTCTACTGATAGATAATTTTACTCGTTTAGTGAAATTCACTCAAATCATGATCAAACTTTCTTAATCCAGGTCGTCTTAACTCGGCTAGACTTTATTTTTGCGACACATTTGACATTTTTACTGTTTTGAGGATTAAATTGTTTGTGTTTCAGATGAACTTTGCACAAGAACTGATTTAACAAAGACTTTTATTGTTGTGATTTAGACTTTATTTTTTATTGAATCATAAAATCAATTTGAAATAAATCGTCTCAAATCAAAAATCGAAATCTGTATCGTATCGGCAACTTCTTAACGATCCTCGCCTACTGTGGAACATTCTAGACAAAGCAACAACAAACATGTCCATGGAGTCGAGGAGGTGACGCACCCTCCACCAGAAAAGTTACGCAGTGCAGCTTTAAGGAAGAAAGAGAACACAGGACAAAAATCATACAGGCTCAGATCTTTTAAATTACACGACTTGGCAACATCAAAATAATTTCTGAACATTTTCTTAAATAATTTCTACAAATAATTAAAAATATGTTAAATTATCATTTTTAAAGAATGGCAGAAGATGTTTATTCCAACGTAAATTAAAGTTATTTCAAAAGGAGAGTTCTGTCGTCCGTCTTCAGCAGCATTAGTAATAATTTATCATAGGAAAAGTCTTTTTATTTTCTGTAGGTAAATAAATCAAACGCCCCTCCGGAAGTCGGGTGTGGGAGAAGAAAGGATCTCCACTCGTCTATTCTAAAGGCAGCGCGTTACTGAGGGTAGAAAAAGCAGTTCAGGAGCAAAGCGCGAGTGGAGCAGAGCAGGAGAACGATGAGTATCTACAAACGGCACAACGGCTTGAATTCACTCTGGACTTTGGAAACACAAACCCCCAAAGTCTGAAGAAATTTAACGTTTTCCAGCAGGATTTTGGCATCACTGATAATTTACGCTCAGAACCAAAATCTTCAAAATGTGAAATACGTCTTTGACATGTGTTTTTTACCGGTCAAAAGTTTCAGAAAACCCTCATTTTTCTTCACGCAAATCCAGTGAGTCGCTTGAAATGGTCCAAAGGAAAAAAAACTGAACAGACAGAGGTTTAAAAAAAAAGCTAAAAGAGCAAAACAAAGTCCAAGTTCTGCCAAAACCACCTCAGGAAAAAAAGAAAAAGACGGTAAAACTTGTGTCCAGACTTAAACCCATCGAGCTGAAGACTGAAGAGTGAAGCGACCGACAATTGACACACTTTCTCAACAATATTTGATTTGTGTTGTAAAAAGAACGAGCCACGAGTGAGTTCAGCTGTTACAAAAAAAAACTGTGAAAAGTGTGATGTCCTAAAACTTTTGACCGGTGTGTTTCAGTTTTGTAAATCACGTTTGAAGAAGACACATTATGTTTTTGTCAAGATTGTGTAACATCTGTGGGTCATTTTTTTAAAACACAAATGTAGGAAATGTTGTTTATTTTTTTAGTTGTGGTGAAATGGTGATGGGATGAATCTGGAACTAGTCTTAATTACTTTTGTTTTAAATGTCAAGTTTTTTTTAAGTGTTTTAACTCTGATGTTCCACTGGATTCAGAATTTTCCAGGACATAAACTTTACTCTTGGGCTGTGTTCAGTCTGCAGGGTTTAATGCTCAAATTTTTGGTGAAATCTGATTTTTTTTGTGAGCTCGCTCACATTTCCAGTTAAATGTGACGTGTGTGTGATCTCCAGTGTGAACTTTAAACGCTCCAGAAGTGTCACACACGACGACGTCACACACAGCGAGTGTGTTCAGTAAAATATTCAGGTCACACGTCCACGGCCGCTTCATTGGTTTGAGTTTTTATCCTCCTTGGGTTTTTCTCACACGCTTTTTATTTTTTGTTGAGTCAGGTCGACCTGTAGCTGCGCTCGCACATTTCTTTGACAATCATTTCAAAAACTGCCCGGTTCTGATAAGACTCTGACTCTGATTAGACTAAATAGGTCAGGAAACAGAGGTCAGGCCACAAAGGTTCTAAAATTAGACTGAAGGGCCTGACAGGAGCAGATGATGGAGAGAAAAAAAATAACACGAGATGTGTAGAAAAGCTGAGCTTGAATTTCAATTGAAAGTCACTACAAAACATCACAACAAAATATCTGTCATTCTAAAACACTGAAAAATAATTAATAATATATATATATATATATTTTATTATTATTACTAACAGTTTCTATTTTAAAGCAATGAAAGTTCTGTTCTCCTTCAGGATATTATCATCATCACTCTCCTCCTGACTCTGTGTCTAAACTGGAATTCTCACTGATGATCAAAATGCCTGATTACAACATAACAACACAACTCTGCATGAGTCTAGACCAGGGGTGGGCAAACTTTTTGGCTCGCGGGCCACATAGGGTCTCAAAATTTGCCTGAAGGGCCGGACAGAACACAGGACATGGCGTGTTAAGAGCTCGGCTGCATTATATTTGTATTTACTCTTATGTAGGAAGCGAACTACAACATCACCACGAAAAGACTCAGAACACGTGAAAAGTTAACAGATCTGCTCTACTGCAAACCACAGGTGAAGGCTGATTTTTAAATGATTAGGTTCTACTCTGGCCAGTAGGTTACATGCTCACACATCTACACATGAAACACAACAAGGATCTTTACATATTTCATTTGTTAAAACTTTTAACACTACATCTTCACAGTTTCTGTCTTTGATTTCTGCCAACTCAAAATGGAAGCAGTGCATCTTATATCTTAAACACTTCTACTTCACTCATGGTCTGAATAACTCCTGTAAGAACACTTTCCCATAAAGCATTGCAGCCAACATAATACGCTGCACCTCAACGTATATACAGTGCGCCATCTACTGGGAAACGCCGGAAATGCAGGAAAAATAAAACATCAACAAGGTTTATAATTGTAACTTATTCAAGTTCAGCAAACCGGATTAAAAGGTTTAAAGGGCCGCATACAGACCCCGGGCCGTAGTTTGTCCACCCCTGGTCTCGACGGTTTGCGATTTCGGGCACCAGCCAATCAGAGAAGAGACAGACATTCTGTGTCGTCAGCGATTCCCCAGATCCCCGAGGATTTAAAGTCAGAACAAAGAGAATGTTTGGTGAATTTGATCTCGGGGAAAGACGTTATTGTTCTTCTTCCTACAGGATTTGGAGCTTTACAAACGTCACGACCAAACAGCAGCGACTGGTTCAATAAAAAAAGTCCCCGTCTCCTGTCAAGTGAATGAATCCTAATGCTGCAGGTCACACGGTTTCCACCAAATGAAACCAGCTCAGGAATCAGACTAACAATCCTCCAAATACAAATGAACTGTTGAACCTCACTTTCCCTCCACTGACCAGACTCTGAACCTGACCTGTAGGTGGATGAATGTGACCTGGACGTTCAGACTCAAGTCACATGTCCAAAAATCGGACATGTATGTGTTTGAGGAGCACATATCCAAGTGTCCTGGGTCACATTTGAAAAAATCAGCTCTGTGTGGTTCAGACACAGGAGCAAAGAGGAGAAAAATCAAATCAGATTTGGGTCACTTCAGACTGCAGACTGAACGGAGCCCGAGTAAATCTCTTTCTCCAGATTGTGAAACTTCAACCACTGATTTTAAACAACAATGTAACATGCGTAAAGTAAATTTCTTATGTGTCTTGTGTTTTTATGCAGGTATTTTATATTTTTTTATACGGACGGTGTTGAAAACTGTCACTTGTGCTAAAACACTCAAAGCGTTTGACTCGTCTAACGCGACTGTGACGTCCTTAAGGAACATGAATTAAAAATAATAATAATCAAAATCGTGTGAACAGTGACCGTGTGTGGACTCAAACGTGCACGAATCACTCTGAACAACTGAAAATGTGACATGAAAACAGCAGATTTCACATAATGCGTCTCCTTTAAAATGATTTGACTTGGAATTCTGATAAACATGTGGAAGGGGGTTTTGTGTCCTGTGATTCAAGCCATTTTCTAGGTTTTTGCAGTGTATGTTCACGAGTCTGGAGGAGTGTTCCTGAAGCACCCGCCCAGTCCACCGCGGGGGGGGGAGGAGTTGTTGTGAAAGTGCAGTACAGACGAGCGTTACTGCGCGAGCACCACTGGAATCAAAAGTTTCAAGTGTGAGGCGTCCGGTTCCTCCCAGTGGCTCCTCTTCAGGGCTCCTCTGGGCCGCGTCCCACTTCTCCCTCCTCACCTCCTCCTCCTGAAATACTCTCCTCGCCTCGGAAGGGAACGGCCGAGGAAGTCCCAGCCTCAGGAGACAAGAGAGAGGACAGAGGAGACAAGAGAGGAGAGAGAGACACGAGAGACAGAGGAGACATGAGAGAGGACAGAGGAGACATGAAAGAGGACAGAGGAGACACGAAAGAGGACAGAGGAGACAAGAGAGGACAGAGGACATAGGAGACACAGCAAGGACAAAGGACAGAGGACAGAGGACAGAGGGTGCAGTGTTTCCTCACAGACCAAACATCCTGGTGTGGTGCCCCTGTTCAAACGGTGAAGCCTCCATCAAGACTAAATCTTTGTAATTTGTGTTTTAGAATTATTTTGTCACAGTTAAATCAATGTTTTCATAAATCTGTCTCCATCTGAGGGGCGACTCACGTGTGGCACAAGGCGACTTCTTTGGAAAACCAATTCTGAAGAATAATCGACCGCAGGGTTAAATACGGAAGTGAAATGTTTTGGGGCCATGAGCCAATGAGCACAAACCCCTGAAACCAACACGACGCCATCAGGGATTCATCTTCCATGTTTTATTATAGTTCTATGGTTTAACCCCACTGACCCGTGTGTCTCTGAAAAAAAAAAGAGGCAGAATCAGTTTGTGGCACCACAGGTTGGTCTGTGTGAGTGGACAGACTTTCCTCTGACTGTTCAATACGACTGTTCTGAGCACTGTACTTACACTTGTTTTATTTTATTGTTTCCTTTTGTCCCTGTCCTTTTGTCCTTCCTTTGCCTCTGAGTTCTGGGACACGACAGAACCCGGAGCTTCAGACTGACGGCTGTAAAACTGAGGAGGAGGAACCAAGAGAAAAGGCGTGAGGAGAGAGAAGTGAGACGAGCTCTGGTGAAGTCTGCAGCAGCACGAGGAGGCGGCGGCTCTCAAACATCTCAAGGCTGATGTGTCTGAAGGTTCGGGTCATAAACAGGACTTTGCTCAAAATGGCACAGGAGAAAAGTTTGGAGATGTTTTTTTTGTGTGTTTTTTTTAACAGATTCCACTTCAAAGTTAAAGGGCCCAATGTCGCTTTTCTCTCTTTAACGTTAAAGTCGTTTCCTCGACACAAACAGACCTGGAGCTGTGGTTTGTTTCATTCACAAGTTTAACACATTTAGCACGAGTTCTTCTCTCATTCACCTTGTGATGTCATCATGTGGTGATACAGGAAGTGCTCCAGTGTGTTTTTAAACTCCACACACCTTCACTAAAATCACATGGATCATTTCAGCTCAGAGATCTGTTCTGAGGGGGAGGAGCTGTTCATTCAGAAATTAAACCCAACTCCAGGTTTATGTTCCTGGTTTATTTCTCCAGACCAACATCTCGTTTTCATCCTGACAGTTTTGCTTTCTGCTTCATCCTCAGGTTTATGGGACATTGTTGAGACTGAAGCTGGATCATCCAAATAACAGAACAACATCAATCACACAGTGAGTGATGCCACATTAGGGGAGATCAATTTTAAAGGTCTCCTGTTAAACAAATGTCCTTCCACTCTGCTGTGCAATTCTCAGTACATTAAATTTACAACACATGTATTTGTTGACTTCTAAATTTGATTTTTCACCATTCACTCTGTGAAACCACTCAGGCTTTTATGTCTTGAACACATGTGTCTCACTCACGGTCTGAACACACCTACAGAAATGTTCCTCTGTCACCAGCTCCAACAAAAACCTTCCCATGATGCATTGCAGCAGTCAAGTTTATGGGTCGCTACAATATTTAAATTTAGTCAAGAATTATTAAAAATTACAAAATAATCACATAATTTGTGCTAAAAGAGTGGACTTTTTTTCTTCTTTTTTTTTTTTTTTTTTAAAGAAAACTGATTGTTATTCGTTCTCTTTATACAGTCTCTAGTCTACACATCATCACTTGTTGTTTTTGTGCTGGAAATGTGATTTGAAAAAGTGAAAATCATTTCCAGTAAAAGACAAAGTGTCAGTCGTCCTTGTTTAGGTTCATTAAACAAACACGAACAGATTCATCGCTGCGACAAAGAGCTGCTGCAGAGGCTGAGAGCTCCTGTGTCCTGTCATCAGCTGATTTAAACAGGTTTTGTTTGTGTTTTTATCTCGGTGGAGTCAGGACGACAGCGCCACCTGCAGACACACTTCCCCACCACACGATCCAGGAGCGTGAGAGGAAAACAGCCCCTCGTCCCGGTTTATCATCCTGTGGGCACGTTTACATATTTCAATTTCCTCTTTAATCCATAAAAGATGTTTGTCGTGTGTTTGTCCCAGTGAAATTTGTTTAAACCTGTTTAAATCTGCTGAGCAACATCACGAAACATCTGAGGAAGAGTCTGAGGAAGAGTCTGAGGAAGAGTCTGAGGAAGGATCTGAGGAAGGGTCTGAGGAAGGATCTGAGGAAGAGTCTGAGGAAGGATCTGAGGAAGGGTCTGAGGAAGGATCTGAGGAAGAGTCTGAGGAAGGTCTGAGGAAGGATCTGAGGAAGGTCTGAGAAGGATCTGAGGAAGGGTCTGAGGAGGAAGGATCTGAGGAAGGGTCTGAGGAAGGATCTGAGGAAGAGTCTGAGGAAGGGTCTGAGGAAGGGTCTGAGGAAGGGTCTGAGGAAGGATCTGAGGAGAGTCTGAGGAAGGTCTGAGGAAGGATCTGAGGAAGGTTCTGAGGAAGGATCTGAGGAAGGATCTGAGGGAAGGGTCTGAGGAAGGATCTGAGGAAGAGTCTGAGGAAGGATCTGAGGAAGGGTCTGAGGAAGGATCTGAGGAAGGGTCTGAGGAAGGATCTGAGGAAGAGGTCTGAGGAAGGGTCTGAGGAAGGGTCTGAGGAAGGATCTGAGGAAGGATCTGAGGAAGGATCTGAGGAAGGGTCTGAGGAAGGATCTGAGGAAGGATCTGAGGAAGGGTCTGAGGAAGGATCTGAGGAAGAGTCTGAGGAAGGGTCTGAGGAAGGGTCTGAGGAAGGATCTGAGGAAGGATCTGAGGAAGGGTCTGAGGAAGGATCTGAGGAAGGATCTGAGGAAGGGTCTGAGGAGCAGAACAAACTGTCAGGACAAAAACAAACTCTGGGTCTGAAAAAAGAACCTAAGAAGATAAATGATGTGAAGACCAAATGAGGCGAGCTCCAGGTTTGTCTGAGGAGGTTGTGTCTCGTGTGATATTGGACCTTTAAATAAACGGTGAAGAAACAGTAGTTTGTTTTATGGCTAAGAGCAGGAGGTCCGCAGAGGCCCTCAGACCTCCGCTCTCTTTCACCAGGCAGTGCCCACAGTAGACGCGGCTCCTCCGGCGGGGGAGGAGGCCGGTGTCCCTCAGGGGCCAGTGTGGGGCCCCCTGAGCGTGGCTGCGGTGTGGCGGTCGGGGCGGCAGGCGGCGCTCTCGGGCCCCTCACTCCTCGGTGTTTTCCGCGTCTCTCCGCCGGGCGCGTTCCCTCTGCCGCCGACTCTTCTCCACCACCACTCGCAGCTCTTTGATTTTCTTCTTCAGCAGAGCTCGATCCTGAGACGAGCTCAACCCCAGAGCCTGAACACACACACACACACACACACACACACACACACACACACAGAACACACACACACACACACACACACACACACACACACACACAGACACACACACACACACACACACACACACACACACACACACACACACAGACACACACACACACACACACAGACACACACACACACACACACACACACACAGACACACACACACACACACACACACACACACACAGACACACAGAACACACACACACACACACACACACAGACACACACACACACACACACACACACACACACACACACAAACAGTTTATATTTAGACTTTTGTGAATATTGTGCTTTTATCTACTATAGTTCTGTTTCCCTAATCCAGAATTTCCACTAACTAAACTACACAACTGCAACACACGTCTGTATGAGCCTAAACTAGAGGTGGGCAAACTACGGCCCAGGGGCCGTATGCGGCCCTTTAAACCTTTTTATCCGGCCTGCCGAACTTGAATTACAATAATAAATCTTGTTAATGTATTATTTGTCATGCATTTCCGGTGTTTACCAGTAGATGGCGCAGTGTGTGTGCGTGTGTGTGTGTGTATTTACATTGAGGTGTGGTGTATTATGTTGGCCGCAATGCTTTATGGGAAAGTGTTCTTACAGGAGTTATTCAGACCATGAGTGAAGTAGCAGTGTTCAAGATATAAGGCTGCACTGCTTCCATTTTAAGTTGGTAAAAATAAATGCCATGTTGAAATTCTTGATGCATGGGACAGTTTGAGGTCTGGTTATACTGCACATGCAGGAGTGTGGCTCTGTGGGATGAGCTCTGTTGTGGAGCTGTTCCTCAGTTAGACTTGAAGATGGTTTGCTCACAATACACATTAGCTTGTGATGTGCTGTGGAACAGATCTAAACACTTTAATTTGCTCTTAACACTGTTCGTCCTGTGTTCTGTCTGACCCTTCAGTCAAATTTCAGGACCATATGTGGTCCACAAGCTAAAACGTTTGCCCACCTCTGGTCTAAACCCAACCAAACCTTCCCTCTGCTGGACTTGCTTGTCCATTTTAAGCTGTAACACACAGTGCACAAGGACCTTCTAACTTACTTTGACTTTGTCAACTTCACTTTCACTCTGTTATGAAGGAAACAGTGCAGTGTTACGTGCTTGAACACTTCTGCCTCACTCATGGTCCAAATACACCGACGAGAATAACTCCTGTCAATCCGAAAGAACACTTTCCCATAAAGTATTGCAACTGACATAATAAGCCACACCTCAATGTATATGTAGTGCACCATCTACTGGGAAACACCGGAAATGCAGGAAAAATAAAACAATAACAAGGTTTATTACTATAATTTATTCAAGTTCAGTGGGCCGGATTAAATAGTTTAAAGGGCCGCATACAGCCCCCGGGCCTTAGTTTGCCCATCCCTACACTAGACAGAGCTCACACTGACCAATCAGCTGTGAGCTGTGTGTTGGCCAGAACCAACCCGACCGCAGACACTCTCCTCCTCTGGACGTCTTTTGTCAAATGCAAACTTTGCACTTTTTATTGCACCTTTAATTCACAAATTTATCTCATAAAAACAACAATGATCATTGACAGACATGTTCACTCTCCGATTTGTTTGCTGTTGTGCCATTGGGCAATTACCTGGACACCACCGAGTGCTCCGGAGCGTTACATACATCACGATTGAATATCAGTGATTGGTTAAATAAAAAAAAGTCCCCCTGTCTATTGTTGAGTGAACAAATCCTAATGATCACTGTGGTCACACGGTTTACACCAAGTGAAACCAGCTGAAGAATCAGAGTAACAGAATCCACAGCAAAGAAGAAATTCAATCTGTTAACTGAACAAACATTTATTCTAGAATTAGACTTATTTAGGCTGAAAATGTTTCTCAGCTCATCCAAACTGCTTCTTCAGTTCTGGTCAGACTCTGGTGACACTGTCTTATATCAGCCTGAAGGGGGCGCTCACTGCACTGAAAGTAACACCTGCCTGTTTCCAGTTTGTGTTTGTAGCTCGGCCTGTTCATCTGCACATCTCACTGTTGTTCTCTCTGTTTTAGGTCAGAGGATGGACTTGGAGATGGACACAGATGATGTCTGAGCCTCCAGTTCTGTTCAAGGATGGATGATCTTTTCTAACCAAAACAGCTTCTTGAACCCTGGGAGCTCCCGGCAGCTCTCACCCCCTTCCAAGCAGCTCACCAATTTCTGATTTAAAATATTGTGCTTAATAACTAAACTCTGATTATTTACCTTTTTAAATGTATTTTGATTCTAACCTGTGCACTAATAAATGGATAAAGGTTTATGTTTTATATGTTTTATAGTCGAGTTTGAGCTGATGTCATTGTTATTAAAAGTCCGCGTTGCTGCTGGGAAATATTTTGGTCGGAGGCAGAAACACGGTAGCGTCAAACACAGTGTGTAACCTCACGTATTCTCCCTGATAATGGTAAATTCCTGCTGCATTATCGGACGCACAAATAGAAACACGGAAGAAGGAAAATGTCTTTTTCATATTCTGAGTGAAAAGAACCACTAACGGTGAATTAAACGACTTTCAAACATCCGCAGAGCAAACGTAGAAGATCCTAACAAACCGTGGACTCAACAAGTTCAACAACACATCCAGACTCTTGGAGGTTTTCATCTTTTCTGCTGTGAATGGCCCAGGAGTTTCACCAAGTCATTGTGGATGTCGCCCAAGTGAATATTTGTCCAGGGAGTTGGAGATTCTGACCAGAAATTTGGTTTGGTCCAGGTTCTGTCGGGGTTGAAAAGTGGGATTTGTCGTCCGTCGATGTTTATGACCAGTTTCTGGTCAAATGGTCTTGGGTCGTCTGCCGTTAGAGTGGAGAAATAACCGGGATCAATACCCTTTACGTGTTTTCTCGCTCCGTCCGTCATGTTCAATTAGTGTTTCTTGCCGCCGACCAAAATAATTCCCAGCATGAAACGCACGCTTTTGTCAACAATGAAACTCGACTATGTTTATGTTTTAATGTTCCTCGTTAAAGCTTCGCCGTGGCTCCTACACTTTATCAATTTCTTGCGCTCGCTAACATGAGCAGCTCTCTGTCTTTTTTGTTTTGTAAAAGTCGCTCACAAGAGGAAAAAGTTTGGAGACTCCTGCTCTAAAAATGTCGATAAGTTTTTGATGAGGGAACATCATAACACGGGCGAAAACTCCAGAAAAGTAGATTTTCCATGAAGCCTTTTTAAACGAGTTGTACCTTGAGGTCGGCGTTGTCCAGCTGCAGCAGCCGTTGTCCGTCGATGTTCTTGGCAGTGAATTGTGGGAGATGAAGTTCCAGCCCGAGACCCGAGAGCCAGAGAGACACCTGCTCCGAGCTCCAGTCTGCCACAGCGCGACCCTGGAGCTGCAGCTGCTGGACCTGCTGCTCGTCCAGGATCTGAGGAACCAGGAGGAACACAGAGGAACCTGAGAGCTGGAGGAGTCCAGGGTCCAGGTCAGGGGTCAGGGTCAGGGGTCAGGGGTCAGGGGTCAGGGGTCAGGGTCGGGTTTAAGACGCTGCATCTGATCTTTACTGAATTAAAACCACAGACTGTGAAGAAGTGGACGTGAGTGTGACGTCCCCCACAGAGTTCAGCTCCAGTCAAATGAAGTTCATGAGGTGAGCAGAGTCTGTGTACCGCTCGTTCTTTTCGATTTCAATTAAGAACGAAAAACAATTAAATTCAAAAACTGTTTATTTAATTTTTCCATTTTAGTGTAAAAAAACAAACAAACTCTATTTCCAATATTTCATTTAAAGTTTCAAATTTCAAATAACACCAATAAAAAAACAGTCTTGGTGCCTATTTCAGTTCTGATATTTTATTCTCTCTCGTTTATTTGCCCCGGAAGTTCTAGGTTTGATTGACAGCTCCTGCGTTTTTAACCTCCTCCGTCCTGATTGGCTCTTGTGTTGCTATGAGACTCGCGGGCGGATTTACAAATATGGACCTGACTCCAGATTCACTCCTGTAACCACGGCAACAGGAGCTTCATCTGAACTGAAGTCTGTAGAGACGACGACACACAACACACACACACACACACACAACACACACACAACACACACACACACACACACAACACACAGACACACACACACACACACACACACAACACACACACACACACACACACACACACACACACAACACACACACACACACACACACGTATAACACTTTACACAGACTGAGGGTCCGACTGACACAGGACAGAGGAGTGTGCTCATGAGTGTCACACATGTTACACACACATGTTACACACACACGTTACACACACACGTTACACACACACGTTACACACACACGTTACACACATACGTTACACACACACGTTACACACACGCACATAACACATGCAGTGTCTTACCTCGTCTTCGATCATGTCCAGACTCTGAGCAGCACAAACACAGAACCGCACACACACACACACACACACACACACACACACACACACACACCAGAGAGTTACACAACTCAAAATCAGCATAAAGTCTGAATCAGTGAAGCTCGTTTTGCTTTGAACACGTCACGTCTCACATACAGTCGCTTTAAAAGAGACAATAAATGACTTTAAAACCACGAGCGCCTCCCAGACCCCGGAGCCCCGGAGCCCCCCGAGCCCCCGGAGCCCCGAGGCCGGGCCCCCGGCCCCGGAGCCCCCGGAGCCCCGGAGCCCCGGAGCCCCCGGAGGCCCCGGAGCCCCGGAGACCTGGATGCTCCGTTCACTTTCTGCCGTCACAATAATGTTTACGATAATCTCAGTGCACAAACCTCGTCTGACGACAGGGTCAGGGGGGAGGGGCCCAGTTTAGCTCCGCCCCCGACGCCGCTGATCTCCACCGAGCTGCTGCTGCTGCCGCTCAGGTCCTCACTGAGAGACGGGCCCTACAACACAGAACACGTCAAGGACCACCAGGACCAGGACCAGCACCAGGACCAGCACCAGACCAGGACCGGCACCAGGACCAGGACCAGGACCAGGACCAGCACCAGGACCAGGACCAGGACCAGCACCAGGACCAGCACCAGGACCAGGACCAGCACCAGGACCAGGACCAGCACCAGCACCAAGACCAGGACCAGCACCAGGACCAGGACCAGCACCAAGACCAGGACCGGCACCAGGACCAGGACCAGCACCAGGACCAGGACCAGGACCAGGACCAGCACCAGGACCAGGACCAGGACCAGCAGCCGGGTCCAGTGTACTGGGCCGGGTGAGCCGCCGCAGCTTCTTCCTCCACATTTCCCACACAGAGAAACTCAGTCTGTTGGTTTGATTGTGACGAATGTGATGAAGTTTTTTTAGAATTATTTTTCAAGACTTCACTTAATGTTCTTCCTCATGCAGCTTTTGTAGCTTTTGAGCTCCAAGAATCATAATTATTGCACTTCTTGAGAATAAAACACTTCATATCTGCAGACAGAAAACAGCAGAATTATTCTGACCTCAAAAACTCCTTATACAATATTTATGTCCTGGAGAAAACAGAAGGAGAATCATGTGAGGAGCTTTAAGTTCTTGTGCTCTTCTCTTTCTTAAACATCTGTATGGAAATGATTTTAAAAGTTTTTTTTTCCATGCGCTGTGGTTGGTCTGAAAGTGTTTCTCTGTGGGGAAGCGTCGAGGTGAATCAGCTCCTCAGATGATTGGCTTAATGTGATTTCAGTTATGATCAGCGTCTGAAGAGGAAACACCCAGAGCATCTTTAAGGCAGAGGAGGGGAGCTCGGGTCAGGAGCTCGGGTCGGGAGCTCGGGTCGGGAGCTCGGGTGAGGAGCTCGGGTTGGGAGCTCGGGTCGGGAGCTCGGGTGGGGAGCTCGGGTCGGGAGCTCTGGTCGGGAGCTTGGGTGAGGAGCTCGGGTCGGGAGCTCTGGTCGGGAGCTCGGGTGAGGAGCTCGAGTGAGGAGCTCGGAGCTCGGGTCGGGAGCTCTGGTCGGGAGCTCTGGTCGGGAGCTCGGGTGAGGAGCTCGGGTGAGGAGCTCGGGTCGGGAGCTCTTGGTCGGGAGCTCGGGTGAGGAGCTCTGGTCGGGAGCTCGGGTGAGGAGCTCGGGTGGGGAGCTCGGGTGGGAGCTCGGGTGAGGAGCTCGGGTGAGGAGCTCGGGTGGGGAGCTCGGGTGAGGAGCTCGGGTCGGGAGCTCTGGTCGGGAGCTCGGGTCGGGAGCTCGGGTCGGGAGCTCTGGTCGGGAGCTCGGTCGGGAGCTCGGGGTCGGGAGCTCGGGTCGGGAGCTCGGGTGAGGAGCTCGGGTGGGGAGCTCGGGTGGGGAGCTCGGGTGAGGAGCTCGGGTCGGGAGCTCGGGTCGGGAGCTCGGTCGGGAGCTCGGGTCGGGAGCTCGGGTCGGGAGCTCGGGTCGGGAGCTCGGGTGAGGAGCTCGGGTCGGGAGCTCGGGTCGGGAGCTCGGGTCGGGAGCTCGGGTCGGGAGCTCGGGTGAGGAGCTCGGGTCGGGAGCTCGGGTCGGGAGCTCGGGTCAGGTTGAACTTCCAGTAACATGAAACATTCTTGACATTTTGTATTGTTTAGAAAATAAAACATCTTGACTGTTCATATGTTTCCTCTCCACACTTCACTCTCTCACCTTTACACCAAATGCTGTAATTTTCACTTTCTCAGTGTTAATCTC
>NW_026571175.1:38026245-38073745 GCF_026225935.1 Boleophthalmus pectinirostris | reverse complement strand
AGGAGAACAGAGGAGAACAGAGGAGAACAGAGAGAACAGAGGAGAACAGAGGAGAACAGAGAAGAACAGAGAAGAAGAGAGAAGAACAGAGAGAACAGAGAAGAACAGAGGAGAACAGAAGAACAGAGGAGAAGAGAACAGAGAGAACAGAGGAAGAACAGAGGAGAACAGAACAGAGAGAACAGAGGAGAACAGAGGAGAACAGAGAAGAACAGAGGAGAACAGAGAAGAACAGAGGAGAACAGAGAGAGAACAGAGGAGAACAGAGGAAGAACAGAGGAGAACAGAGGAGAACAGAGGAGAACAGAGGAGAACAGAGGAGAACAGAGGAGAACAGAGAGAGAACAGAGAAGAACAGAGGAGAACAGAGAGAACAGAGGAGAACAGAGGAAGAACAGAGGAGAAGAAGAACAGAGGAAGAACAGAGAGAACAGAGAACAGAGAGGAGAACAGAGAGAACAGGAGAACAGAGGAGAAGAGAGAGAAGAACAGAGGAGAACAAGAGAGAACAGAGAAGAACAGAGGAGAACAGAGGAGAACAGAGGAGAACAGAGGAGAACAGAGGAGAACAAGAGAGAGAACAGAGAGAACAGAGAGAACAGAGAGAGAACAGAGAGAACAGAGAAGAACAGAGGAGAACAGAACAGAGAAACAGAGAAGAAACAGAGAGAACAGAGAGAAGAACAGAGGAGAACAGAGAAGAACAGAGAGAGAGACAGAGAGAGAACAGAGGAGAACAGAGAGAACAGAGGAGAACAGAGGAGAACAGAGGAGAACAGAGGAGCACCGAGTGTTGAGTGAGTGAATAATGATCTGTGACGTGTTCTGTGGATCTTGAAAGGTTCTGTATAAATACATGAATGAATGAATCTGTCATGAGGAGCATGAACACAATAAAGGTGCTGGACAAAACTCTGTTGTGTGATTCTGTTTGTTCTGATTTGGAATTTCAAGAATTTTGACTTTGACAAAGAGGAAGGATTAAAGATTTAAATATTGACTGTTGAAAGTGAAGGAGGCGTGGTCCTGCTCCTCCGGCTCTGATGACAGATCACACAGGTGTTTCCCTGCTCCTGTGCACGGAGCCTGGGGCCCGGGGCCCGGGGCCCGGAGCACAAACCAGGACTGTGCACTTCCAGCTGCAGCCCACAGGGGGCGCACTTGTTTATGTGGGTGACACTTTGGGCAGCGTCGAGTCTTTTTGATCTAAATGTTAAAACTTGCTCCAGTGACGTGCAGACGCAGAGTGCGGCGCTTCTTTTACACAAAAAAATACAATTTTTCATTTTTTCATTTTCTGAATAAAAATAAATGAAATAAAATAACAAAGTGATGAGTTGGTGAAGAATTCACATCAAAGTTTTAACAGTTGTGATTTGAAGTTTATAAAATGTCCAAAAGAGAAAACACAATTGAAACAAGTTCACAAATCTCTTGTATTGTTTTTCTTTTGGAGAGTGAGATGAGAGAAACGGCAGAATTAAGTCACAAATGTGTGTTTTTAAAGATCATTTTGTTTATGTGCAAAATAATTAGTGATGAATTTTTATGGGTCTTTCAAAAAGCAAAGCAAAAAAAAAAACTGCCTTTCCCCTTTGCTTCGGTCACCCTGAGGTTCAGCTGTGAAAGCTGAAGTGAAAACCATTTCAGGGACTTCATCCTGAAGCTCCGAGACAGAAGGACGAGGGTTTGGACTCTGACGGTTGGAATATAAAATAATCAAATAAAACTGTTGTTTAACTGGTTCAGGCTGTGACATGTGACACTGGGAGAAAGTGCACTGGTCTGAGCAGAGGACGCTCCACTCCTGACCCCCCCCAATGACTCCTGCCCCCTCCTGCCCCCTCCTGACCCCCCCCAATGACTCCTGCCCCCTCCTGCCCCCTCCTGACCCCCCCAATGACTCCTGCCCCCTCTGCCCCCCTCCTGACCCCCCCCAATGACTCCTGCCCCGTCCTGCCCCCTCCTGCCCCCCTCCTTCCCCCTCCTGCCCTCCTGCCCCCCTCCCCCTCCTGCCCCCTCCTGCCCCCCTCCTGCCCCCTCCTGCCCCTCCTGCCCTCCCCCCCCTCCTGCCCCCTCCTGCCCCCTCCTCCCCTCCCTCCTGCCCCCTCCTGCCCCCCTCCTGCCCCTCCTGCCCCCCTCCTGCCCCCTCCTCCCCCCCTGCCCCCCCTGCCCCCTCCTGCCCCCTCCTGCCCCCCTCCTGCCCCCCCTGCCCCCCTCCTGCCCCCTCCTGCCCCCTCCTGCCCCTCCTGCCCCCCCTGCCCCCTCCTGCCCCTCAACGTGTGAAGCGAGCACCAGGCCGTGAGTGGAGGAAAGTGTTTCCTGCGTCACACTTGACAAAAGCGTCCAGCAGACACTTATGTAACATGAGAAGGCGCTCGGCCCACGGGCGCTGCACGGGCGCTACGGACGGGCGCTGCGGACGGGCGCTGCGGACGGGCGCTGCGGACGGGGCTGTGCGGACGGGGGCTGGAGGACGAGCACATGATACACGAGAAGAAGAATCACCACAAACAAACGACGAGACGAGAAAAGACCGACGTGTTTTAACTCGTCCCCGTCACAAAAGACCTGCGGCTTTGTCAAATGTTTTTAAAGTCAGACACTGATCGATGCTCAGACTGATATCAAAACTACTGATACTCGATACTCATTTGAGGAAGAACCGATACTGCCAAATATTATAATCATCTGCTGAAGTCTGACCTCACAATTTTTTAGACATCAACAGAGTTCAAAATGCAGGATTTTTGTGGCTTTTGAGCAGTTTGTGTGTTTGTAGAGTTGGACAGGTGTGTGTGTGTGTGTAGAGTTGGACAGGTGTGTGTGTGTGTGTGGTGTGTGTGTAGAGTTGTACAGGTGTGTGTGTGTGTGTGTGTGCGCAGCAGAGGTTTACTTACCCGGACCTGTAGACCCTGGATCTCGGCCAGATGAGCCTTCTCAGCCTCCTCCAGTCTCCTGCGCTCTGCATCCTCCTTCTGCAGCAGCTCCACCTCCCTGCGCACACACACACACACACGCACACGCACACACACACACACGCACACACACACACACGCACACACACACGCACACACACCACGCACACACACACACACGCACACACACGCACACACACACACACACACACACACACGTTTGAGTTTTTAGACCTATCCACATAAGTCTACATTCAGACCTTCAGGCTCAAAGTGATTTACAACAAGGAACCACTCACACACTCACACACAGACACTGGGGGTGAGGTGGGTTAAGTGTCCTGCCCAAGGACACAACAACAGCATTCATCTGTAGGAGCTGGAATCACACCAGCTCCTGTGGGTCAGTGGATCTGACACTCAACCAATGATGTTTATGTCAAGAGTGGGAGACAAACCGCCAACCTTCACATCAGGAGACAAACGCTCAACCTACTGAGCCACTGTCGTCACTGTCACTGTGTTTGAGGAGCCACGATGGACGAGTGTGACTGATGTTTGTTACTGCACGAGTGAAAACTGCAGCTCCACTGAGAACTTTAATGTACAGTTTAATCTACAGACTGAACAAATTAGACAATGAAATAATAACGTCAGTCACAAATATGAGACATCAGTCCAACATGAGGAAACACTGGTGTGGTTCTTTTAAAAACATAAATATTTGTTGTTTTGTAATGTCACTGTCCTTTTCTGTTTTAAAAATGGACCATGAGGAATAAAGATGATGATGACTTCAAATCGATTTGATACAGTTCAGTAAAAATAAAGTCTAAATCATGTCTGTGACACTTCAAGTTGTTGTTAAATCACTTCTTCTTGTGCAAAGTTCATATGAAACACAAACATTTTAATCGTCAAAACATTGAAAATGTCAAATGTGTCGCATAAATGAGTTTCCTTCTGAACAAACAAAATGGAGCTGGAACTAAATAATTTAGTCAAATAAACCAAAAAAATCCTCTTGGCGATATATCGATACAGCAGAACATGATATTGATACTGAATCATCACATTAAACCATCTGATATATCGATATTTTGATATTTTGCACACCTCTAGTCTCCCCCTTGCCTCCTTGTGTTCTTTATTTTTCATTGACACTGGAGCCAGGTCCACCTGTTTCATTTCAAAAGTCGAGTCGTCCTCGTGTGACATCAGGACACACGACACAACTTCTGTTCATTCTGCAACAAAAGTTCACAAGACGATGCAGCGGCACAGACGAGAGCGCAGCAGCGGACCTCAGTCTGCTGTGCACCTCCACCTCAAAGCCCCTGGACGCTCCTCTGAGGACAGTGAGGGACAAATCTGAGCCACAGAAAAGAAACGATTTGACAAAAGAGTTAAACCCTCCAGACCAAAGGGCAATTTTACTACATTTGTCCTTTTTTCTTATGTTTGTGTTTAAAACTCCTCCTTTTACCTCCTAATGAAATGTTCTACATCCTTTTTCTCTACAACCTGTTATTTCACAATCTGCTGCTGGACTCGTGTCATGTGACTGTAATAAAAACTAAAATTTTTTTAGACGCACGGCCGACGCACGGCCGACGCACGGCCGACGCACGGCGACGCACGACGACGGCCGACGCACGGCCGACGCACGGCCGCACGGCGACGCACGGCCGACGCACGGCCGACGCACGGCCGACGCACGGCCGACGCACGACTCCGAGTGCACTGGTCCATGTGATGAGAAGCGACGAGATGATTCAAACAGCACATATGTTGTTCATAAGTTTTCATTTTACCTCTGAGCACTTTTACTTCAGTGGGTTTGTTCTCAGTCGCTCGAGTCCAGAGTCGGGAAATACACCTGAAGTTTCACCGCAGGTTTCCAAACGTTTTCCTGGTTTGTGACGTAAACGTGAACAGAGCCTTTTTGACACTCATTTTCCCGACGTCGTCACACAGCGTAGGACAATAGGAGAATGCCGGAAATATGCTCTGAAAGCCACAACTCTCCGCGTTTTAAGGGAACGTTTCTATCATTTCTGGTTGAAAAGTTCTGTGCGGTTCTTTAAAACATGTTGCCAGGAACCTACACAATCAAAGAGGCTGTTTTTGTTAGGAAAGACTCCATCTCTGAACAGAAATGGAGGCTCAGAAAATCATCTGTCCCATTTCCATCTCCATCCTCAGACCTACAGACCTACAGACCTACAGACCTACAGACCAGCCTGTGTGCTCATAGTCTCTCCAACCTGTATCTCAGGAGTTACCAGCAGCTCTCCACCCCTTCAGAGTAACTCACCAAGGGACTTATGAATCTATGTGTTATGCTGAATAAGTAAAATTTGATTAATTACCATTGTAAATGTATTGTTTTGATGCCTGACTTTGTGCACTGAAAAATGGATAATGCTTCATGTTTTCCAGGCATCTGCTGATGTTCTTTGCCTAAGCTTTGCTGAGGATCTTAAATATACTCAACTTCTTGTTGAGGGGCAGGCAGCTCTCTGGCATTTTCATTTAGTAAAAGTAGCTCAGTGGAGGAAAAAACATTGGAGATCCCTGATAAAGCTGCATCAGGGGCCTGGATGATTCTGCTGCTGTGACTCAGACTCAGTCACACTTAAACCACAGCTCTGCTCTGTCTGCTCCTGCTGCTGTGACACTCGTCACTCTGATCTTAAAATGTTCAGATGAACCATGAACCTGCTCTATGTGATGCTGAGGTTTTTACAAAAGAAAACATCTTTCAGGGAGATTCAGTATTTTATCTTTGGTGCAGGATGTAAAGTTCATTTTGATCGACAAGAATAAATAAAATCAGGAACAGGATGTTTAAAAGTGACTGTGCAGAGCTCATGGACGAAGCTGTTCCACGTGGTGTAAAGTGTGAAGTGGAGAGTTTAGTGTGGAGTGATGTGATGTGATGGTGTTTTTTCTTATAACAGGACCTGTCTTTTTAAAGCACAGGGTTTCAGGAGGCGACAGGAGTGAGAGATGTTCAGATTGTCCATCATCTCAGAGGATAAAGTCTCTCTCTCTGTTTGAGCCGCTCACACTGGTCTGAGCTCGAGTCGTTTCTCTCTGCTCAGTTGGTTGTTAAAATGTTTTCTCACATTGACATCTGCGATATCCATAAATATAAGTCTCCTCTGAACGCCTCTCTGACCTGATCCCATCAAACGAGAAAAGCCCAGCTCTGTTTTTGAGCCGTGAGTCAGGAGCACGTTTGAGTTTGACCTTTAACCCCGCCCACACACTCTCTTCTGCTGATCTGATCTGATCTGTGCACGACACACACACCACTGACACTCACATGTTTACACTGGTTTCTCAGGACATTACTACCACTGAAAATGACTTATGTTCATCTGTATTTATTTATTTCATCACAACATGAACTTAAAAGGAAAGTTCTTCTATTCTTACACTTGGATTTATAAAGACACTGACTCAAAAGGAATTTAAATGCAAGATCTGAAATGGATTTTTCAGGATTTACTTTCAACATGGGTCCAAATGTGATCAGTTTCAAACGTGTCTCTGTAAACCCCGACTGGACGAGACCAGGTGAAGTGCTAGAGTTAAGATCAGTTCAAGAGGATCTGTCAGTCTAAACCAGTGGTGCTCAATACGTCGATCTTGATCCACCAGTCGATCACCAAGGTCGTGTGGGTAGATCTCCGTGTCTCGTCTCGGACTCGTGTTTGGACTCGGTCTTGTCTCTCACTCGAGGTCTGACACTCAACAAGTGTGATCATATTTGATTCCGGCCGCTGCTGTTGGTAATAATAGGAACCTGTTGTAGTACTCAGTAGTAGTAGTAGTACTTGTAGCGGGTGCAGGAGCGTGTGGGGCGTCTCAGTGCAGCCTGTGCGCTCATTTGAAACCCGCGGAGACTCTACGGCGCATCACAAACACACACGCTCCCTATGCACGGCTCGTCTGCGACAGCGTGTGCCCTCGTGTACCAGCGTGCATCACAGGGCAGGTTCAACTTCCTAAACATCCTACCTGTCCACCTGCCTCACGTCAGCACGCCGCCCCTCGCCTTTTCACGCTCTCGCTCCTTCCTGCGTACAGCCAACACAAGCCCCTCCCACAGTGCGGCTGATTAGAAGAACAAGACCAAACGTGAAGCAAAAACCAGTCTAAATTTGTGTTCCAGTGTTGGCACAAAGCAGGTCTACAGCATAGAGCGGATCTACAGAACAGACCTACTGCCACATTTGACTGAAGTTTGTCTAACAAAAGTGACAAATGCATCTGTGTTTGTCACGATGTGTGTTTGGTTTGGTAAACGTGCAGAGGCTGGTAAATATCACTGCAAAACCACAAAAGAATGAAACTCCAGTTTGGAACTTTAAAAAAACAGGTTTAAAAATCTTCCTTCACTTTTTTCACAGTTTTGTGTAAAGTGTCAGAGGAAGTTCTCTTAAAGAAGAGGTTCTCAAACTGTGGGGGAGGGTCCAAAAAAGGGGCACAGAGTGTTTCAGTGCAGTTTGTTTGACTTTGTATCAGGTAGATGATTTTGACTTGGTCATTTTGTAAGAAGCTCACATGATGAAAAAGTGTGAACACCTCTGGTCCAGGTGGAGTGTTTCTCCTGCAGGTTTGAGCCTGAGGAGCAGAAACAGACCTGAACTCAACTGTGAAGAACCACCAGCGTCGAGAGGAACCTGGACGTTTTATGAAAAATAATAACTTATAGATATTTGTAATTTAATCAGGGGTGAGACATTAGCACATTAATTATGATTAATTAATGTCAAAGAAAATGATGCATTAAAAACATTAACATAATTTATCACAGTTTGCCAAAGAACATGGAACATTTGTCGGTGCTCCATGTCGTGGTTCGACAATTACACTGACGCACACAGTTCACACAGTGGAGCAGGAAATCCTCAGGTTCTGCTGACGGGACATTTTTATAAAAAAAAAAAAAAATGACCTGATCGACAAAGGCGTCATTTATTGCAAACTGTGCAGAAAAGAGTTTCTTATGACAGACGCTCCTCAACACTACGACGACATTTAAATGTTCCACGAAACATCCTCCCAAAGCTTTACTTTGCCTTTAAGCAAAATCTGAAAAATTTGACCAAACTTTTAGCCAAATGTGCAAAAAAATCATCTGTGCTCAAGGGATTTTCAGCATAATCATTAGAAATTGCACTTTATGTTAATTTTATTATTATTTTTTTTAACCACTTGCACTATGTCAAGAAGTCAAGACAAACACGACGTTCAGAAAAGAACGACTCAAAGTAAAATGTCACTTTAACTTTAGTCTCTTCAGTTTTGGATCAGGACTTTAACTTTTGTCGACTATTTTGAAATGAAATGCAGTTTATTTTTTCAAGACATTTCTCCAGACACTAAAAGAGCTCGAGTTTAAAAGTGTTTGTGTGTTTTATTTGATGAAGTCGTCCAATAAAATTAATTAACATAAAATAAATGTTGCTTTAGGGGCAAATACTGTCATGTGATTAATTGAGGTTAATTCATTACAAAACCTGTCATTAATTAGATTTTTTTTTTTAATCAAGTCCGTCCCAAAAATTAAAAATTGCCCATAAAATCTGATACTTGAAGCTCTTGTGTTTCTCCTGAATGAAAAGCGGTGGTTCTTACTTCTGCTGGTAGTCCTTGATGAGCTTCTTGGCCTTGCTGTACTTCTTCTCCAGGGCCTGGTACTGGGCCTGGGCCTCCTTCAGATGTTCGTTGACCGTGTGGCACAGCGTCTGGGCTTCGATCCAGTAGCTCTCCAGCTTCAGCATCCTCTCCTTGTTCTCCTCGATGCTGGCCTTCAGCTGGCTCTTCTCCTTCTCCCAGCGCTGCTTCTCGCGCTCCACCGACGCCAACTGCAACACGACCAAAAGAACCGATCTCAAACCAGCGGAACGTCAACGGGAAGTGAAGACCACGCGATCTACGGAAGCACGTGCAAACCTCAAGACGCTTAAATCAGACTCTACACGAGACAAATGTTTGAACACAAGTCAGAAAGTTTACGATTCCACCAAATAAACCACATGATGTTAAAGGTGCTCAGTGTTTACAGAAGTCGCCTTAACCTGGACGCAGCATCGACCTGGAGATTTTAAAGCTGCTGTGGAACCGGAGCCAGAACATGAACAGATGATTTGTTTTAAGGAGGAGATCGAGGTGAACAAGGTTTTTGGTCGTGGCGTTTTGTGCTGTGGTTGTGTCTTTCTGCGTCTACGTCACAAAACCACGTGACCTGATGTTTCTGTCGCCGCATCGGAGTCAAACTCTCCGTCTGGACCAACGCGTCGTATTTGTGTGAGAGAAAATCTGAATTGAATAACAATAGTTTTGAGCTGTGTTGCTGCTGGATGTTCTGAGTCAGTTTGATAAAGAAGGAGAACAAAATATCTGTCGGATCCCGGCTGATAAAGATGGAGACAGAGAAGGAGATCGACATAAAAACAGAGGGATGGAGTTTTGTCAGTCAACATTTCATTTGTGATGAGGGACACAAAAGAAGAAGAGATTTACACTAATCGTCCAGTTCCTTATTCTCACTTTTTAACTTTAGGGGGAATTTTCTGTGGATTTGCTAAAGTATATATTTTTGGAAAGGTTATAGTTTATGGAGTCAGAAAATCAATGTTTGCATTTGTCCACATGTCGATATGACAGTTTGTTTTACTCATATTGTTGATGTGTTTCAACAGGATTTTACAACAAAAATTGACTTATTCCTGTTTACAGACAAGTTCATGTTCAAACTTTGTGTTGAAATCACGTTTTTCTTAAACTTTCAGGTTGTTCATAATATTATAATATTTTGTAAAAGAAAGAGTTCATCAATTAAAAAAGATTTGTGTAATAGATTTGTGTTTCTCTGCACAAATATTTGAACTTCTTGTTATTTTTGGGGTTTATATGACTTGAGTTTTCTGATCCAGACACTTTGGATCAAAGTCGTTTGGACACGACCCCCGGAACAAAATGAGTTTGACTCTTCTGGTCTAAGGTTCATGTGAGTAGGTTTTATATCTTTGTAACTCGCACCATTTGATTCTCTGACCCTGAAAATGTGGGTTTAGTTAAAATCAACATTTCAACTTATTCAGAGGCTGAGATCTTCCAAAATTAGATTTTTTTTAAATTCAATATGGCCGCCATATGGACATGTGGACAAATGCAAACATTGATTTTCTGACTCCATAAACTATAACCTTTCCAAAAATATATAGTTTAGCAAATCCCCCAACATTCCCACAGAAGTATATAAGGAACTGGACTATAAATGAAATGATTGATGCCAAAAGTATTTTTTTCTCGGAGGTGTGTAAAATATTAACCCACTTTGATCAGATTATGTCCCGTCATTCTTCACGTTCACCTCGTCACCAGTGAAAGACAAAACAAAACATTTGTTTATTTTCTATGAAAGAAGATCGAACATGAAATACTGCAGATACCAAAGGTTTACACATTAAACTGATAAAACTCCATCGGGATTAGATCAGGATCAGTTCCACAACCCAGAGGACGACTTCAGCTTCAAACTTCTCTAACGAGCTGGAGATTTCACACAGTTTCATGTCGTTTGTTCTGTTTAAAGTCGCCGTGATTATATTTGAACTGAATATTCACAGTCCTGACCTCCAGTACAACCACCAAAACATTAAATCAAATGACTGACACGACACACATGAATCCTTAATAGTGACGTTTGTCTTGTTGATGACGTGGAGGTGGATGAACACGACCTGGACGTTCAGACTGAAGTCGCAGGTCTAAAGTTCAGATATGTTTGGGTTTCAGGAGCACAGATCCAACGCTACGTTCAGACTTTAGCCTGAAGTGACCAAATCTGATTTTTCCGTCCCTCTGCTCCTGTATCTGATCTTTTAATGACGTCTGAACCACACACATCTGATTTTCTTCAAACGTGACCCAGGACACTTGGATCTGTCCTAAACCCCAAACAGATCTGATCTTGAACATGTGACTTGAGTCTGAATTCATCCACCTCCGCGTCAGAAGAACACGTTCACAAGCAGCTGCTGCGAGACAGAACAGCCCAACACCAACGCGTCTGCTCCCTGAAGAAGGTTGAAGACGTGTTTCCTCGTGCGAGAGCAGCAAGTCGGAGCTCACAAACGTTCACAAACATTCACAAACGTTCACAAACGTTCTTCTGGTCAGACGAAACAGTGAAGCTCAGATCGATCCCTCCACTCTGAGACTCTGCACACTAGGGACGGGCATTCGATGAAATTTTCTTAATCGATCGTCGGAAGAATTAACGATTGATTATCGATTAATCATTAATGTTTTTATATTAAAATGATCATCATTATTATTTCTATCTGCACTAATCTGCATCAATAAATTCAACTTTACGACATATAAACATAACGACTCTAGATCCACATCAGCTGTTTGACATTATAATGTGTTTAATTCAGTTTTGTTCAAATCTCACAGAAACAAAACTTAAAACCACATCACTAATTTACATAAACTAAGTGAAGATAAAACTCCAGCTCTTGTGTCGCTGATGTGGTTCAACTTGTGTTGGATTAAAAGACATGACTCAGGTGAATACAGGTCAGTGTGACCAGATTTGTGTTTGTCAAAACCAGGACAGCGTACGGGGGGAGGGGGGCGGGGCCTCGTCATCCACATTGAGCGACTCTCACCTGGAAAAACTTTTTCCCACTGGACACAGAAACATATGTGCTGCTTTATCCACTGTGCACATGGACTCACACTTGTCCCAACGCAACGGAAAGTGTGGAATTTCTTCTACAAATCATCGTTGCACATGGTTCACATTTACACTTCAGCAGGTTACAGACTGACCCACTGTTTGTGTCTCCTTCTGATGCAGAGACACATGTCCACACCTGTTTGGTCCCTACGCTACGCACAGAAACATACATTCGGTTTGTCGATTAACATGAACGTAATCGATGAAATTCTTAATGATCAATTATCGATTAATCGACTAATCCTGCCCATCCCCACCGCACACACACCATCGTTTCTACAAAACACCACGAGCAAAACCCTCGTCCTTCTCCTTCTCGGTCTCGTCCTTAAAACAAATCATCTGTTCATGTTCTGGCTCCGGTTCCACAGCAGATTTCAAGTCTCCAGGTCGATGCTGCGTCCAGGTTCAGGTCACTTCTGTAAACACTGAACACACTCATGATCATCTAACCTACAGTCTGAAGTCACATTTGAAAAAACTGGATCTGTGTCGTTCAAAGCTACAGGAGCAGAGGGGAGTAAAAACCAGATCTGGTCTCGTCAGGCTGAAGACCGAACCTGGTCTAAGTCCTAAAACACAAGGTCCAGGACAGGAAGAAGTCGAGGAACGTTCAAACATCAAAGTCCTGACGCGGATGAAGATCTTACCTTGTTCTTGAGCTTCTGGATCTCGGCCTCGGTCACTGTGTGTTTGATCTGCAACTGCACCACACAGAAACAGAGAGAGAGAAAGAGAGGGGGATGAGTGAGGGATGAGGGAGGGAGGGCAGAGAGAAGGGGATGAATGAGGGCAAAGAGAGAGAGAGAGAGAGAGGAATGAGTGTGGAGAAAGAGGGATGAGTGAGGAGAGAGAGAAAGAGGAGAGGGAGCGAGGGATGAGTGAGAGGAGAGAGAGGGGGAGGGGGAAGAGAGAAAGGGATAATTGAAGAGAGAGAGAAAGACGGGGATGAGTGAGGAGAGAGAAGGATGAGTAAGAGTAAGGGACAGAGAGAGAGAGAGAGAGAGAGGAGGGCAGAGAAAAAGGGATGAGTGGGGGCAAAAAGAGAGAGGAAGGGATAAGTGAGAGAAGAGAGAGAGGGATGAGTGTGTAGAAAGAGAGAATGGGGTGAGTGAGGAGAGAGAGAAAGATGAGTGAGGGGAGAGAGGGATGGGGAGGGCGGAGAAAAAGGGATGAGTGAGGGCAAAGGAGAGAGAGAGAGAGAGAGAGAGAGAGAGAGAGAGAGAGAGAGAGAGAGAGAGAGGAGGGGGCAGAGAGAAAGGGATAAATGAGGAGAGAGAGAAAAACGGGGATGAGTGAGGAGAGAGGGATGAGTGAGGGACAGAGAGAGAGAGAGAGAGAGGGAAGGAGGGACAGAGAGCGAGGGATGAGTGAGAGGAGAGAAAGGGATAAGTGAGGGGAGCGAGAGCGAGGGAGGGATGAGTGACGAGAGAGGGGGATAAGTGAGAGGAGAGAGAGAGAGAGAGAGAGGGAGGGGGCAGAGAGAAGGGGATGAATGAGGAGAGAGAAGGATGAGTGAGGGACAGAGAGAGAGAGAGAGAGAGAGGGAAGGAGGGACAAACAGAGAGGGATGAGTGAGGGCAGAGGGAGGGAACGAGGGATAAGTGAAGGGAGAGATGGATGAGTAATGAGAGGGAGGTGGGGATAAGTGAGGGCAGAGATAGAGGGATGAGTGAGAGCAAAAAAAAAAGAGAGAGAGAGATGGTCCATGAACAAATCCAAACCCACAAACATCAACAAAACCCTGAAGTGTCAATCAAACTGTCAGGGAAAGGTCCAGTTTTCCTCTTCACTGAGTCGAACGCGGGTTTATCTTTTCTTTTCTTTTCTTTCTTTTCTTTTTTTTCCAGTGTCAGTGTGAGTTTCTCCTCTTCCTCTTCCTGTTCTAGTTTCTGGTTCAGTCTCTTTCTGCCTATGGATTATTTTGATGAGCTTCGAGCAGAATCGATGGAAACTGTGTCGCCCCCCCCCAGTCCCCGTCCCCCGTCCCTCGCCCCTCGTCCCTCGCCCCCCCCAGCCCTCGTCCCTCGCCCCTCGCCCCGCCCCTCGCCCCCCGCCCCTCGTCCCGGCGCAGCGTCCTGTCTCTGTGGGGGAGGTGTCTTGCTCAGGGGCCGGGGAAACGCTCGGCTCGGCACACGCGGTCACGGGGCTGAGTGATGTAAACGGGATAACGACGAGAGCGAGCGGCCGGTCACTCGTTCGGACTCGCGGTAAAACCTCCACCACCAGTGTCGGGAGTAACAGATTACATGTACCAGAGTAATCAGAGTACAAATGATGAGTAACTGTATTCAGTTACAGTTACTGTTTCAGTGAGTGGTAATTGGATTACAGTTACTTTGTTGAAATAAATGGATTAAACAGAGGGATTTTACTGTTTCACATTTTGGGATTAAACGAGGAGTAAACCAGGATTGAACAGGACTAAATCCTGCTGTGTGGACGTGTTTCTTCGTCTTTTATCAATAATATTTTTAATTTGGTTCAGTAAAATCTGGACTTTTTATTTTCTTTTATCAGATAAAACTTCTCATGTGAAGATTTCCTCGTCTTTGTTTATGGAGTAAAAAGCTGTCAAAAATATTCGTGCGCATAAAATAGAAATCTGTGCATATTTGTCTGTAGTTGCGCATAAAATAAATATGTGTAAACTCTCAAATGAGTCCAGTCGTACATAAAATATATTGTGTGTATTTTATCCATCAGAATACGAATTGAAAAATTACAACGTCATGAATTAAAATCACGAAATGAAAATTTACGATTACACTTTCATCAGTACGAATACGAATTCACACACGGAACTTTACTGTCAAAAATACATCATCACTTCAGACATTATCCATCGAGCAGAAGAAACATGGATCAAGATCAAGACTGAGCAGCTCAAGTTTGTATCAGAGTAAAAACAGAGTAAAAGCACAAGAAGCTACAACAGAACAACAAGTGGGTTCATTCAAATCTATTGTAAAAATGTCTTGAATTCAGGAACCGAACGCTGCTGTATAATATTGTGTAGAAACACCTCCTCTGAACGGGAAACTGCACCTATATGTTAGAAAACATAGTGGAGCCAGTTGGAAACATCAGACGTAACGTTCTCCCAGGATCATTAACAAATATCAGGTTCTCTGTATGTTTAGATTAAAACATTCACGACTACAGCCACAGCGAACATCAGTCAGTCTGAACCTTCAGCTGCATTTCAGACAATGACATATATATATATATATAGTTATAATGGTTATACATGAATGGGTTATACATGAGTTATAATGGGTTATACATGAGTTATAATGGGTTATACATGAGTTATAATGGGTTATACATGTTATAATGTTATACATGTGTTATAATGGGTTATACATGAGTTATAATGGGTTATACATGAGTTATAATGGGTTTTATACATGAGTTATAATGGTTATACATGTGTTATAATGGGTTATACACATGAGTTATAATGGGTTATAAGTTATACATGAGTTATAATGGGTTATACATGAGTTATAATGGGTTATACATGAGTTATAATGGGTTATACATGAGTTATAATGGGTTATAATTAGCAAATCCATCCACCTCACGGTGACGTTAAACTTACGGTAAATACTGTAAACATACCAAGGTGTTGCCTGTAAACACGAACATTAATTGATGCTGAAGCTGCATTAAACTAATGTGGAACATTTCATTGGCTGTGACGTCTGTAACCAGGACAGTTTGGTGTTTGGTGTAAACTGGGACATTTCAGCGTCCAGAGGAACTTTTGGTGGCATTTCATGTGAGAAATGCAGCTGAAGGTTCAGACTGACTGATGTTCGCTGTGGCTGGAGTCGTGAATGTTTTAATCTAAACACACAGAGAACCTGATATTTGTTAATGATCCTGGGAGAACGTTACGTCTGATGTTTCCAACTGGCTCCACTATGTTTTCTAACATATAGGTGCAGTTTCCCGTTCAGAGGAGGTGTTTCTACACAATATTATACAGCAGCGTTCGGTTCCTGAATTCAAGACATTTTTACAATAGATTTTAATGAACCCACTTGTTGTTCTGTTGTAGCTTCTTGTGCTTTTACTCTGTTTTTACTCTGATACAAACTTGAGCTGCTCAGTCTTGATCTTGATCGATGTTTCTTCTGCTCGATGAATAATGTCTGTGAAGTGATGACGTATTTTTGACAGTAAAGTTCCGTCTGTGAATTCGTATTCGTACTGATGAAAGTGTAATTGTAAATGTTCATTTGGTGATTGTAATTCTTGACGTCGTAATTTTTCAATTCTTATTCTGATGGATAAAATACACACAATATATTTTATGTACGACTGGACTCATTTGAGAGTTTACACATATTTATTTTATGCACAACTACAGCCAAATATGCACGGATTTCTATTTTATGCGCACAAATATTTTTGACAGCTTCTTCACTCCATATTTGTTTCTCTACAGCAAATCAAGTAATCCAAAGTAATCAGATTACATTACTCACTTTAAGTAATTTAATGGATTCTGTTACAAACTACATTTTGGGGTGTGTAATCTGTAATCTGTAGGGGATTACATTTTAAAAGGAAACTTCCCAACACTGTATTTGACGTCATTTCTCTTGTCTTTCCACGTTTCGTTTCTCGCTGGTTTTCTTTGCTCCTTCATCTGCCGCTTCGTTTCCTTTAACTCCTGCGTCGCGGCGTCTGCTGCTCCTGCACGAGCCCCGAGCGTCTTCCACTTTAAATGTCGTCGATTTGAGCTCCCGAGGCAGAAGAGGAGGAACAAGTCACATTTAATCGTTAAACGTCGACGTGTGTGTGTTGGATTTGTCCCGTTTGAGCAGAAAACGACCGACGACTCAGAGAAATGAGTTCAGATTTGACTTCAGGGTTTCCTCTTTTACACTGACGAAATATCAAAACTTTTCCATGACTTCACGGCTCCTCCAGGTGTAGAAGTGATCAGACTTTTAGGTTAAATCTGAAATGTTTAACTCTTTCCTCTCACTTTTGGTTTGGGATTAGAGTTTATGAACTTTCTAAATCCTGTCGGTGCGTTTAGTGTCAGTTGTGTCGGTGATGGTTTCAGGACAATGTTTTCACAGACTGATGGTGCAGGAGGTCCAGCAGGGTTTAGACCTGGTTTAGTCCTGGTTTAGTCCTGGTTTAGACCTGGTTTAGACCTGGTTTAGACCTGGTTTAGTCCTGGTTTAGACCTGGTTTAGACCTGGTTTAGACCTGGTTTAGACCTGGTTTAGACCTGGTTTAGACCTGGTTTAGTCCTGGTTTAGACCTGGTTTTAGACCTGGTTTAGTCCTGGTTTTAGTCCTGGTTTAGTCCTGGTTTTAGACCTGGTTTTAGTCCTGGTTTAGTTCTGGTTTAGTCCTGGTTTAGCCCAAAATGTGAAACAGTAAAATCCATCTGTTTAATCCATTTATTTCAACAAAGTAACTGTAATCCAATTACCACTCATTGAAACAGTTAATGTAACTGAATACAGTTACTCATCATTTGTACTCTGATTACTCCGGTACATGTAATCTGTTACTCCTGACACTGGTCAAATGTTGGTCAGATCTGCAGTTAAATAAAAGGTGAAGGAAAAATGGGCCAGTGGGCAGATGTTTGTTTTCTGTTCAAAGGTTGAGGTGAAACCAGAGGCTGAAGGTCTGGAGAGTCAGAGTCAGAGTCAGAGTCAGAGTCAGAGTCAGAGTCAGAGTCAGAGTCAGAGTCAGAGTCAGTGGGCGACTGTTTCCTCCACGTAAAGTGTCTGAGTCGTGAAGGAAGAACAACACTATTTAAATGTGACATTTACGAGGTGAGTAAATAACGGCAGTGATCATCAACAGACTCTACAGGATCAATCTGCAGGAGACGGTGCTTCAGAACAACGACAGGACCGTAAGAACTTCTGCTTCTGGAAGAGATTTGGTCTCACCTCCCTGAACTTCTGGTACAGTTTTGATCTCAAGTCTCTGAACTTTTGGAAGAATTTAGGTCTAAAGTCTCTGAACGTCTGGAAGAATTAAGGTCTCACCTCTCTGAACTTCTGGTAGAGCTTGTTGGCGTCCAGGTCGGCAGGAGACACGACGTCCTCAGACTCTGGAAGGTCAAACACCTCGATGCTCTTCTGTCCCGGTGCTGTGGTCCCCGTGTCCTCATCGTCTGTGGCGTATTCTCCGGTCTGCTGCAAAAAACCAACAAGAACCAAACTCATGTCAACACAGAACGAGCCAAACTCACACTGATCTCTGTCACATTTCCTCATCTGCTCAGGATTCCTCCAACATTCTGACCACAACTGAAGAAGCAGCTCGGACGAGCTGAGGAACGTTTTCAACCTAAATAAACTTTTGTCCAGTTGACTAAATGAATTTCTCCTTTTGTGATGGATTCTACCTGAACGACTGACGGATTCTACATCACCTCTTTGATTGACCAGGACTAAAACGAGAACTAAAACAGACCTAAATCAGGACTAAAACCAAGTCTAAACCAGGTATAAATCAGGTCTAAACCAGGATTTAACCAGAACTAAACCATGTGTGGACCGCATGTCCTACGCTGTCCGTCCATGAAAATATTATCCCAAAAATAGCGCTGACGCAACTTAATAATTCCCTTGTGTGTCGGAATGGAAGAATGTTGAAGAAAAAACTAAAGTGCTGCAACTCCAACCAAGGGAAAAAAAATGTCAGAGTGAAGGAACATTTGATAAAAAATTAAAATGCCGCCGCCAGTCCGACAGTTAGACGTGTATGTTGGTGTGTCGGAGTGTTTGAGTGTCAGTATGTCAGTATATCGGTGTGTTGGAATGTTGTAGTGTCACAGTGTCGATATGTCAGACTGTTGTACGTCAGTATGTCAGAGTATCAGTGTGTTGTAGTATCAGTGTGTTGTAGTATCAGTGTGTTGTAGTATCAGTGTGTTGTAGTATCAGTGTGTTGTAGTATCAGTGTGTTGTAGTATCAGTGTGTTGTAGTATCAGTGTGTTGTAGTATCAGTGTGTTGTATGTCAGTATGTCAGAGTATCAGAGTATCAGAGTATCAGAGTGTTGTAGTATCAGTGTGTTAGTAGTATCAGTGTGTTGTAGTATCAGTGTGTTGTAGTATCAGTGTGTTGTATGTCAGTATGTCTGAGTATCAGTATGTCAGAGTATCAGAGTATCAGTGTGTTGTATGTCAGTATGTCTGAGTATCAGTATGTCAGAGTATCAGAGTATCAGTATGTGTAGTATCAGTGTGTTCAGTATGTATCAGTATGTATCAGTAGTATCAGTGTGTTGTAGTATCAGAGTATCAGAGTGTGTTGTAGTATCAGTGTGTTGTAGTATCAGTGTGTTGTAGTATCAGTGTGTTGTAGTATCAGAGTATCAGTAGTATCAGTGTGTTGTAGTATCAGTGTGTTGTAGTATCGGTGTGTTGTAGTATCAGAGTATCAGTGTGTTGTAGTATCGGTGTGTTGTAGTATCGGTGTGTTGTAGTATCAGTGTGTTGTAGTAGTATCAGTGTGTTGTAGTATCAGTGTGTTGTAGTATCAGTGTGTTGTAGTATCAGAGTAGTATCAGAGTATCAGTGTGTTGTAGTATCGGTGTGTTGTAGTATCAGTGTGTTGTAGTATCAGTGTGTTGTAGTATCGGTGTGTTGTAGTATCGGTGTGTTGTAGTATCAGTGTGTTGTAGTATCGGTGTGTTGTAGTATCGGTGTGTTGTAGTATCAGTGTGTTGTATGTCAGTATGTCAGAGTATCAGAGTATCAGAGTATCAGAGTATCGGTGTGTTGTAGTATCAGTGTGTTGTAGTATCAGTGTGTTGTAGTATCGGTGTGTTGTAGTATCAGTGTGTTGTAGTGTCAGTATGTCAGAGTATCAGAGTATCAGAGTATCAGAGTGTGTTGTAGTATCAGTGTGTTGTAGTATCGGTGTGTTGTAGTATCAGTGTGTTGTAGTGTAGTATGTATGAGTATCAGTATGTCAGAGTATCAGAGTATCAGTGTGTTGTAGTGTCAGTTGTAGTATCGTGTAGTAGTATCAGTATGTATCAGAGTATCAGTAGTATCAGTGTGTTGTATGTCAGTATGTCAGTAGTATCAGAGTATCAGAGTATCAGAGTATCAGTGTGTTTGTATGTCAGTAGTGTCAGTAGTAGTATCAGAGTATCAGTAGTATCAAGTATCGGTGTGTTTGTAGTATCAGTGTGTGTGTTGTAGTAGTATCGGTGTGTTGTAGTAGTGTGTTGTAGTATCGGTGTGTTGTAGTATCGGTGTGTTGTAGTATCGGTGTGTTGTAGTATCAGTGTGTTGTAGTATCGTAGTGTGTTGTAGTATCGTGTGTGTAGTAGTGTGTTGTAGTATCGGTGTGTTGTAGTATCGTGTGTTGTAGTATCGGTGTGTTGTAGTATCGGTGTGTTGTGTAGTAGTCAGTATAGTATCAGTAGTAGTATCAGTGTGTATCAGTAGTATCTAGTATCGGTGTGTTGTAGTATCGGTGTGTTGTAGTATCGGTGTGTATCGTAGTATGTGTGTAGTATGTAGTATCGGTGTGTGTAGTAGTGTGTGTAGTAGTGTATCAGTGTGTTGTAGTATCGGTGTGTTGTAGTATCGGTGTGTTGTAGTATCGGTGTGTTGTAGTATCGGTGTGTCTGTAGTATCAGTGTGTCGTAGTATCGGTGTGTCGTAGTATCGGTGTGTTGTAGTATCGGTGTGTCGTAGTATCGGTGTGTTGTAGTATCGGTGTGTTGTAGTATCGGTGTGTTGTAGTATCGGTGTGTTGTAGTATCGGTGTGTGACCCGTGTCCCTCTCGTTGTCTTGATCTTTCTGTGTTTACGTCGAGCTGAACGTCCCAAACGTCGTCTAAATGAAAACAGGAGTAAATGTTCCACAGTGGAGCGTCTAAAAGCCCCGAGCCTTTAATCGAACGCAGCCTCCTGCAGCTCGTGTGTTTTTATGAAAGACATAATGTGGAATCGATGCGGCGCCATTAGTGGACGGACGCTCGCGCTGCTCAGGCTCACGGCCACAACAGCTTTTCTCAAACTATAAAACGGCTTCACACACGGATCACAAACAAACCTCACGCTCCAGTTTATATTTCCTACAATCTGTCACCACACTCCATTTACATACAAAAGAACGGCCTCAATACTCGATACTCGATACTCGATACTTGATACTCGATACAATTCTGAGCCCACACTGAAAATAAAAACCTGTTTCTTTAAACAATCTCCTGATTTTCCACATTAAAACTTTCTTTTCTGTTCTCATGTGTCTTTATATCTGTGTAATCCAGGTCTAAAACCAGGTCTAAAACCAGAACAAAAACCAGGTCTAAACCAGGTCTAAAACCAGGACAAAATCAGGTCTAAAGCCAGGTCTAAAACCAGGTCTAAACCAGGTCTAAACCAGGTCTAAACCAGGTCTAAAACCAGGTTTAAACCAGGTCTAAAACCAGGACAAAACCAGGTCTAAAACCAGGACAAAACCAGGTCTAAAACCAGGTCTAAACCAGGTTTAAACCAGGTCTAAAACCAGGTCTAAAACCAGGTCTAAACCAGGTTTAAACCAGGTCTAAACCAGGACCACACCAGGTGTAAAACCAGATCTAAATCAGGTCTAAAGCAGGACTAAACTAAACTAGGACTAAACCAGGTCCATAGTTCTAAAGACGTTCTTTAGGTTCTGCTCGGTTCTGTCCGTGGGACTGTTTTAGGATCTAGTTTCTCTGTTCGTTTTCTTTCAGTTGGTCTGTGGTTTTGGACTCGTCTTCAGCCCAAACGCAGACGACCTGATTTGTTGATGATGTTCAAACCCCAAACGCTCTTCACGACGAGAGGCCTGTTGCTATGGCAGCAGCAGACGGTCCGTTCAGCGAAGGCACAAAAGACCAGGACGTAAATATCAGAGTCGGATCTGCTGAGGGCGGCGTTATGTTCTCACACAAACAGAAAAGGAAAAGAGGAAAAGCAAACACATCCTCGTCCTTTTCAGGCGTCAGCGAATCTGTGTTTATCAAGGAGCAGGTTTTGTGTTTCCTGAGTTTTCTCTCATAACGCCGCTCTTCTTCTTCTTCTTCTTCTTCTGTGGAGTTTAAGAGGCTCATGAGGCCTTCACGTCCTGTGGTCATGATCGTAAATATCAAAACCCGACATCAAAATCGCACATGAACACGACTCACTCACGTCGTCGTTTCTACTGAAAAACTGAAGATTTTAATGATCCACGAGATAAACTGACCCTTGAACGTGGAGGAGAACTAACAAACCCTAAACCCTAAACCACGATGTTACGAGATGTGCAAAGGCTTCCAGATGTGTCGAGGTTTGCTTCATTTGGGGGAGGAGCCAAAAATGATGACGTCCGAAGCCTCGCTGCCCGACTCGACCACGTGATCGCTTCAGGAAGTGGTTCAGATTTTGCCGCGAGCTGCAACAGCGATAAAAACCCTCAGGCTCCATCAACATGTGGGTGTTTGAAGGAAAACTGTGGTCAGTGGAGAGTCTGGATTGACTTTATATAGTTTGAAGATATTTTGGAGAGTTTAGAGAGAGATTTGGGAGAGTGAGGAGAGTAGGACAGGTGACAGGACACACACACTTTCACTGTCCTCTGCCTGATTACGCCCCTGACATTTTCAGAAAAACAGCTCCACTACACACACAACATTTATTCTACACACATGTGATCAAATATGTACAGAAATGATTTGGTTGTACAGTTTTTGTAGTTCAGAGTCATTCCCAACAGACGTGACAGACACAAACATTCAGTGCCTCAAACATGATGTGGTTCAGATCCAGATGTGATGACACACTTGGCCAGTAGGTGGTGTCGGGTGCACATGAGGCTTCGACAAATGAACCTTTCTCGAACCAGGAGGCTTCATCTCACCATCACCAGCCTAAACCCTAAACCCTGAGCCCTAAACCCCAACCCCAACCCTCTGTATGTCGCTCTGTCCTGTTAAACGTTCTCTTCTGCTGTTCATTGGTCAGTTTGTAAAAGTGTCATATTCGAGTCTGCACTAATCCAAACCAAGACCAGTCCAAGACCACCTGATCCCGAGACCAGGACGAGACCAAAGCCAGATCATCTTTGTCATTTTCTACATTTATTTGTATTTTAAAGTTCTTCTGGCACATTTATATCAATGTTTTTATAAATCTATCTCCATCTGATCTGATGAATGTTTATTTAGACTTTAAATAATCCAGACACACTCTTCTGCACTCAGAGTGTGTCGGCTTTTTAAAACAGTTTTTTCATGTTCCTTGGTTTTATTTAATAATGTAAATAAAATATTTAAACTGTTTTATCCAAGTCTCACGTCAGAGTCTGACATTTTTCATTTGACTATGACAAAAGAACACAACACAAAGGAAAGACTCATGTTTCCCACAGAACATGAAGACACAAAAACCACAAAACCACAAACAAAACCACAAACAAAACCACACGGCTGCTGAAGAATGTTACACCATTAGTCAGGACGACATGTCATGAACACACCCGCACACACACACACGTGTGAAACAGTTTCCAGTGTCTCAGGTCTGAACCAGGTGTGTTCACTTTTGTTAAAAACACAATGAAGAGTTTCACATGAATAATTATGTGTCAAATCAAGACACTTTTATATTATTGACCTCACAACAGAGACACACCTGCACACACAGCTTCTGTAACTTCTGTAATTTCTGTGCACTTTTCACACTTTTCACACACTTCACACAGAGGAGCTCAGTCTCCAACATGTGAAGACACACGACTTCATCTTTCATTCTCCAGCAGTTTTGAGGAGGTGAAACTTTCAGATGAGAAAACAAAAAATCTGAGAAATAATCTTCTGGGTTAATCTGGGATAAATCAGAAGATCAAATGATCCTGACTGGACTGAGCCGAGTCTCTGATGTGATCAAACATGTAAATGAAGAAGAGCAGCTCAGTGTGATGAAGAGCAGCTCAGTGTGATGAAGAGCAGCTCAGTGTGATGAAGAGCAGCTCAGTGTGATGAAGAGCAGCTCAGTGTGATGAAGAGCAGCTCAGTGTGACTGAAGAGCAGCTCAGTGTGAAGAAGAGCAGCTCAGTGTGATGAAGAGCAGCTCAGTGTGATGAAGAGCAGCTCAGTGTGATGAAGAGCAGCTCAGTGTGATGAAGAGCAGCTCAGTGTGATGAAGAGCAGCTCAGTGTGTGCTGGAGGATGACCAGAGCAGACACTAAATACTGACTGGAGGTTGGAGGTAAAGCTCACAGCGCCCCGTCCTTCAGACAATTTCAACACTCAGTCTCTGTTAGAAACTGTGACAAGAGTCTTTAGACCAGAAGACCTGAAGACCTGAAGACCTGAGCTACAAAACACATCCAGCCTCAGTCCTCACATCAAACGTTCAAAGAAGTGACGACTTCCACTGAAGTTCTAATAATGAACCTGAGCTGAAGAGCCAGTCCACGTCTGTCACCAGAAGAAGCACCACAGTTTCCACATCAGCAGGTTTTAGGAGAAAAGCTTTGTCCTGGTGGAGTCGCCTCATATTTGTGAGTTCACAAAGTCCCGAGAATCAAACCACCAACCACCGAGACACAAAACAAACCACAACAAACAGAGACATCGACAGACGCACTTCAGACTCTTGTGGTGAAAATACTAAACCAGTCTGGCGCCCCCTAGTGTCTCTGCTCAGTTTCTCTTCAGCGACTAGTTCAGGAATCAGAAAAAACTGGACAGTTTGCAAGAACCGTAGAAGTCGTAGACGATGCACCGACCAATCAGCTGTGAGCTGAACCAACCTGAGCTGTGACATCAGACCACAGACGCTCTGCTCCTCTGGACTTTGTCAAATACACATTTTTGTATGAAACCGACTGAAGAATCAGGACAGAAAATCCTGACTTCAGACTGACTCAGACAAACGTGGAGGGAGGAGCTCTGTGTTTTTCTCTCAGACTCAATTTAACTTTTTTTGTTTTTCACTGAGAGTCGCACCAGATGAATATTTCAGATCTGCACAGACGACGCTGGACTGAGTCTGTTACTCCTCAGATGAAGTTCTGCTGATGGAGCCTGTGGTGTATCTGTGCCCTGTGTGTATGTGTATACACCTGTGTGTATTTATGTGTATTTGTACATGTGTACTTGTGTGTACATGTGTAGTACATGTACATGTTACCTCGTCGTCGTCAGCGTCGTACTGGGCGTACTGCTGCTCCAACAGTTCCCTCTGTCTCCGCTCCTGCTCCAGAGTTTGTTGGATCAATGTGGCCACTTCACTCTGCTGCCCGGGCCGCTCCCGACCAATCACAAACCTGCACACAAACACGACCAATCACAAACCTGCACACAAACAAACCTGCACACAAACACGACCAATCACAAACCTGCACACAAACACGACCAATCACAAACCTGCACACAAACACGACCAATCACAAACACAAACACGAACAAACACGACCAATCACAAACCTGCACACAAACACGACCAATCACAAACCTGCACACAAACAAACACGACCAATCACAAACCTGCACACAAACACGACCAATCACAAACCTGCACACAAACACGACCAATCACAAACCTGCACACAAACACGACCAATCACAAACCTGCACACAAACGACCAACCAATCAGAGCTGCACATTCAAACATCAAGTGTAAATAAAAATCTCTCATTCAAAAAAAAATCATAAAATCTGTTTTCCCTCGTCCCCTGTCTCCGCCCACAGCTCCACACGTTTTGAACCAGACCCGATGAACACGTTTCTTTTAGACGTTTCAGATTCATATCGTACGTACGAAGTAGATCACAACTACCATGGAGACCAGCAGGCGGCCAAGCTACAGGTCAGATCTGTGGAGAGGCCGTCCTGCTCAGAGAAACAACCACTTTTATAAGAATCAAAACACCAGAAATTAAATAAATGTGAGACGGATACAATTAGACCAGTCCTCAGCGTGGCACAGACCCCCCCTCCTCAGCGTGGCACAGACCCCCCCTCCTCAGCGTGGCACAGACCCCCCCTCCTCAGCGTGGCACAGCCCCCCCCTCCTCAGCGTGGCACAGACCCCCCTCCCGCCCCCCCCTCCTCAGGCACAGACCCCCCTCCTCAGCGTGGCACAGACCCCCCCTCCTCAGCGTGGCACAGACCCCCCTCCTCAGCGTGGCACACCCCCCTCCTCAGCGTGGCACAACCCCCCCTCCTCAGCGTGGACCCCCCTCCTCAGCGTGGCACAGACCCCCCTCCTCAGCGTGGCACAGACCCCCCCTCCTCAGCGTGGCACAGACCCCCCCTCCTCAGCGTGGCACAGACCCCCCTCTCAGCACACCCCCCCTCCTCAGCGTGCACAGCCCCCCTCCTCAGCGTGGCCAGACCCCCCCCTCCTCAGCGTGGCACATACCCCCCCTCCTCAGCGTGGCAGCCAGCGTGGCACAGATGAGACGTGATGTGATTTCTGGAGACAGTCAGATTTCCGCTCCAGCAGAAAACCCACTGTGCTCCTCGTCTGAAGGAGGAGAGTCCTGGAGTGGGGAGTGGGCAGTGGGGGGGGCGGTGGGCAGGGGGCAGTGGGCATCGAGCATTGGGCAGTGGGACAGGAGAAGGGGGGGGGGGCTGGCGGAGGAGCAGCTGACCCGGAAAAAGCCCCTCTCCTCGGCCTTGAAGCAGCACAGCGAGCTCCTCTGTGAACGAGTCTCAGCTCAGTTCCACTCGACTCGTGCTCAGAGCTGTCACTAGTATTCCAACCACAACCTTCCTGTATCACGGCACCAGACAGGAAACAGAACATGAACCACAGCTCCACTTTAGCTTCATCCGATTACGCCGCATTTCTGTTTTGACTCCTTCACTTTAGGTCACTGGAAAAAAAAAAACATCTCTGGGAAACACGTTCAGGTTGAAGGTTCAGGCTCAAATCTTCTTGTGGTGAAGAAAAACGTGAAACCTGCTGTGATGTCACTAAGTCTCTGTTCAGACTGCAGGTTTAACGCTCAATTCCGATTTTTTTGTGAAATCCGATGTTTTTTCGAGGTGGTTCACATTTCCAGTTAAATGTGACTTGTATGTGACTCCAGTGTGAACATTAAACGGTCCAAAAGTGTCCCACATGTGACACTGGAGACACGACGACGTCAACCGCAGCGAGCGTCTCTGTGTTTACACAAGTTGAACAAACATGGACGCAGCATCGAGCACCTGGAGATTTTAAAGTTCCTCTCGTACCGGAGCCACAACATGAACAACTGACTTGTTTTAAGGAGGAGATTGAGAAGGAGAAGGACCAGGTTTTTGGTGGTGGTGTTTTGTGGGACAGAACGTTGAAAGGAACGTGTGGATGTGGAGACGGAGCCAAAAACAGGTCTAAAACAGGTCTAAACCAGGACTAAACCAGGACTAAACCAGGTCTAAAACAGGTCTAAAACAGGACTAAACCAGGTCTAAAACAGGTCTAAAACAGGACAAAACCAGGACTCTGCAAGGTCTAAATCAGGACTAAATCAAGACTAAACCAGGTCTAAACCCGGTCTAAACTGGGACTATATAAGGTCTAAAAACAGGTCTAAAGCAGGACTAAATCAGTTCTAAAACAGGACTCTGTAAGGTCTAAATCAGGACTAAATTAGGAGTATATAAGGTCTAACAGCAGGTCTAATGTCAGGTTTAAACTTCTTCTTGTCTTTCTTCTTGTTTTACAATGTTTAGGTGGATTTAAACCTGACATCTAAACCAGGACTAAACCAGGTAAAACAGGACTAAACCAGGACTAAACCAGGACTAAACCAGGACTCTATAATGTCTAAAACTGAACTGTGGTCTTTTCTGTCGTCTGGGTTTGTGGTTCCTCCACGGACACAAACACCGTCCAAACTTTTTGAACCCGCAGTGGTTCTGATGAGAATCTGGAGAATTGTCTCGTCACACTTTCCGTCTGTTGCTGAGGAGGAGGGACGAGCGTCGGAGAAGGAGGAAGAAGACAAAACCTCGGCCCACTCCCGCATCCCGCTCACAAATCCAAAGAGACGTGGATCAAAGTCCCGAGACACGACTGGACCAGGACCAGGACCAGGACCAGGACCGGATCGAAGGACGACACGACGAACATGAAGCACCAGCAGCATTTTAACAACAACAAACCACGAACATGATCCACCAAACAAACTCAATCACATTTAACTTGGACTTTTTAAAGCAGAATTCATCTTTATTCAGATTTAAATCTGTCATGTGAACGTGTCATCTGTTTCATCATGTCTCTTGTGTATTTCTACTGATGCTGGTGATTCTGTTGTTCTTGTGTTGTTGGATCTGACAGCTGCGTTCGACACAATGGACCACGAGATTCTTCTGGACCAGCTGGAGCTCTGGGTGGGGATTCGTGGTCCAGCCCTGCTATGGTTCAGGTCATACCTCCTCTGTCATACGGGGTTCCCCAGGGATCGATTCTAGGGCCTTTGCTTTTTTCCCTTTATATGCTCCTCTGGGCACCGTTCTGAGGAAACATGGCGTCTCTTTCCACTGTTACGCAGATGACAGTCAAATCTATCTGCCATTAAAGAGTCATGATCCGCAGGCTGCCGGACACTTCTCGACTGCATTAGTGACATCAAATCTTGGATGTCACGAAATATTTTGCACCTAAATCAGGAAAAATCTGAGGTTATGGTTTTTGGCTCTAGCTTCCCTAAATTCTTCTTTTTCTGTGGACCTGGGTTCATTAAATCATTTAGTGAAGCCAGTTGTTACAAACTTCGGTGTCAAAATGGACCCAGATCTAAAACTTGATCAGCAGATTAGTGTTGTTGTAAAATCTAGTTTTTTCCAGCTCAGACAACAGGCCAAAATTAAGCCTTTTTGGTCAATGCAACATTTTGAAACTGTCACACCTGCATTCATGACGACTTGATTGGATTATTGTGATGCACTTTATGCTGGTGTCAGACAAAATGCACTTTCCCGGTTGCAAAGGGTCCAAAACTCAGCGGCTCGACTTTTAACTGGAACCTGGAAACACGAGAGCGTCTCAAATGTTTTAGCTTCTCTTCATTGGCTTTTAGAGTTGATTTTAAAATTATTTTATTTACTTTTAAGCGTTTGCACGGCCCAGCGCCCTCCTACCTCGCTGACTTGATCCACCCTTACGTCCCCTCTCGTACTCTCAGGTCTGCAGATCAGCTCCAGCTCACTGTCCCAAAAACTAAACGTAAACTTTATGGGGACCGTGTGTTTTTTGTTTCTGCCCCTCGGCTCTGGAACCAGTCGCTGTTAAGGGCCGTTCACGCCAAAGAGTCAAAAAACGCCTTGACGCCTCTATTTGGAGCCTTTGCATTTGAGTTCAGACGCCCTCGACGCTCGTGACTTTGACGTCGTGGACGAACGGGACTTGACGTCCGTTGCCCTGGAAACAAGAGCCCGGTCCTGGTCTTTTCCCGAAACAATGTCAGACCAGACTGAGAGACTTTAGTGTTTTTATGACATAAAACATCAGTGGAGGAAATCGACTCGACGACTGGAGCGAGTTTATATTTATACTCCACTAATGACACTGGATCAGTCCTGGTCTAGTCCTGGTCTAATCACGGTCTAATCACGGTCTAGTCCCAGTCTAGTCCCGGTCTAGTCCTGGTTTAGTCCCGGTCTAGTCCCGGTTTAGTCCTGGTTTAGTCCTTGTTTAGTCTCGGTCTAGTACTTGTTTAGTCCCGGTCTAGTCCTGGTGTAGTCCTGGTTTAGTCCTGGTGATCGTCTCGGTGTTTGTGGTGTATATATTCATGTTTCGTTCATGTTTGTGGTTCTGGGTTTTTCTTCCTGATAATAACGTCGTTGCGCATCTGGATACTCGTCCCTGATTGGTCGACGCGGTTCGTCTGACGCGAAAAGTTCAGCATTTTCAACTTCTTAACGCTGACGCCTTGGACGCGCGTCTAGAGCGTCGATGCTAAAACGCTCAAGACGCGCCGCGCTGACCCCCGAAGACGCGATGCAAAAACGCAGGACAACGACTTTACATAGAAACTGGACGATTTGACGCTTTGGTGTGAACGAACCTTTAAAGATCAGAGTCTGTACCTGTTTTTAAATCCCTCCTAAAAACACTCCTTTTTACACTGGCTTTTAATAAGTGACATGTACATTTCTTGTTGAGTATTTCACTGTTTTTCAATGTTTTTAGTAGCTGTATTTTATGTGTACCATGTATTTCTTTTACTGCGATGGTTTGTCTGTCCTGTGTTTGTGTTCAGCACTTTGGTTTACTGTAAAGTTTTTAAAGTGCTTTATTAATAAAGTTGGTCTGGTGTATAACATTGATATTCTCTGTTTTATATTTCAATATTTGTGTTTAATTACTGTACATACATTTATATAGTTGCATTTTCTTGCTTTTTTTTCTTGCTACTTGTTTAGAAGTTTAATTCTTTTTACAGAAACACACACACACAGACTCGCTCTGCTCTTCAGTTGAGTTTAATCTGGGTTTAATGGAACGTGGAGCTCTGAGGGGGCGAGACGAGCGGGAAATATAGGCCACGCTGCAGAGGTGGATGTAGGACAGGACTGATGGAGAAGTGAGGAGGAGGAGGAAGAGGAGGAAGAGGAGGAGGAGTGTGGGCGGGTGAGACTAAACCAGGACGAGCTTCAGTGTGGAGCTGCTGATCTGGTTTGAGCAGAAAAACACTTTGACGAAACACTACGTCTCATTTAAAAACTCTGGAACGTCGTTTATCTTTGTTTGAATCGTTCGTCTGTTTGTCCTCACTGAGACTTTACACTGACGTCGCGCTGGGGGACACTGTATACGTGTCTATGGAGGAATGTTTAAAAATGTTCTGACTCTGGACGATATTTTATAGATGATAAAAACAGATTTAGTGATGGACCTGATGTGTGGCTCAAAGCTGAGATCACGGTCAACAATAACTCCTAAACTGGCTCCTGTGAGCTTCAGGACGGATTTTTAAATTCTTTTATTGGTCGTTAAAGTTCTTAATGGTCTTAGTCTTGTTTATTTATGTGTGGATGTGGAGACGGAGCCAAGAGCGGTGAGTGGAGATGTGCTTCACTTCAGTCACATGGATCATGAACAGTTTTCTTCTACTTCAGTGCAGAATAGTGACGTTTGTGTCTTGTTGATGACGTGTAGGTGGATGAATGTGACCTGACTGTTCACACTCAAGTCACATGTTAAAGATCAGATATGGATCAGTTTCAGGAGCACAGATCCAAGTGTCCTGGGTCATGTTTGAAAAAAATCAGATCTGTGTGGTTCAGACTGTCATTAAAAGATCAGATACAGGAACATAGGGGCCAAAAAATCAGATTTAGGTCACTTCTGGCTGCAGTCTGAACGTAGATTTAGTCGCTCTCTGGAATTTTCGTTTTGTAAAGGAGCTGACCCCAGGAAAAAGGTTGGAGACTCTCACTCTACACAAACAACTGAACACACCAAAACAACCAAAACACACTTGTCCCCGTTTACTGTGGCACCGACAAACAAACCGACTCGATCTGCGCCGAACTAACCCGACTTTGTGTTTCAGAACTTTGATCTGATCGGCCGCTCCGCTGCTTTTTCTCGAGGTGGAGGTCGGTTTTCCCAAGACTCCTGAGCGCAAGAGAACTCAGCATGACTCACTGAAAAACTGCTGGGTAATGCCTACTGTCACCTGTCACCTGTCACCTGTCACCTGTCACCTGTCACCTGTCACCTCGTGTGTGTTTAATTATTAAAACGACGCTTTGTGCCTTTTCACCAGTGCATCCCGAGGAGCCTCTGTTCACACCTGAACATTCATTATTCAACATTATTCAACATTTATTATTCATTATTACATTCTTAATAACGCCACGAGCTGCCCAGCGATTGGCCGATTAAAAAGGGGGAGTGGCCAAAGCTCATTGTCGTTATGACCTGAATTAAAGAAACTCTGAACATGACTCAGCGTTTATTTATGATAATGTGGAGTGTTTTTGTCTCACTTTGTCTCTGTGATGATTTTCTGGGCCCGTTTAAGATCATTTGGAACAAAATAAACATATTTTTTCAGTGACCTCATGTCTGGACTAAAGCCGCGTTGTTTTGTTTTTTTTAAATGACAAACTCACTTACTCACTGAGTCAGAACATTTAACTCTTTCCAGTCTTTACAAAATTGTACCAGTTTCTGAAATGGCGGCAGGTCGGGGCTGTTTTTTTTTTTAAAGGCGATTTAAAACTAAAATGATTAAAAGTATTTATTGTTATTTGTGCTTCTGATGATCTGGACCTGAGTGCACAGATTTGTTTCTGTGTGTGTTTTTTTTTATACTGAAATGACAAATAAATTCTGATTCTGATGCCAAAACAACAGAGGAACATGTTGATCTAAATATGTGACTGATTAATTGGTCACAGGTTCTGACATTTTTCCATAGACTCTGACCTCGTCCTGGACTCTGGCTCTGTTCTCTGGCCGTGGGCCGGACACTCGTGGACGGCGCTGGACCGACACACACTGTCTGATAATCTACCCATAATCCTCTTTGGCGTGTGTGTGTAAACATGTGGAGCGTGTGTCTTTCTTACCGCACGATCCCAGACGTGTTCCGGAGGACGGAGGCGGCGAAGCTCTGAGTGACGCCCACCAGACTCGTCCCGTCCACCTCCACGATCTGATCGTTCACCTTAATCCTGAAGAGACACACAACAAAGACGTCAGACGCACAAACACACACACAAACACAAACACACACACACACAGACAAAACACAAACACACACAGACAAACACAAACACACACACAGACAGAGACGACAAAACTACAGAGAATCACACTCAAACTAGAATCAAAACTCAACAAACTCTAGTCTCACAAACCAGAAGATGTTTGGAAACACACGGTGAAACTTCTCGACTCTGGACTCGACCGACTGTGATCAAACCCACTGAAGGAAAAGTACGGAAGCTGGGAGGCCTCATAACAAACGCAAACACTGCTACAAATACAAACGCAACAACACAACAACAAAAAGCCACGATGGAAGTGACCGTGGGACTTTTGTTATCAGGTTCTTTTTTCAGACCAAGAGTTTGTTTTGGTCCTGACAGTTTGTTCTGCTCCTGCTCCTCTTCCTCTTTGTCTGGTGATGTTTCTGTGTCGTGTCGCTCAGTTGATGTAAACAGGTTTTGTCTGTGTTTTCCTCTCGCTGGAGGCAGGACGACAGCGCCACCTGCAGACGCACTTCCTCAGGACAGAATCCAAGTGTGTGAGAGTAAAAAAGCCCCTCGTCCCGGTTCATCGTCTCGTGGGCACGTTTCCATATTACGATTGCCTCTTTAATCCAGCGACGAGGGGCTTTTTTCTTTTTTTTACTCACCTGGATTCTGTCGTGAGGAAGTGCGTCTGCAGGTGGCGCTGTCGTCCTGCCTCCACCGAGAGGAAAACACAGACAAAACTCGTTTACATCAACTGAACGACACGACACAGAAACATCACGAGACTCTAAGAAAGAGCGCAGGGAGCAGAACAAAGTGTCCGGTCTGAAAACAAACTCTTGGTCTGTAAAAAGAACTTAATGACAAAATATCGGAAAACCAAATGAATCTCACAGGACGACCACAGGACTTTATTTTAATGCAAACGCCGCAACCAGTGTTGGGGAGTAACAGATTACATGTACCGGAGTAATCAGAGTACAAATGATGAGTAACTGTATTCAGTTACAGTTACTGTTTCAGTGAGTGGTAATTGGATTACAGTTACTTTGTTGAAATAAATGGATTACACAGAGGGATTTACCTGTTTTTACATTTTCACATTTTGGGCTAAATCCCCCCCCCCCTGCTCAAACAAAGAAATAAATGAATGAATGAAACTGAGGTGTGGTTAGAGACTTTTTCTCATTTTTCTCACATTTTGTCATAATTCAAAGTGCAATAATAAAGTTTTGAAATGTTCGTTACTAAATTGTTACTTCCCAAAGTCAATTAAAAGTGATTATGTTCTAATTTTGAAAAGAAAGAAATTAAAATGATTAGAACTAAATGTCTTTCCTTTCCAGCTCCCCTGAAGTGAAGAAGACACAGTTTAAAATCCTCAATAATTTATCCAACCAGTGAATTCCTCAAACCAAAATTGAAATGTGAGACAGGTAAATGTGTGTCGTGTGTTTTGAGACTTGGAACATCTTTTTTCGGTCTTTGTTTCAGTCCAGGGGAATTCAATTTGCTGTTCCAACCATAAAAGAAATAAAAATTTGGTGTATTAATAAATGATAAAAGAATGGAATTTGGTATCAATAATTTGTTGATTTTAAATATTTTATTCACAAATGTTTTTTGTTTTTTTTGATAAAACCAAAAAAATAACACACTTGAAGAATGAGCTGAAACCTTTTTTGTTTTTTTTTAGCTCATTGAACCTAATTAAAGGAAAAGCAACGTTTTGATTTGTTCAGGAGATCTGGAATTGCCCCTTTGTGCCTGAACGTGTTTTTGTTCACACTTGTTTTTGTTTTTTTTATACATTTGTCGTGTTTCGTTTGGATCTTGTGTGGTGCCTGTTTGTTTGCATCTGAGTCTTTGTTTCTCTGCTGAGGGTCTGAACAGAAACACAAAAGTGTCGTCGCGTCTTCACTTTTTATTCTGCGTTTAGTCGAGTGATTAAGATTAAATTAAGATTTTATTGTTTGTTTTTAAATCTTTGAATGGACTGGCCCCACAGTACGTCTCAGACCTCATCCAAATTTATATCTTCTGAGTCTCTGAGGTCTGAGCTCTGAGGTCTGAGTCTGAGGTCTGAGGTCTGAGTCTGAGTCTGAGTCTGAGGTCTGAGGTCTGAGTCTGAGGTCTGAGGTCTGAGTCTCTGAGGTCTGAGGTCTGATGAGGTCTGAGGTCTGAGGTCTGAGGTCTGAGCTCTGAGTCTGAGGTCTGAGCTCTGAGGTCTGAGGTCTGAGCTCTGAGGTCTGAGGTCTGAGGTCTGAGGTCTGAGCTCTGAGGTCTGAGCTCTGAGGTCTGAGTCTGAGTCTGAGCTCTGAGGTCTGAGGTCTGAGGTCTGAGCTCTGAGGTCTGAGGTCTGAGTCTGAGTCTGAGGTCTGAGGTCTGAGGTCTGAGTCTGAGGTCTGAGGTCTGTCTGAGGTCTGAGGTCTGAGTCTGAGGTCTGAGGTCTGAGGTCTGAGCTCTGAGGTCTGAGCTCTGAGGTCTGAGGTCTGAGGTCTGAGGTCTGAGGTCTGAGGTCTGAGGTCTGAGGTCTGAGGTCTGAGCTCTGAGGTCTGAGGTCCAGCTCCAGCTCGTGGGGCCTTAGACAAGACTTAAAACCAGGAGGACAGGAGCTTCTCTGTGGTCGACCCTGAGCTCTGGAACCATCTGCCGCTTCACGTTGGAGCAGCTCCACAGTGGAGAGTTTTAAGTCTCGTCTGAAGACCCACTTGTAACACCCACACTGGATCCTGAACAAGCGCCAGCGGCACAGCGGTGAGTCGAGGCGGCACAGCGGTGAGTCGAGGCGGCGAACGCGCTCACACGTGTGTCCCTTTATACTATTAGGCGCACGTCAGCTGACGGAGCGATCAGCTGATCACGTAAACAACAACAGAAAAAGATCGACCACAATACACTTTATGAACAAAGAAAAATGCACTTAACCATATTATGTTGCCTGGGCCACACACTTTTATTCTCTGGCTTTTAACACCGCGTGAGTCGTGTGCTCCTCTGTGTCTTTTAATTTATTTTTATGTGTTTTTATTGGTTTTACTGATTTAATTTATTTATTGGTTTATTAATTTCTATTCTATGATTTTGTTTTTATTTTATTTTACTGGTTTTAGTTTATTTTACTAGTTTTATTATTTTAAGACTAGTATTATTTTAGTAGTTTATTTGATCATCTTATTGTTGTTATTTTTATGTTTTTGTGCAGCACTTTGGAAACAGTTTGTTTGTGAAATGTGCGACAGAAATAAAGTGAATTAGATTGGAGTGTTTTCAGGAGTAAATCTGCTGCACACGGCGACGCAAAAGTGTGTGGAACTGGATTGTGTGTGATGCCAGACGACTTGGTGATGACGCTCGGTGGTGATGTTTGTGACGTAAACTCGTACACGACCTGAGCACATGTGACCAGAGTTTTGTGTCTTGGTCAGTGGAGACGGAAACTCTACGGTGGAGAATATTCAACTTTTACACTCTGGAGGTGGGTTCAGATTTTTGTGTTTTTAATCCACAAAAACTCTGTCACCGTCTAAACGAAAGACACTTCCCATCAAATATTTTGTCGTTTTTACCCACAAGTATCTCGTGTAAACAGATCCTGAGGTTCTGAAGTATTAATATAAAAAAAAAGTGAACAGAGCCGTCGGAAGTTGTCGTCGCATGTTTCCAAACATCTTCGTGTTTGTGACGTGAGCCTGCAGTGATCTGAGAACATGAATCCTGTTTTCTCTCCTAAAATCAGGAGCTACGATGAAACTCCAGAGGAAAACTGCACATGAAAACACAACGTGATGTTTGTCAGTGTCAGAAAAATAATGTCCGTCCAGAGTCTGAAACCTGCTGCTGACCCTGCAGACGCCCACGGAGCGACGGGCGCCAGTCTACAGCGCCGGATCTGAGCAGAGACAGAGACGAGTGTGACGAGTGTGAGGAGGAGGAGGAGTGTGACGAGTGTGAGAAGGAGGAGGAGTGTGACGAGTGTGAGAGGAGAGGAGAGTGTGACGAGTGTGAGGAGGAGGAGGAGTGTGATGAGTGTGAGGAGGAGGAGGAGTGTGACGAGTGTGAGGAGGAGAAGGAGGAGTGTGACGAGTGTGAGGAGGAGAAGGAGTGTGATGAGTGTGAGGAGGAGAAGGAGGAGTGTGACGAGTGTGAGGAGGAGGAGGAGTGTGACGAGTGTGAGGAGGAGGAGGAGTGTGACGAGTGTGAGGAGGAGGAGGAGTGTGACGAGTGTGAGGAGGAGGAGGAGTGTGACGAGTGTGAGGAGGAGAAGGAGGAGTGTGACGAGTGTGAGGAGGAGAAGGAGGAGTGTGACGAGTGTGAGGAGGAGGAGGAGTGTGACGAGTGTGAGGAGAGAGGAGAAGAGCTGCCCACGCTCCAGGACCTCCATGACGAGCTGTGAAAAGCAAAAAGAACGAGGGATGCTAAAAATAAAAAGGTGCACTCTGCCAGAATCAAATTATGTGAAAAAGGAAAAAGGAGGAAGAAGGACGAGAAGATGAGTCATGAGAGAAATCCTCCACATCCAGAAACGTCTGCAGGAGAAGAACAGAGAAGGAGAGGAACAGAGGAGCAGAGGAGGAGGAGATGAGGAGAGAAGAGGAGAGGAGCAGATGGAGGTGCAGAGGATGTGACATCAGTAGCAGATCTGTCACTCAGGTCACACTCACACCAGGTCCTTCTGGTCCACTGCTCCATCCACATCCAGTTCCACCTCCTCCACCATCTCCTCCTGCTCCTCCTGCTCCTCCTGCTCCTCCTGCTCCTCCTGCTCCACGGCTCAGAGCTCCACACACTCGTCTGTCCTACAGGCCCCCGAGGAGAAGAGCTTAAACCAGAGCTGTTCTCCAGACTGTTCTTCTCTGATGTTCTCCATGTTCTAGCTGTTTCTTCTCTCTGACCCTCTGATAATAATAATGGGATTTGAACTGATTCATGTTTGAAGAATCTTTAGTCTCTTTTTTTTTTTTTCAGCTCCACAGGTTCACGCCCACAGTGACATCACTTCCTTCTCCAGTTTGATGTTCTTCACAGGTGATACTCGCAGGTTTGGGCAGCGTCATGCACAGTTCTGCACCGAGTCGGACACGGGCAAATAATTGCTGAAACAGGCGGGTTTTAATGTTCTGGAGTTTTACAGGTGGGTAGTGATCACACACGGGTCTGTCAGGACTAAACCAGGACTAAACCAGGACTAAACCAGGACTAAACCAGGACTAAACCAGGACTAAACCAGGACTAATCTTGGACTTAAGAGAGAAAGAACCTCGAGCCTGTGGAGCAGGTGTCCACAAAGCGCAGCACATATCTCCGTGTGACATGTAACTCTGCTCTGGTCATTTCACCTGCGGTCACTCGACTGTCTACACGGGCGCACCTCCGGACCGGTCCCAACAGTGAGTCCTGGTTCAGTCCTGGTTTAGTCCTGGTTTAGTCCTAGTTTAGTCCTGGTTCAGTCCTGGTTTAGTCCTGGTTTAGTCCTGGTTCAGTCCTTGTTTAGTCCTGGTTTAGTCCTAGTTTAGTCCTGGTTCAGTCCTGGTTTAGTCCTGGTTTAGTCCTGGTTCAGTCCTGGTTCAGTCCTGGTTTAGTCCTGGTTTAGTCTTGGTTCAGTCCTGTCAGTCCTGGTTTAGTCCTGGTTTAGTCTTGGTTCAGTCCTGGTTTAGTCCTGGTTCAGTCCTGGTTCAGTCCTGTTTCAGTCCATGCGGTGCTTTGTTTTATTTTCATTTTATGTGAATATTGTGATTGAAAAAGTCTAAATTCTAACATAACGATGCTCAGGTGTCATAAATGAAACTTACCTGCCGTCCCTCTCGGCCGCTCCTCCCTCGATCACCGTTTTCACGAAGATGCCCAGTTTCTCGAGCCCCGCATCAGCACCGACTCCCATCCCGATGATACTGATGCCCAGACCGTCCTCATCTGAAACACACACACGGGGTTAAAGACAGGGCATCAGGGTTAAAGACGGGGCATCAGGGTTAAAGACGGGGCATCAGGGTTAAAGACGGGGCATCAGGGTTAAAGACGGGGCATCAGGGTTAAAGACGGGGCATCAGGGTTAAAGACGGGGCATCAGGGTTAAAGACGGGCATCAGTTTGTGTGTGAGTTTGTCTCCGTTTGTGTCTCAGGCCCCGTTCACACTAGTGTGTATGTGAGTGGTGTTGTTGTGTGTACAGTGTTGGTTCACATTAATCTGATGTTAAACGTCTCCAGAGTCTGAATGATCTGGTGCCTCCAGCTCCACGAGTTCATGTTGGTCCAGATGTGACGGGGACTGTGTGTCTGTCACCGCCGAGTCATTCACCACAAAACACTAAGAGACTGAATATGTGTCCAGTCACATAAACGTGTGTCTGTGTGTACGACCTGCACACGTATAATGTGTGAAAAGTTTCACATGAACCAACAACACGACAGAAACACAGAACAGACTGAGCATCAGCAGAACACCCCTCTGTCACAGAGAGAACACCCCTCTGACACAGAGAGAGAACACCCCTCTGACACAGAGAGAACACCCCTCTGACACAGAGAGAACACCCCTCTGACACAGAGAGAACACCCCTCTGTCACACAGAGAGAACACCCCTCTGTCACAGAGAGAACACCCCTCTGACACAGAGAGAACACCCTCTTGTCACACAGAGAGAACACCCCTCTGTCACAGAGAGAGAACACCCCTCTGTCACACAGAGAGAACACCCCTCTGTCACACAGAGAGAAACCCCCTCTGACACAGAGAGAACACCCCTCTGACACAGAGAGAACACCCTCTCCCCTCTCACAGAGAGAACACCCCTCTGACACAGAGAGAACACCCTCTGACACACAGAGAGAACACCCCTCTGTCACAGAGAGAACACCCCTCTGCACAGAGAGAACCCCCTCTGTCACAGAGAGAACACCTCTGACACAGAGAGAACACCCCTCTGTCACAGAGAGAACACCCCTCTGACACAGAGAGAACACCCTCTGTCACAGAGAGAACACCCTCTCACAGAGAGAACACCCCTCTGACACAGAGAGAACACCCCTCTGTCACACAGAGAGAACACCCTCTGTCACAGAAGAGAACACCCCTCTGACACAGAGAGACACCCCTCTGACACAAGAGAACACCCCTCTGACACAGAGAGAACACCCCTCTGTCACAACAGAGAACACCCCTCTGTCACACAGAGAGAACACCCCTCTGACACAGAGAGAACACCCCTCTGACACAGAGAGAACACCCCTCTGTCACACAGAGAGAACACCCCTCTGTCACAGAGAGAACACCCCTCTGACACAGAGAGAACACCCCTCTGTCACAGAGAGAACACCCCTCTGTCACACAGAGAGAACACCCCTCTGACACAGAGAGAACACCCCTCTGTCACAGAGAGAACACCCCTCTGTCACACAGAGAGAACACCCCTCTGACACAGAGAGAACACCCCTCTGACACAGAGAGAACACCCCTCTGACACAGAGAGAACACCCCTCTGACACAGAGAGAACACCCCTCTGTCACAGAGAGAACACCCCTCTGTCACACAGAGAGAACACCCCTCTGTCACACAGAGAGAACACCCCTCTGACACAGAGAGAACACCCCTCTGTCACAGAGAGAACACCCCTCTGTCACAGAGAGAGAACACCCCTCTGACACAGAGAGAACACTGTCACTGTCACTGTGTCCTTTAGTCCAACACAAACTGAACCACATCAGACACAAGAAACAACTGTTTTTATCAGAGACATTAGTTTATGCAAATGAGTCATGTGATTTAAGTTTAGTTTGTGTAAAACGTAAATAAATGTGCTCAAAGTTGTGTGGAGAGAGAAGGACACAGAAATGACGAGTGTGGACGCAAAGTGTTTCTGATACGGTGATTTGTTTCAGTGTAAACGTCGTCTCAGTTTGTCTCAGTTTGTGTGTGAGTTGTGTGTATTTGTGTGTGAGTTGTGTGTATTTGTGTGTGAGTTGTGTGTATTTGTGTGTGAGTTTGTGTTGAGGTGAAGCGGTCAGACCCTCTGAGTTTCATTCATTATTCAGGAGGAGCTGATATAACATCCACACACACATGCAGACACACACACACACACACACACACAGATCTGCAGTCGGGCTATTTCAGGAGCTCAGAGAAGGGGGCACTTTACACACACACACACACACACACACACCTACACACACACACACACACACACACACACACACACACACACACACACACACACACACACACACACTCAGTCTTCCTTGTGTCTCAGTGTTTCTAGTTTTTCTCGTTGTCTCTGGTTGTTGTTTTTTTTTTCATGTGTCTGAATCTTTGTGGTGTTTTTGTTTTCAGTGTTTCTTCTGCCCGGATCCGTCTTCTCAAATATGAAGCAAACATCAAACACGGACGATTGTGATTTTACTCAGAACAGTTCAAGGAAAAAGTTTAAAATATCCCGTGTTAAAAATGTCCCTTTAGTTTCTGCTGGACAACTGTTCCAAACAGTGAAGGTCAAAGAGCAAACGTCTGAGATCTGCTCAGACTTCAGGAGCTCAGCAGGTCAGGTCTGGGCAGGACCAGGTCTGGACAGGTCCAGGTCTGGACAGGTCCAGGTCCAGGTCTGGGCAGGACCAGGTCTGGGCAGGTCCAGGTCTGGGCAGGTCCAGGTCTGGGCAGGTCCAGGTCTGGGCAGGTCTGGGCAGGTCCAGGTCTGGGCAGGTCCAGGTCTGGGAGACACCAGGAGCCACAGGGGGGCGCCAGTGCATAACCTGCTGTTGTGTCCTTAGGCAAGACACTTCACCCACATTGTCCAGTGTGAATGTGACCGTGGCTACGTCAGTATTTTACCCTCGAGTGTGGAGTGAGTGAAGAGTCTGAAGAGGAGCTGTTTAAATACAATAATCAATTAATTTTGTCTGTCTTATGGAAAAAAAAAACTCTTAAAATGAAGTTCAGGATGTTTCTGTTATAATTTGGTGTTCTGGTTCTCAAAATAATTACCCAGTCTTCTAAAGAACCTTAGGGTCGGTCCGTAAGAAATCAGCCGTTTTCAAGGAATCATTGGAATTGAAATTTTGGGGCCATGCTCAGTTTTTCTGAAGCCTTAATTTAACATGTATGAGACCAGAACTTCATCAAAAATTAGAGTATGAATTCTTGGTCATAGATTCTGAATCTATTGTCAAATATTGTGTATTTTTAAGGTTGTGGCTGTGGGCCCCAAAATCTCACATTTGGTTGCTGCACAAGTTTTTTTTTTCAATTTTTGAGGTCTAAGATCTATTTACTTCAAGCAGATCTTTACAAACTAACTGTTGAACCTGAATATTTGACAGAATGACCATTTCTGACACAAATCTCACACTTTTCATGTGGATGGTGTAGAGTCTCGGTCCAGGTTTGATCTTTTTGGCTCCTTCTTTGGACTCTCGGTTCCCCATGTGACACAGTTAGATGTTGATAAAATTTTGACCAGAGAAACTTTGGCAGATTCTGATTAGTTTAAAGGAATAAAAACATCTACAATTAACTTCCTTCATTTCAAACAGAATTTTTGAAAATGAGTCTCACAGGTCATTTTTGGTGGAGTTTAGAGACTTTTCCACCTGCAGAAAGGTTCAATTCCCTTTAACCTGTTACCACCCACCTCATTTTGGTGTGTGCACAATAGCACTACATACCCAAATGCCATAGCTTATTAAAAGAAAACCTTAGAACCCACATGCTTGTGTGAGGCACCATTTTAAAGCTTAGGCCTTCTAGTTTCTGTAGATATGTACATGAAGACTGTGAGTGCTGCCTAACCTACAGTACAGTCAATTAAAAATTGAAAAAAAATTGTATTTTTTTGCTTCGAAAAAAAATAAAAAAATAAATAAAGGCCTTAGCTTGGTCATACTTCATGCTAGGCATTTGTGACTCACTACACTCATTGTTCAAGTTGTTGGCAACAACTGTGTAGAATTTCAGATCTCTAGGACAAAGGGTTTTGATGCTGTGAGCCTTTGTGTAAACAAAATGACAATTCGGCACAAGATTGCCAAATTTGTGCCAAAATAATAATAATAATATAATAATAATAATCATTGTTATTATTATAATACTAATTCTTCTGAGCTTTAGGCATGTTTTCTCAAGAAAAAAAACTAAAAGTAGCCAAAATTGTCTTCCAAGTAGCAGATCTGCCCAATATGGCCCCTCCTGCACCGCTTCTTGTGTCCCTCTCTGAGGCGCCTGTAAACACCGCGTCCGTTTCAAAGATTATCTGAATGTCCCACCCACCGTTTGAAAGCTCTGCTGATTGGCTAAAACAATATGTCAATCACTTTCTGGAAGATCCAATGACTGAAGAGATTTCCCGTAAACAAACTGATGACGCGTGCGTAAAGCCAGGAAGTACGTGAGTGCGTTAGCTTCTTCAGCGGCTTGTCCCACCTAAACCCCGCCACCGACAACAGCGGGGAGGGTCTCATTTTGAAGCTAAGAGTGTGAGGAAAACAAGCGCACCCAACAGTGCTAGCAAACCTGCTAGAAACGCAGTGGAGGGAGGGAGAGAAGAGAAACTTTTTTTCATATCATTGTATCCATCGATTCATACAGACGAGGGATTTTCTGTATTATTTACCCACATGGAATTATTTTATGGAAAAAACAACTTGATATTCTTTTTCTGTGGATTATTACTGACTTATTGAGTACAACTTTTTATGGATTGAACGCGTTTTGGACCAACAGAACCGGCTCAAAGTTAAGAAACGCGTATTTTATTCTTTGATTATGATGTGAATTTTTAAGTTATAGCGTTTTGGGCTCGTTGTACGACATAAAATGAATGATATGGTTGTTTTATTGATAAATTAAGCTTTCAAACGATGTATGGCCAGTAGTGAAACAATAATGAAGGTGAAAATACAGAGTGAACTTTTTTTTTTGGAAATTCGCCCGCCGACGGGCGGGTGGATGGTCAGTGGTCAGACTTAAACACTGTCTGTTTGTTCTAAGTGAAGACAGTTGGAGATGATCTGTGGTACTTTGTTTGTGATGGTTTTGCAAGGACCAGTCTGCAGCGTTTTGGAGTTTTGGTGTTTTGGAGTTTTGGTGTTTTGGTGTTTTGGTGTTTTGGTGTTTTGGAGTTTTGGTGTTTTGGAGTTTTGGTGTTTTGGTGTTTTGGTGTTTTGGTGTTTTGGTGTTTTGGTGTTTTGGAGTTTTGGTGTTTTGGTGTTTTGTGTCGTGTGTTTCCAGTCTGACCTTTCTCCAGCTCCACGGGGAACAGCTCCAGCTTCTCCACCCTCTTCTCCAGCTCGTACTCCGCCGATGAGGCCACGGGGTCCACCTCCTCGTTCCTGCGATCGTAGTCCTCGTTGGAGTAAGTGCTGAAGACCTGAGGAGCAAAGGCACAGTGAGACAACCGGACCCACATGGAGACAACCGGACCCACATGGAGACAACCGGACCCACCAGAAGACAACCAGACCCACCAGAAGACAACCAGATCCACGAGAGGACAACCGGACCCACAAGAAGACAACCGGACCCACGAGAAGACAACCAGATCCACCAGAAGACAACCAGATCCACGAGAGGACAACCGGACCCACAAGAAGACAACCGGACCCACGAGAAGACAACCAGATCCACCAGAAGACAACCAGACCCACCAGAAGACAACCGGACCCACCAGAAGACAACCGGACCCACCAGAAGACAACCGGACCCACCAGAAGACAGACAGCTGGACCCACGAGAAGACAACTGGACCCACCAGAAGACAACCGGACCCACCAGAAGACAACCGGACCCACGAGAAGACAACCGGACCCACGAGAAGACAACCGGACCCACGAGAAGACAACCGGACCCACCAGAAGACAACTGGACCCACGAAAAGACGACCAGACCCACAAGAGGACAACCAGATCCAGACGAAAACAACCTGCCCAGCTCACCCAAGAAGCAAAGACGCTGTGAGACAACCAGACCCGCTTTAAGACAACCGACTAGTTTCACTTTTTAGAAACTGGTGGTGTAATCCCTCATCGGCCATAAATGTCCCGGTAGGAAAAGTTTCAGGGATCGTCTGCTGCAGTTCGACAGTTTATCTGAACGGACAGAGATCCGCCTCAAAAACCGCCGCCACAAACAGGAAGTGAACACGGACGCACGTCTGGGTCCTGCGACTCTGGCTCCAACTCACTTGTGATTGTGTCTCTGTGTGTGTCTGTGTGTCTCTGTGTGTCTCTGTGTCTCTGTGTGTCTCTGTGTGTGTGTCTGTGTGTCTCTCTGTGTGTCTCTCTGTGTGTCTCTGTCTCTGTGTCTCTGTGTCTCTGTGTGTCTCTGTGTCTCTGTGTGTCTCTCTGTGTGTCTCTGTGTGTCTCTGTGTCTCTGTGTGTCTCTGTGTGTCTCTTGTGTGTCTGTGTGTGTGTCTCGTGTGTCTGTGTGTCTCTGTGTCTCTGTGTCTCTGTGTGTCTCTGTGTGTCTCTGTGTCTCTGTCTCTGTGTCTCTGTGTGTCTCTGTGTCTCTGTGTCTCTGTGTGTCTCTGTGTGTCTCTGTGTGTCTCTGTGTGTCTCTGTGTCTCTGTGTGTCTCTGTGTGTCTCTGTGTGTCGTGTGTCTCTGTGTGTCTCTGTGTGTCTCTGTGTGTGTGTCTCTGTGTGTAGTGTCTGTGTGTCTCTGTGTGTCTCTGTGTGTGTCTGTGTCTGTGTGTCTCTGTGTCTCTGTGTGTCTCTGTGTCTCTGTGTGTGTGTCTCTGTGTGTCTCTGTGTGTCTCTGTGTGTCTCTGTGTGTCTCTGTGTGTCTCTGTGTGTCTCAGTGTGTCTGTGTGTCTCTGTGTGTGTGTCTCTGTGTGTGTGTGTCTCTGTGTGTCTGTCTGTGTGTCTCTGTGTGTGTCTCTGTGTGTCTCTGTGTCTGTGTGTCTCTGTGTGTCTCTGTGTGTCACTGTGTGTCTCTGTGTGTCAGTGTGTCTCAGTGTGTCTCTGTGTGTCTCTGTGTGTCTCTGTGTGTCTCTGTGTCTCTGTGTGTGTCTCTGTGTGTCTCTGTGTGTCTCTGTGTGTCTCTGTGTGTGTGTCTCTGTGTGTCTCTGTGTCTCTGTCTGTGTGTCTCTGTGTCTGTGTGTCTCTGTGTGTCTCTGTGTGTCTCTGTGTGTCTCTCTGTGTGTCTCTGTGTGTCTCTGTGTGTCTCTGTGTGTCTCTGTGTGTCTCTGTGTGTCTCTGTGTGTCTCTGTGTCTCTGTGTCTCTGTGTGTGTGTCTCTGTGTGTGCTGTCTCTGTGTGTCTCTGTGTGTCCTCTGTGTGTGTGTGTCTCTGTGTGTCTCTGTGTGTGTGTGTCTCTGTGTGTCTCTGTGTGTCTCTGTGTGTGTCTCTGTCTCTGTGTCTCTGTGTGTCTCTGTGTGTGTCTCTGTGTGTCTCTGTGTCTCTGTGTGTCTCTGTGTGTCTCTGTGTGTCTCTGTGTGTCTCTGTGTCTCTGTGTGTCTCTGTGTGTCTCTGTGTCTCCGTGTGTGTCCTCGTCTCCATGCCTCGTCCTCAGACACGTCCATAAGAGTTTTCACATTTACAGCGCTGGCACAGTCCATCGGCCCCGGGCCCCACAGAGCGGCTGAATGCCAGTGTCCCCGGGGGCAGGACGGGCACCGAGGAGACGGGCACCGAGGAGACGAGCTGCTGCTGCACTGGAATGAGAGCAGCTCTGTCACGACTCACAGTCAAGAGTCAGAATTTATTAGATTTGTGGATCAATAAAGTTTGTCTGAGTCTAAAACGACGCTGCAGGAAAAGTGAAGCTGCAGCTCTGATGGTGTCACGTGTCTGAGCTCACGTCTGTTTCAGATCAAAATGTTTGGATTGTTTCATTAATTCAGCATTATTTCAATAATCCAGTCGTTGTATTTCCACAGACGTGTGGAAAACAGACAAACCACAGTGTTCAGCTCCAGTCAAATGAAGCTCATCGATACCCGGGGTGAATTAAGAATTTAGAGACTGTGGGGAAGCAGGAGGCAGTCGCAACAAAAAAAGTGTCTTTACTTCTGGAGTTCACCAACAGAAGCACAAATAGAGTCTTTGCACATCACGTGACCCTACAGCAACAGTACCTACGCCGCCATGACACCGGGCACACTATGTCACTGACTTCAGCAGCGTCGGAGAAACATGGGCAGGTTTTGTTGAGTATTTGTTGTTCTAGACGCTCTGAAAAGGGATAAAACGAATCGATTCTTCACTGTTCCTCTGGAAATGACTCATCAGGATCAAACAAGGGAATTATCAAAAAAAAGACGCAGATTATAGCAGCAAAAATAAACTGCGAAGAGATTTCCAATGGTCCCATCAAGACACACTCACGTCACACACTTTCATCAAGGTATTTATTTAAATAGTTTCAAAGTTTATTTATTGAAAGAAGCACATTTACTGAACTAAAATGTCATTAATTTATCCAGGAAAACCCGCACTAGTTTACGATTCAACGAACCCACACTGGCTCCTGTGATCAACACGACGCACGAGTCGAAGAGTCTGTGAGCCAAACCTCGAAAGAATCGACCATGAAAAGATCCTCGCGAACGTTAGAAAAATCCACTCACAAAAAGAGATTAATTCTAAAAGACAAAGTTGTGGACAATAAAGAAAACATGGTCCTACGATGAGTGACATGTTTATATGCTGGAACATCCAGTTTCTACTGCAGATGTTTCTTTTTACATTTTAGTTCAGTAAATGTGCTTCTTTCATTAAATAAACTCTGAAACAATTTAAATAACAAACACCTTGATGAAAGTGACGTGAGTGTGTCTTGATGGGACCATTGGAAATCTCTTGGTGGTTTATGTTCTCGAGACATAATTCCCGTCTTTTTTTTGATAATTCCCTTGTTTGATCCTGATGAGTCATTTCCAGAGGAACAGTGAAAAAATGAATCGATTTATCCCTTTCAGAGCGTCTAGAACAACCAAATACACAACAAAACCTGCCCATGTTTGTCCGACGCTGCTGAAGTCAGTGACATAGTGTGTCCGGTGTCATGGCGGCGTAGGTACCGGTGCTGTAGGGTCACGTGACGGTGCAAAGCCTCTATAGACAAAAAATAAGTAACTCAGAAGTGTCTCTGTAATCGCTGACATCTGCTTTGCCTTTATCCTCCAGGTGAGTATCCAGGTAACTCCCAA
>NW_026571175.1:38005557-38008057 GCF_026225935.1 Boleophthalmus pectinirostris | reverse complement strand
GTCTTTAATACACACATGTGTGTAGTTGCCCGTCTTTAATACACACATGTGTGTAGTTGCCCGTCTTGCCCGGGCGCAGACTCACCGTGATGGGTGCTGTGCTGAAGCTGATCTTCCTCTTGGGGGGGACCTCGTCTTTAGTCTCGGGGGGGAGTCCGGGGACCTCGGTCAGGTCGGAGCCGGGGTCGTACACATAGTCCTGGTCCTCGTCTCCGTACAGGTCGTCCTCGGCGTCGGTGCAGCTCTCGCCCCAGCCCTGGAGACAGGCGTCCCCGTCCGCCGTGTAGACCACCCGCGGGCCGCTGTACTCCTCGTCCTCCGCCTCCTCTGTAGCGCCCCCTGTGTCGCCCGGTGGTACTGCGTCCGCGGTGACGGGGCTCGGCTCGGGGCTCGGCTCGGGGCTCGGCTCGGCGCTCGCAGCTTTGTCAGGTTTGTCGTCTAAAGGTTTGGGTTTGTCCCGCTCCTCTCTGTATTTGTGAGGTTCCTCATAGGAGCCGTTGACTTGCTCCCCGTTGGGGGTGGCCCCGGGGGGATGTTTGGGTGCTCCGGGGTGCTCCGCTTTGTCTCTGACCTGGACCTCGTGAGACGCCTCTGCGGCCGGACTGTGGCCGAGGAGCTCGTCTGCCGACACCGAGGGGGGGACCTTCCCTCCCAGCCTGCTCCTGTAGGTCCCCCTCACGGGCGAGAGCCTGGAGTCCTCCTCGCTCAGGTCCCCCTGCCTCTGGAGGCCGTCGGGGGAGTAGAGCGCCCGCCTGCCCGGGCTGCGGTAGTTCGCCTGGGCCTGGCTGTGGTTCTCGAAGACGGCGCTGAGCTGGCTGACGGTGGGCGAGGCGGCGTCCGTCCTGGAGCAAAGCGAGTCCAGAGAGTCCTGGCTGCCCCGGTTGGAGCGCGCCCCCCTCCAGTCGTCCAGGTGCTCGTGGGACCCCCTCTTGTCTCGGCCGTAGGGGAAGACGGGGGACTGGGACTGGTCCCTGGACTGTTGCTCAAACAGTCTCCTGGTTTCACAGAACTTGTTTCCGGCGGCTCCGATCCGGTCGGAGGACGACGAGTGCTGGAGCTTCACCACCGACCCGTCCGTCTTGTTTATAAAGTTTGTGGGTTTGGCCATTTTCTGAGGCGACACTTCCTCTCGGCCCCGGGTCCTGGGGGCCGTGTTCTCGGAGCCCATCTGCATGAACATGTCCTTGATGCGGCTGACGTGGGCCCCGTACTGCCGGCCCCTCTGCCGGGGCTCTTTGGGTTTGGGTTCTCCATCTCCGTGCGGTTGGTCGAACGCCTTCTTCAGCGCCTGGAACTCGGCGCGGTAGGCGTTACGATGAGGGGACGCGCTCCGGAGAGAGCGCTCCCCCGACGCCTCCGTCTTCAACATCCTGACACGATCAGGGCCTCACACACCTGTACACACACACAGAGGGTCAGTACACACACACAGAGGGTCAGTACACACATTATTGACATCACATGATATTATGCAGTTTATGGAATGAAATACGAAAGTGTTCTGTTAGTCCAAGGTGCTCTGTGGGTGCTCTGTGGGTGCTCTGTGGGTGCTGTGGGTGCTCTGTGGGTGCTGTGGGTGCTGTGGGTGCTGGGTGTGTGGGTGCTGTGGGTGTTCTGTGGGTGCTGTGTGGGTGCTGTGGGTGCTCAGTTGGAAGCTTCAGTTTGATGTGAGGATGAATGATGATGTGTCCTCTGTTCCAAAAATCAGGACAGTGACGTGTGTGTGTGTGTGTGTATGTGTGCGTGTATGTGTGTGTGTGTGTGTATGTGTGTGTGTGTGTGTGTGTGTGTGTGTGTGTGTGTGTATGTGTGTGTGTGTGTGTGTGTGTGTGTGTGTGTGTGTGTGTGTGTGTGTGTGTGTGTATGTGTGTGTGTGTGTGTGTGTGTGTGTGTGTGTGTGTGTGTGTGTGTGTGTGTGTGTGTGTGTGTGTGTGTGTGTGCACGTGTGACCCACAGACAGAACTGTGTCACTGCACAAACAGAATGGTGTTGTACAGAGAAAAGTCACATGACCACAAATATAACAACACAAATATAACACTGAGCTCTGGGGCACACACACATACACACACACATACACACACTGTTACACACACACTGTTACTCACACACATTACACACACACATTACACACACTGTGACACACACTGTTACACACACTGTGACACACAGTGACAGTTTGTGTTGAGTCTTTTGGACAAACGTGTCTCTGCAGTGTTTGTCTCCACAGAACATCACAGGACACACGTGACCCACACGAGCCTGAGCCCGGAGCCACGGACACTGCGGCTCTTAGAGGAACAGGGAGCCACGGAGCCGTCACGGCCCGGGCCCCCGCAGCCCGTGGGCCTGGGCTCTGGGCTCTGGGCTCGTACATCCCCCGCGTGCGCCTCCGCGCTCTGTGCGCACGGACAAAGTTACAGAGGAGGCGTTGTGGAGCCGCGGCGCTCAGCCTCGCGATGTGACAGCTCCTGTGACGCGGACACACGCGCGTTTCCAC
>NW_026571175.1:37993057-37995557 GCF_026225935.1 Boleophthalmus pectinirostris | reverse complement strand
TTATTTATTTTTGTATTATTATAGTTTTTTTGGTTTTGGTTTTTCATTTATTAAGCTGCACCGTGTAACTTTTCGGTTGGGAGGGGGCTTGTCACCTGCTTGTTTCTATGGAGACGTCACTGCTCTGTCTGGAATGTTCCGCAGTGTGACTTTAAACAGCTCCACTTCACATTTAGTCAGTCACAGGAGTTTTTATGTCTCAAAAAGAATCCGACTTTGTGACTGTGAGCGGCGTCGCCTCTCCACAGATCTGACCTGGAACTGCGTCTGGTTTGTTTTCCTTGTAAATTGAAAGGTTTAAAGCCGCACCGTGGAACATTCCAGACAAAGTGTTTGACGGAGAATCCATCACAAAAGTTACACGGTGCAGAGTATAACGAGTAAATGAAGTTTCAGTGTAAAAATCAGATTTGAGTCACAGAACGTTTGATGAAAAGTGTTTGTAAAATAACTCACAGGACGAAGGTTTGATTTAAATTCACTCAGTTAATTCAGAATCTTCAGAAGTGAAATGGACCTGAGCTCAGAGCTTCTGCCCCAGAATCATCACCTGGACTCACCTGTTTAAATATTAACCCTGAGTAACAACAGTTTGGTCCCAACTTTACTTTTTATCAGAGTAATAAAACTAAACTCCAACTGGACTCGTGTGTGTGTGTGTGTGTGTGTCTGAAGAGACTCTCGACGTGACTCCTGACCTGACTCCTGACTCTCGACCTGACTCTTGACCTGACTCCTAACTCTCGATGTGACTCCCGACCTGACTCCTGACTCGACTCCTGACTCTCGACGTGACTCCAGACCTGACTCCTGACTCCCGACTTGACTCTCGACGTGACTCCCGACTTCCGACCTGACTCCAGACCTGACTCCTGACTCTCGACCTGACTCTTGACCTGACTCCCGACTCTCGACCTGACTCCAGACCTGACTCCTGACTCTCGACCTGACTCTTGACCTGACTCCTAACTCTCGATGTGACTCCCGACCTGACTCCTGACTCGACTCCTGACTCCCAACTTGACTCTCGACGTGACTCCCGACTTCCGACCTGACTCCCCACTCCCAACCTGACTACTGACTCCCGACCTGACTCCCGACTCCCAACCTGACTCCCGACTCTCGACATGACTCCCGACTCCCGACCTGACTACTGACTCCCGACCTGACTCCTGACTCCCGACCTGACTCCCGACTCTCGACCTGACTCCCGACTCCCAACCTGACTCCTGACTCCCGACCTGACTCCCGACTCTCGACCTGACTCCTGACTCTCGACCTGACTCCCGACTCTCGACGTGACTCCCGACTTCCGACCTGACTCCCCACTCCCAACCTGACTACTGACTCCCGACCTGACTCCCAACTCTCGACATGACTCCCGAATCCCGACCTGACTACTGACTCCCGACCTGACTCCCGACTCCTGACCTGACTCCCAACTCTTGACCTGACTCCTGACCTGACTCCTGACTCTCGACGTGACTCCCGACCTGACTCCCGACTCCCGACCTGACTCCCGACTCTCGACATGACTCCCGACCTGACTCCTGACTCTCGACCTGACTCCTGACCTGACTCCCAACTCTCGACCTGACTCCCGACCTGACTCCTGACTCTCGACCTGACTCCCGACTCCTGACGTGACTCCCGACCTGACTCCCGACTCCCGACCTGACTCCCGACTCCCGACCTGACTCCTGACTCTCGACCTGACTCCCGACTCCTGACCTGACTCCCAACTCTCGACCTGACTCCCGACCTGACTCCTGACTCTCGACCTGACTCCCGACTCCTGACGTGACTCCCGACCTGACTCCCGACTCTCGACCTGACTCCCGACTCTCGACCTGACTCCTGACTCTTGACCTGACTCCTGACTTCCGACCTGACTCCCGACTCCCGACCTGACTCCCGACTCCCAACCTGACTCCCAACTCTCGACATGACTCCCGACCTGACTACTGACTCCCGACCTGACTCCCGACTCCTGACCTGACTCCCAACTCTTGACCTGACTCCCGACCTGACTCCTGACTCTCGACGTGACTCCCGACCTGACTCCCGACTCCCGACCTGACTCCCGACTCTCGACATGACTCCCGACTCCCAACCTGACTCCTGACTCTCGTCCTGACTCCTGACCTGACTCCCAACTCTCGACCTGACTCCCGACCTGACTCCTGACTCTCGACCTGACTCCCGACTCCTGACGTGACTCCCGACCTGACTCCCGACTCTCGACCTGACTCCTGACTCTTGACCTGACTCCTGACTTCTGACCTGACTCCCGACTTCCGACCTGACTCCCGACTGACTCCCGACCTGACTCCCGACCTGACTCCTGACTCTCGACCTGACTCCCGACTCCTGACCTGACTCCCAACTCTCGACCTGACTCCCGACCTGACTCCTGACTCTCGACCTGACTCCCGACTCCTGACGTGACTCCCGACCTGACTCCCGACTCCCGACCTGACTCCTGACTCTCGACATGACT
>NW_026571175.1:37958057-37985557 GCF_026225935.1 Boleophthalmus pectinirostris | reverse complement strand
TGTGTGTGTGTGTGTGTGTGTGTGTGTGTGTGTGTGTGTGTGTGTGTGTGTGTGTTTGTGTGTGTGTGTGTGTGTGTGTGTGTGTGTGTGTGTGTGTGTGTGTGTGTGTGTGTGTGTGTGTGTGTGTGTGTGTGTGTGTGTGTGTTGTGTGTGTTTGTGTGTGTGTGTGTGTGTGTGTGTGTTTGTGTGTGTGTTTGTGTGTGTGCAGATCACAGCGTACAACCGCCGCACGTTTGAGACCGCTCGCCACAACCTGGTCATCAACATCATGGCCACCGAAGGTACAGACGCACAACAGACACAGACACACAACAGACACAGACACACAACAGACACACTACAGACGCACAACAGACTCACAACAGATGCACTACAGACACACAACAGACACACAACAGACACACAACAGACACACAACAGATGCACTACAGACACAGACACACTACAGATGCACAGACCCTCCTGCACTTCTCTGGTGTGTGTCCTCTGACCTCGTCTTCTTCTTCTTTCTTCTTCTTCTCGTTCTTCTCGTTCTTCTTCTTCTTCTCGTTCTTCTCGTTCTTCTCTTCTTCTTCTCGTTCTTCTCGTTCTTCTTCTCGTTCTTCTCGTTCTTCTCGTTCTTCTCGTTCTTCTCGTTCTTCTCGTTCTTCTCGTTCTTCTCGTTCTTCTCGTTCTTCTCGTCCCTGCAGAGTTCCCGTTGCCGTACCAGGCTGAGTTCTACATCAAGAACATGAACGTGGAGGAGATGTTGGCCAGTGAGGTTCTGGGCGACTTCCTGGGAGCCGTGAAGAACGTGTGGCAGCCCGAGCGCCTCAACGCCATCAACATCACGTCTGCTCTGGACCGAGGCGGCCGCGTGCCCCTGCCCATCAACAACCTGAAGGAAGGGTCAGTGCACACGCCTGGGTACACTCAGGTCCTCTGAGGTCCTCTGTGAGGTCCTGTGAGGTCCTCTGAGGTCCTCTGAGGTCCTGTGAGGTCCTCTGAGGTCCTGTGAGGTCCTCTGAGGTCCTCTGAGGTCCTGTGAGGTCCTCCGAGGTCCTGTGAGGTCCTCTGAGGTGATGTGAGGTCCTCTGAGGTCCTGTGAGGTCCTCTGAGGTCCTGTGAGGTCCCTGACCCTGTGTGTGTGCAGAGTGTACGTGATGGTTGGGGCGGACGTGCCGTTCTCCTCGTGTCTGCGGGAGGTGGAGAGTCCACACAACCAGCTGCGCTGCAGTCAGGAGATGGAGCCGTCCATCAGCTGTGACAAGAAGTTCAGAGCACAATTTCACATCGACTGGTGCAAGATCTCACTGGTGAGTCTCAGGACCTGCGGAGAAGGTCTGGTACAGACCGACTCAGAAACAGTCTCACAGTAACTGATGATTTCATTGAAAAAGGTTAAAAACAGATTCATGACTTCATGACGTCCATCAGTCTCCTGTGACACAACCTACATGTGCTTCAGCTTCTGCTGCACCTCATGTCCGTGTGACAGGAGCAGGACAGGAGCAGGACAGGAGCAGGACAGGAGCAGTAGTTCTGTTTGTTCAGTAGTTGAAATACTGACTCCACATTCTCCTCCTGGAGCTGTAGATCTTCTCCTCTCAGGATTTAGACGAACAAAGAACCAGAATAAATCTCCCAGTTCACATCGAGTTCTCCGACCTTCAGGTTGAGACCCACTGCTCCAACCACAGAGCCCCTGTCACACGTGTGTCCACACGAGAGGAACAGGGCCCTTTACACACATGTAGTGAGTTTGTCTGACAGTGTGAAGTGTGCAGTGTGTAGTGTGTGTAGTGTGTGTAGTGTGTGTAGTGTGTGTGTGTGTAGTGTGTAGTGTGTAGTGTGTGTAGTGTGTGTGTGTAGTGTGTGTGTGTAGTGTGTGTATGTGTGTGTGTAGTGTGTGTAGTGTGTAGTGTGTAGTGTGTAGTGTGTGTAGTGTGTGTAGTGTGTGTGTGTATGTGTAGTGTGTGTGTGTAGTGTGTGTAGTGTGTGTAGTGTGTAGTGTGTGTAGTGTGTGTAGTGTGTGTAGTGTGTGTGTGTGTGTGTAGTGTGTGTAGTGTGTAGTGTGTGTGTAGTGTGTAGTGTGTAGTGTGTGTAGTGTGTAGTGTGTAGTGTGTAGTGTGTGTAGTGTGTGTGTGTAGTGTGTGTAGTGTGTAGTGTGTGTGTATGTGTGTGTGTAGTGTGTAGTGTGTGTAGTGTGTGTAGTGTGTGTGTGTGTGTAGTGTGTGTAGTGTGTAGTGTGTGTAGTGTGTGTAGTGTGTGTGTGTGTAGTGTGTGTAGTGTGTGTAGTGTGTGTAGTGTGTGTGTGTAGTGTGTGTGTGTAGTGTGTAGTGTGTGTGTGTGTGTAGTGTGTAGTGTGTGTGTGTAGTAGTGTGTAGTGTGTGTGTGTGTAGTGTGTGTGTGTAGTGTGTAGTGTGTGTGTAGTGTGTAGTGTGTAGTGTGTGTAGTGTGTAGTGTGTGTAGTGTGTGTGTGTAGTGTGTGTAGTGTGTGTGTGTAGTGTGTGTATGTGTGTGTGTAGTGTGTGTAGTGTGTAGTGTGTAGTGTGTAGTGTGTAGTGTGTGTAGTGTGTAGTGTGTGTATGTGTGTGTAGTGTGTGTGTGTAGTGTGTGTAGTGTGTAGTGTGTGTAGTGTGTGTAGTGTGTAGTGTGTAGTGTGTAGTGTGTGTAGTGTGTAGTGTGTGTAGTGTGTGTATGTGTGTAGTGTGTAGTGTGTGTAGTGTGTGTAGTGTGTAGTGTGTGTAGTGTGTAGTGTGTAGTGTGTGTGTGTAGTGTGTAGTGTGTGTAGTGTGTAGTGTGTAGTGTGTGTATGTGTAGTGTGTAGTGTGTGTGTGTAGTGTGTAGTGTGTGTAGTGTGTAGTGTGTAGTGTGTGTAGTGTGTGTGTGTGTAGTGTGTGTAGTGTGTAGTGTGTGTGTGTAGTGTGTGTAGTGTGTAGTGTGTAGTGTGTGTAGTGTGTGTAGTGTGTGTAGTGTGTAGTGTGTAGTGTGTGTAGTGTGTGTAGTGTGTAGTGTGTAGTGTGTAGTGTGTGTAGTGTGTGTAGTGTGTGTGTGTGTAGTGTGTGTAGTGTGTAGTGTGTAGTGTGTGTAGTGTGTGTGTGTAGTGTGTAGTGTGTGTGTGTGTAGTGTGTGTAGTGTGTAGTGTGTAGTGTGTGTAGTGTGTAGTGTGTAGTGTGTAGTGTGTAGTGTGTAGTGTGTGTAGTGTGTGTAGTGTGTGTGTGTAGTGTGTAGTGTGTGTAGTGTGTGTAGTGTGTGTGTGTGTAGTGTGTGTGTAGTGTGTGTAGTGTGTGTAGTGTGTGTGTGTGTGTGTGTGTAGTGTGTGTAGTGTGTGTAGTGTGTGTGTGTGTGTGTGTGTAGTGTGTAGTGTGTGTAGTGTGTGTGTGTGTGTGTAGTGTGTGTAGTGTGTAGTGTGTGTAGTGTGTGTAGTGTGTGTGTGTGTGTGTGTAGTGTGTGTAGTGTGTAGTGTGTAGTGTGTGTAGTGTGTGTAGTGTGTGTAGTGTGTAGTGTGTAGTGTGTGTAGTGTGTAGTGTGTAGTGTGTGTAGTGTGTGTGTAGTGTGTGTAGTGTGTGTAGTGTGTAGTGTGTGTAGTGTGTAGTGTGTGTAGTGTGTGTAGTGTGTGTGTGTGTAGTGTGTAGTGTGTGTGTAGTGTGTGTAGTGTGTGTAGTGTGTAGTGTGTAGTGTGTGTAGTGTGTGTGTAGTGTGTGTATGTGTAGTGTGTAGTGTGTGTAGTGTGTGTAGTGTGTGTAGTGTGTAGTGTGTGTAGTGTGTAGTGTGTGTAGTGTGTGTAGTGTGTAGTGTGTGTAGTGTGTAGTGTGTGTAGTGTGTAGTGTGTGTAGTGTGTGTAGTGTGTGTAGTGTGTGTAGTGTGTGTGTGTAGTGTGTAGTGTGTAGTGTGTGTAGTGTGTGTAGTGTGTAGTGTGTGTAGTGTAGTGTGTAGTGTGTGTAGTGTGTGTGTGTGTAGTGTGTGTAGTGTGTGTAGTGTGTGTAGTGTGTGTAGTGTGTAGTGTGTGTAGTGTGTGTGTAGTAGTGTGTAGTGTGTGTAGTGTGTGTAGTGTGTAGTGTGTAGTGTGTGTAGTGTGTGTAGTGTGTGTGTGTGTGTGTGTGTAGTGTGTGTGTAGTGTGTGTAGTGTGTGTGTAGTGTGTAGTGTGTAGTGTGTGTAGTGTGTGTAGTGTGTGTAGTGTGTGTGTGTAGTGTGCAGTGAGGGGGGATCAAAAGGCCCTTTTCTTCTTCTTCTTCTTCTTCTTCTTCTTCTTCTTCTTCTTCTTCTAAGCGTGTGCTGCTTGTCTCTTGTCTCTCGTTGATCTTCGTTCTGTCCTTCACTCGTTTGTCTTTGTGTCCAGGTGGACATCACTAAAGTGGTCCCCGTGTACGTGAGCCGGCCGGACCCCGGTCCCGGAGTCCTGCCCGAGTTCGGGGAGTACAACCCGCCGTCCGAGGCCCTGAGGAGCCGGGACTACCTGTCGGACTTCGTGGTGACGCTGGCGGTGCCGGCGGCCGTGGCCCTGCTGCTGTTTGTGGTGCTGGGGTACGCCATGTGCTGCAGGAGGGAGGGGGTGTAAGTGCTGCCAACACACCTCTGCTCACCCGGACCCCCCCGACCTGAGGCTGAGCCCCCGACCAGACCCCCAACCTCAGGCTGACCCCGACCTGAGGCTGACCCCCCGACAGACCCCCCAACCTGAGGCTGACCCCGACCTGAGGCTGACCCCCGACCAGACCCCCAACCTCAGGCTGACCCCGACCTGAGGCTGAGCCCCCGACCAGACCCCCGACCTGAGGCTGACCCCAGGCTGACCCCGACTGAGGCTGACCCGACCAGACCCCGACGACCCCCAACCTGAGGCTGACCCGACCCCCGACCTGAGGCTGACCCCGACCTGAGGCAGACCACGACCTGAGGCTGACCCCGACTGAGGCTGACCCCCGACCTGAGGCTGACCCCCCGACCTGACCCCCGACCAGACCTCCCAACCTGAGGCTGAACCTGAGGACCCCTGACCTGAACCACGACCTGAGGCTGACCCGATCTGACCCCCCGACCTGAGGCAGACCACGACCCTGACCCCTTACCTGAGGCTGACCCCCGACCTGAGGCTGACCCCCCGACCTGAGGCAGACCACGACCTGAGGCTGACCCCTGACCTGAGGCTGACCCCTGACCTGAGGCTGACCCCTGACCTGAGGCTGACCCCCGACCTGAGGCAGACCTCGATCTAACGACAGACCCCCGACCTGACAACAGACCTTGATCCGCCGGACAGCCCCCTGACCGCCCCCTGGTCCTCACACACAGACCCTCACACACAGACCCTCACACACTCAGACCTCAGACCCTCACACACAGACCCTCACACACAGACCCTCACACACAGACCCTCACACACCCTCACACACAGACCCTCACACACAGACCCTCCTCTGGTCCCTGGTCCAGACTTTTACTCTGTTCTGTAATTGGGTTAAATGCAGCTTCATCTTCATCACAGGATCCACGTCACATTTACATTTCACACAGGAGACTCTGAGCCCCCGTCACACTCAGAGCTCGAGTTGTGTTTGTTTGAGTAAATCTTTATTCTGAGTCTGTTACATCTGCAAAACTCCAAACGCTCTGCTCCACCTTGTGATGTCACCAAGTGAACAGCTCCTTTTCCCTTTAGTTCAGTCGAGATCGATTAAGAAACTCCAGGACTGAAAAAATGATCCAGATGATTCTAGTGAAGGTGTGTGGAGTTTAAAAACACAGTGGAGCACTTCCTGTATCACCACACGATGACATCACGAGGTGGAACAGTGTTTTCAGTTTGTGTGTGAAACATGTGAATGAAACAAACGCAGCTCCAGGTCTGTGTGACGAGGAAACCACAGATCAGTTTGTTTTATTGAGATCAGTTTTCAGAGAAAAGAGAAACTCCAGGCCTGACACTTTGCAGCTGAAGTGGTCGTTTCCTGAGGGGCGACGCTAACAGGAGGCACTGCTCTGTCTGCAGCTCTGTCAGATCTTTAATCTGATCTTTGTTTTTACCCACAAAGTCCCGACTGAAGGCCTGGTCACACTTCAGAAGAACAGAAGAAGTTTGTTTTTACACACAGGGTCAGACCGACAACATGTGTAAAATCAAACTCCTGAACCGAACCGTGGCCCTGATCACACAAACACGAACATGTGACAAAAACATGTGTCAGTGTTTGCAAACATCAACACTCCACCATACACACACACGCAGAACCCCCCAGTGTGACGTCACTGCAAAGTGTGAGCAGAGCGAGCGCAGTGTGTCAGGGCCACATGTGTCAGGGCAGTGTGTCAGGGCAGTGTGTCAGGGCCAGTGTGTCAGGGCTGCGTGTGTCAGAGCTGCGTGTGTCAGGACAGTGTGTGTCAGGACAGTGTGTGTTAGGGCCGCGTGTGTGTCAGGGCCGTGTGTGTCAGGACAGTGTGTGTCAGGGCCGCCTGTGTCAGGGCCGCGTGTGTGTCAGGGCCGTGTTTGTCGGGGCCGCGTGTGTCGGGGCCGTGTGTGTCAGGGCCGTGTGTGTCAGGACAGTGTGTGTCAGGGCCGCGTGTGTCAGGGCCGCGTGTGTGTCAGGGCCGTGTTTGTCGGGGCCGCGTGTGTCGGGGCCGTGTGTGTCAGGGCCGTGTGTGTCAGGACAGTGTGTGTCAGGGCCGCGTGTGTTAGGGCCACGTGTGTGTTAGGGCCGTGTGTGTGTCAGGGCCATGTGTCAGAGATACAGGTGTCAGGGCTGTGTGTCAGGACAATGTGTGTCAGGGCAGTGTGTCAGGGCAGTGTGTTAAAGCTGTGTGTGTTTCAGAGCCGCATGTGTGTTAGGGCAGTGTGTCAGAGATACAGGTGTCAGGGCTGTGTGTCAGGACAGTGTGTGTGTCAGGACAGTGTGTGTCAGGGCTGCGTGTGTGTCAGGACAGTGTGTGTCAGGGCCGCGTGTGTCAGGGCCGCGTGTGTGTCAGGGCCGTGTGTGTCAGGGCCGCGTGTGTTAGGGCCGCGTGTGTCAGGGCCGTGTGTGTCAGGGCCGTGTGTGTCAGGGCCATGTGTGTCAGGACAGTGTGTGTCAGGACAGTGTGTGTCAGGGCTGCGTGTGTGTCAGGACAGTGTGTGTCAGGGCCGCGTGTGTGTCAGGGCCATGTGTGTCAGGGCCGTGTGTGTCAGGGCCGTGTGTGTCAGGGCCATGTGTGTCAGGACAGTGTGTGTCAGGACAGTGTGTGTGTGTGTCAGGACAGTGTGTGTCAGGGCCGCGTGTGTTAGAGCCGTGTGTGTCAGGGCCGTGTGTGTCAGGACAGTGTGTGTCAGTGTGTGTCAGGGCCGTGTGTGTCAGGGCCGCGTGTGTGTCAGGACAGTGTGTGTCAGGGCCGCGTGTGTCAGGGCCACGTGTGTGTCAGGCGTGTGTCAGGGCCACGTGTGTGTGTGTGTCAGGGCCGTGTGTGTCAGGGCCGCGTGTGTGTCAGGACAGTGTGTGTCAGGGCGTGTGTCGCGTGTGTGTCAGGGCCGCGTGTGGTCAGGTGTGTCAGGGCGTGTGTCAGGGCCGCGTGTGTGTCAGGGCCGTGTGTGTCAGGGCCGCGTGTGTGTGTGTTCAGGTGGTCACTGTGTGTGTGTCAGGGCCGCGTGTGTCAGGGCTGTGTGTGTTAGGGCCGTGTGTGTCAGGGCCGTGTGTGTCATGTCCATGTCCTCCTCACTGTCTGCTCTTGTGTTTCTGTCACTGTTTAATTCATCCATTTTGTTTTGTCCCCAGGGTCAAACGAAACATGCAAACCCCAGAGTAAGTCTCTCCTCTGTCACTCACTCTGTTCTTCATCACATCTTCATCACTTCATCCTCCAGCTGCTCCCACAGCTGCTCCAAATCCAACTCCAAATCCAACTCCAAATCCAAATCCAACTCCAAATCCAACTCTGAGCCCGACGAGAGGCCAGAGACACACCAAGGTTTACTTTATTACAACACATGAATCATGAATCTCAGACTTCTGATCATTGTGTAATTCACACTGGGAAGGATTTTCTGAAAAAGTGATCGTCAAACCTCCATGTTTGTTTTCCCAGTGGGACGTGTCTATTGTCAAAGTCGATCTTTTCAAGTCTTTTGAACCATTTCACTTTTGTTTCTGGTTCTGATATTGTCATATTTTAGTTTTGGGATTCAGACATTGTTAATTATGTGGTTGTTGGATCCTAACAGCGGAAAACGACTCGAGAAATTAGTTTGTGAACTTCATAAATGTAAAAGTGAATCAGATGTGTGTGACTCAAACCTCCATTCAAACTGTTTCTCTTCCCAACGGAATTGAAAAATAGTGAAAGGTGAAGGTGATGGGCAGGATTGATCCACAGGAAGAACCAAAAAGGAAACATTTGTCTGACTAAGAAATCATCCCGAGTTTACAGAGAACATTTTGTATGTGGAGCGACGACAAAACAAAATCTGGTTTGTTAATGGAGCAGAAGACAAACAGACTGAGCTGCACTTTCTTGTTCTTGTGGTTTTACAGAAACATCACGTCTTGGTCTTTGCAGTGGAAGGTGTTTCTTGGTGAACAGTTGGAGACTTTCACTTTGGTGTTGACTTTTTAAATTCGTAACCGAGGTTGAGCGAAGGATCGGGATTGTTGTTTTGTTGTCGCTCCACATACAAAATGTTCTCTGTAAACTCGGGATGATTTCTTAGTCAGACAAATGTTTCCTTTTTCATCTATCCCGTGGATCAGAGGTGCTGACACTTTTTCATCATGTGAGCTACTTACAAAATGACCAAGTCAAAATCATCTACCTGATACAAAGTCAAACAAACTGCACTGAAACACTCTGTGGCCCTTTTTTGGACCCTCCCCCACAGTTTGAGAACCTCTTCTTTAAGAGAACTTCCTCTGGCACTTTACACAAAACTGTGAAAAAAGTGAAGGAAGATTTTTAAACCTGTTTTTTAAAGTTCCAAACTGGAGTTTCATTCTTTTGTGGTTTTGCAGTGATATTTTCCAGCCTCTGCACGTTTACCAAACCAAACACACATCGTGACAAACACAGATGCATTTGTCACTTTTGTTAGACAAACTTCAGCCAAATGTGGCAGTAGGTCTGTTCTGTAGATCCGCTCTATGCTGTAGACCTGCTTTGTGCCAACACTGGAACACAAATTTAGACTGGTTTTTGCTTCACGTTTGGTCTTGTTCTTCTAATCAGCCGCACTGTGGAGGGGCTTGTGTTGGCTGTACGCAGGAAGGAGCGAGAGCGTGAAAAGGCGAGGGCGGCGTGCTGACGTGAGGCAGGTGGACAGGTAGGATGTTTAGGAAGTTGAACCTGCCCTGTGATGCACGCTGGTACACGAGGGCACACGCTGTCGCAGACGAGCCGTGCATAGGGAGCGTGTGTGTTTGTGATGCGCCGTAGAGTCTCCGCGGGTTTCAAATGAGCGCACAGGCTGCACTGAGACGCCCCACACGCTCCTGCACCCGCTACAAGTTTATTACCAACAGCAGCGGCCGGAATGAAATATGATCACACTTGTTGAGTGTCAGACCTCGAGTGAGAGACAAGACCGAGTCCAAACACGAGTCCAAACGAGACACGGCGATCTACCCACACGACCTTGGTGATCGACTGGTAGATCGAGATCGACGTATTGAGCACCACTGTCTTAGTCAGACAAATGTTTCCTTTTTAGTTCTTCCTGTGGATCAATCCTGCCCATCACCTTCACCTTTCACTATTTTTCAATTCCGTTGGGAAGAGAAACAGTTTGAATGGAGGTTTGAGTCACACACATCTGATTCACTTTTACATTTATGAAGTTCACAAACTAATTTCTCGAGTCGTTTTCCGCTGTTAGGATCCAACAACCACATAATTAACAATGTCTGAATCCCAAAACTAAAATATGACAATATCAGAACCAGAAACAAAAGTGATATGGTTCAAAAGACTTGAAAAGATCGACTTTGACAATAGACACATCCCACTGGGAAAACAAACATGGAGGTTTGATGATCACTTTTTTGGAAAAGCCTTCACAGGATGCATTGTGCGATGACCAGAAGTCTGAAATTCTTGATGCGTGTTTTAGAAATAAGGATTTAAAGAACTGATTTAAGCCATGTTCTAATGTCCTGATGTTCCTGGTCACACACAGAGCTGGAGTTGTGTTGTGAGTAACTCTTTATTAGGAGTCATTAGTATTTTAGTATCAGTACATCTCCGAAGCTCCAAACGCTCTCTTCCACCTTGTGATGTCATGAAGTGGTAGTTTTGAAGTTCTCAGCTCCTTTTCACTTTAGTTCAGTCGAGATCAGTGACTTGAGGGTTGAAATCTTCCAACTTTATGTAATGGTTTAAAAACACAGTGGAGAAAAAATTTACTTAAGTGCCTGTTTAAAAATGTACATAAAGTTAAAGTAATTTGCGCATATTTTGAGATTTAATAAAACAGATTTTGTGATTTTGAAGATTTATAAAGACATTTGGTTTAACAGAAACAACTGAATCATTTTTCGAATCTGTTTTTATTTGTGTATTTCTGTTTCTGTTCAAACTATGAACTAAAAAATAAAAATAAAGCCTTCAAGCCTTTTCAAAAAACACAGTGGAGCACCTCCTGTATCACCACATGATGACATCACAAGGTGGAACAGGGTGTTTTCAGTTTGAGAGAAGCACTCGTGCAGGTTTGTGTGTTAAACGAGTGAATGAAACAAACACGACTCCAGGTTTGTGTGTTGAGGAAACATCAGAGCAGAAACACAAAACAGTGGAATGTGGCTTTTTAAAGTGGCGTTCAGACGTCAGAGGTGAACACAGAACACACCTGGACACACCTGGACACACCTGAACACACCTGAACACACACCTGGACACACCTGGACACACACCTGGACACACCTGAACACACCCGGACACACCTGCTGAACACACCTGGACACACCTGGACACACCTGAACACACCTGGACACACCTGGACACACCTGAACACACCTGACACACACACTGGACACACCTGAACACACCTGGACACACCTGGACACACTAGAACACACCTGGACACACCTGGACACACTAGAACACACCTGGACACAACTGGACACACCTGAACACACCTGGACACACCTGGACACACTAGAACACACCTGGACACACCTGGACACACCTGCTGAGAGGCGGCACAGGTGTGTGTGGCAGCCATGTGTACACAGTCTGTCCCAGGGCAGCTGTGGCTCATTATTTAGAAGATGATCTCCTGTGATTTTCTACAACTTTCTTTTCTGTTCTGTTCTGTGTGTGTAAGATGATTATGTAAAATATGAATCAAAATCAAGTTCCTACAGACGGATCCAGACTTTTCCACAGACTCAGGTCGTTTCTCTTCTAGTTTTGTAGAGTTTTGTTAAAGTCGCTGTCGTCAACTGAACTGAAATGACCAAAATATACTTTCCACAAAAATAATCATGAATAATTTTAGAAATAAACTCACACAAATGAAAACAGAGACACACAAAACAACACAAACCAAACACAAACGTTTGGTTTAATTTTCTGCTGTTTTGAGGCTGTTTCACATTTTCATTCATCGACCCGAAATAAAACTTTTCAGATTTGAAGAATCAGAATCACACAAACCAAACTTTTTACAGCACAAATGAAACACAAACGACTGACTCAGTTTTGTGTCGTTTTAGATCAGGAGAGTCAAACTCGAACTCACAGAGGCCAAACTTAAAAACTGCGTCTAAGTCGTGGGTCAAACTAAATATTTATTTTTAAATTTCTACAACATCTGTATGTTTTCTTTGGAGATCTTTAATGTTAAATCTTTTCTTATTAAAATAAATGTTTAATAAATGTTTTGCTTAAACATTGAATCCAGAACAAACAGAATATAAAATAACATTTTAAATAAATCATGTCTCTATAGTCGATCTGTGTGCGGCGACAGCTCTAATACAGATTTGATTTGATTATATCACAGGCCAAATTTGGCCCCCGGGCCTGAGTTTGACATTTCCTGTGGCTGGTGACGCCAGTTTGACCTGTAAAAGAATCGTAAATATCTCCAAAACTAAAGCAGCACAAACAAAACACAAACGATGGACGTAGTTTCCGTGCAGGTTTGTGTTTGACGGAGGCACTTCTGTCCGCGGCCTGAGGTCCGTCTGCAGGTCGACTCAGGTTCAGCCCAGAGCTTCAGGCTTTATTGTTTCTCACTGGGCCTGACCTGGAGCTGCAGACCTGAGCTGCTGCTGCTGCTGCGTTCTTTGCGTGACAATGACAGTTACGGCAGCGTCCTCGCGCCTCCTTGCGCGTTGTCCTCTCGCGCCTCCTTGCGCCTCCTCTTGCTGCCTGAACCCTGATCCTGCATTGACTTCCTTCTGTGGCTGTTTGTGACGTAGAATCCAGCTGGTCCAGCACAGCTCCATCCAGAAGTCGTCCAAAGAGCTGAGGAGCCTGTCCAAGAACCGCGAGATCTCCTGGCCCCTGTCCACTCTGCCCGTCTTCAACCCCGTGAGCGGAGAAGTGGTGCCCCCCCTGCACCCGGACAGCTACGAGACCACCAGCATGCCCCTCATGCAGACGCAGACGTAAGCCCCCCCACGCAGACGTAAGCCCCTCCCCCTCACGCAGACGCAGACGTAAGCCCCCCCACGCAGACGTAAGCCCCTCCCCCCCACGCAGACGTAAGCCCCTCATGTCCCTCGTGTGTGTTTGTGTTTTGTTCTAAAGTTTCTGTTCTGTTACAGGAACCTGCAGAACCAGATCACCATCCCCCAACCACGGCAGACAGGTGCATCTCTCCTCTGTCTCCTCTCTGTCTCTCCTCTGTCTCTCTCTGTCTCCTCTGTCTCCTCTCTGTCTCTCCTCTCTGTCTCCTCTCTGTCTCTCCTCTGTCTCTCCTCTGTCTCCTCTCTGTCTCTCTCTGTCTCTCCTCTGTCTCCTCTGTCTCTCCTCTCTGTCTCTCCTCTCTCTCGGCTCTGGTGTTGGTCTGAGCTTTTCCTCTTTTTTTTTTTTTTTTTTCATAAATAACGTCCCTCAAACTGTTTCATCCGTTAAATGTCCCATAATCCTCTGCTCTCTGCTCTCATGTGGTTTCGACCTGCAGATTTAGCACAAGTTCTCCTCTCAGACTAAAAACACTCTGTTCCACCTTGTGATGTCATCATGTGGTGATACAGGAAGTGCTCCACTGTGTTTTTTAAACTCCACACACCTTCACTAGAATCACCTGGATCATTTCAATTTGTACTGAACTAAAGGAGCTGTTCACTTCATGACATCACAAGGTGGAGCAGAGCGTTTGGAGCTTTGGAGATGTAACAGACTCAGAATAAAGAGTTCCTCAGATGTTCTTTCCTCCTCCCTGGTCTGTAACACCAGCGCCGTGTTGTCTGAGCGTCTGTCCTCGTGCTCTGTGCTGCTGCTGCGCCCTCTAGTGGCGTCCTGTGACTCTGCACTAACCCCTTTCTCCTCCCCGCTGCCCAAGGAGACACTTATGTCATGTCCACATTCCGACGACTGGAGGTAGGTGCAGGGTGTGACGAGGGTGTGACCCGGGTGTGACCCGAGTGTGACGAGGGTGTGACCCGAGTGTGACGAGGGTGTGACGCGGGTGTGACGCGAGTGTGACCGGCGTGTGACCCAAATGTGACGTGGGTGTGACGCGGGTGTGACGCGGGTGTGGTGCGAGTGTGATGAGGGTGTGACCCGAATGTGACGCGAGTGTGACCAGAGTGTGACGAGGGTGACGCGGGTGTGACGTGTGATGTGAGTGTGACCAGGGTGTGACCCGAATGTGACGAGGGTGTGACCCGAGTGTGACCCGAGTGTGACGCGAGTGTGACGCGAGTGTGACCCGGGTGTGACCCGAGTGTGACGAGGGTGTGACGCGAGTGTGACGCGAGTGTGACCCGAGTGTGACGAGGGTGTGACCCGAGTGTGACGAGGGTGTGACGCGAGTGTGACCAGAGTGTGGAGGATTGATGAGAATGTTATTGTTGACTGCGTTGGTGCGTCGTTGGTGCGTGGATGATGTGTCGTTGGTGCGTGGATGATGTGTCGTTGGTGCGTGGATGATGTGTCGTTGGTGTGTGGATGATGTGTCGTTGGTGTGTGGATGATGTGTCGTTGGTGTGTGGATTGATGATGTGTCGTTGGTGCGTCGTCGGTGCGTCGTTGGTGCGTGGATGATGATGCGTGGTGACATGGTTCGTTCATGGACCTCTGTGTGTGTTTCAGGTAAATGGTATTCCTGAGGAGAGGAAGGTGGCTGAAGCTCTGGACCTGTGATCCCTGCACACTTTTCCTCTTCATGTTTGTGTGTCCACGGCCTCCATCAGTGACTCTGTGCTCGAGACGTATCTGTAAATAATCACCGTCTTTATAATAAAGACTTTATGTTTGAATCCATATTACATTTCTGAAACGTTATTTGAACCTTGTTTACGTGCAGCAAACACACCACGACAGGAAAGTCTCAGTCTGTTTCACTGAATACAGCATTTTCAAAAGAATAAAAAGAAACTGTGTGATATAAATACGTGATGTGTTACCGTTAATATCCCAGAGAACAATTTTAGTGGAATCTACACAGCGACGACAAACACAACTGTAAAGTGGTGGTGAGGACATCGCTTCAGAACGAGGACTTCTCTTCAGAACAGTCTCTGCAACAGCTTTTATTCACATAAGTACGCAGCCCCGCCCCCTTTAGTTTTCCCTGATGGTAAGTCTGTCGGTTCGGTAAAGCTGCAGTCCTTCAGATGGAACACCGAGCCCGGACACACACACACATATGCACACACACACACGGGGGCGGGTAAACACAGGAAGAAAAACACACACCACTGCAGAGAGTAAAACACATTTCAAAACAAAAGCACGCAATATAAAAACGTGCCAGTCTCTACAAAGTGAGCCGTAATCAACCTGTCACATGACAATATTTCCATTTTAATGAGCCTACGGGAAAACAATTATTAACTTCATGAACAGCCTTTAGAAAATTATTCACCTGGAGAATTTAAGAATTCATTTTGAACCGACTGAACAAGTGAATAAAGATCAGCCAAAACAAACCAGAGGCTTTTCCGTCGTGTGCGAGCTCAGACCAGTTCATTTTGAGGAGCAGGAGAGTCCAGGAGCGTTTGACGGGTTTGCAGATGTTTCCAGGAGCTGGTGTGAGGTACAGACTGTGGCCGGTCACATGCACGACTCACTGGAGGAAGCAGAAAGTCCAGAGAGATTTGACCGGACGCCTAAGACGAGAGGAAGGTTCAGTGAGGATTGTCCCTCTGGTCTGTGGGAGGAATGATCTGCCCACAGGTGGACGGCAGTGTGTTTGATCAGAGATCCATGGAAGAGTCGTGACAAAGAAATGAAAGTATCGAGTAACACAATAACGGCATTTAAGAAACACACAAAAACCTGTACAGATGTATTGATTGGAAATGTGGAAATTTATTTCAAACAATAAAAAACAGCACACAGAAAATATAAACCTCAAAGAGAAAAGACGCCGTGTCCCAGATTTATCCTCAAGCTCCTTTCCATGTGCAGTCCTCCAGCAGGTACACGACACACATGACTTGTATCTTCATGTCTTTTTATACTTTAATAAATTAAATTCAAATGAACAAATTAAACAAAGAAACAATTAAGGTAATTGTTTATCGTCCTGCATGAAGACCAGCGCCCCCAGCAGCAGAGAGAGGAGCCCCACGGCCCCCAGCCTCTTCAGCAGAGCCACAGTGTCTTTAGGAATGAGCAGCTGGGCCAGGAGGTTGGTGATGAGGGAGATCTCATGAGCCACACACACAAAGATGAAGCTACTGACCAGGATGTTGAGGGACGGGTTTCCAGGGATGAGCACTAAGATGCCCTTGGTGTCTGCTGCCAGCCAGATGTGGTACTGACAGATGAACAGCTGGACACAGCACATTTTGGGTTTAGTTTTACACTTCTGTACTTCTTCTTCTTTATACTTCACACTGAGACTCTGGATCTTACCTCCAAAGAGATTTTCCCAAACCAGGCAAAAAAGGAGCTGTAGACGGAGCGGGCGAAGCCGGGAATGTTCCTGATGAGGATGAAGGCCAGAATCTGAGGAGACACAGGAGCATCACAGAGAGGTCAGCACAAACTTTACCCTGTGGACTCCATTCAAATGGATGTGTGCAACCTGACATCTACAGCGGCCTCAGAGGACAAACACAAACAAAGATCAGTAACATCACGTCCACTCTGTTTGGAGGCCAACATCACCCACCGGGAGCACAGAGATGTAGGGGTGCATCTGGTTGCACTGGGCTTTGGTTTGGCAGTTACTGGCCCACACTGAGTACGTCTAAAGTAAAGAGGACACAAGATGTTAGGAAGCCTTCACTTTGCTGTGAGGAGCACTAGTGTGTCAGGTCTTCATCCAGAACCAACTACAGCGAGAGTCCAACACTTACGACGAAAGAGAGGCCAGACAGGAGCAGCAGGGGCAGGGAGACTTTAGCCGAGAACAGAGCTTCTCCTCTGGTCTCCGACAGCACCTGCTTCTTCTGAAGGAGCAGATAGAGGAAGGCAAACACCATCCCCTGTAGCACGGCCTGCAAACACACCAGCACTCACATCCACATCTACTGGAACAGAGCGGTCGTGGAGCTACGGCACCAAAGCACTTACAAACCGGTCCAGTCTCCAGCGGAACCACCACTCGCGAATGTCCCCGTCCAGTTGGAAGAGGCTGGAAAGCGGCCACGCCGTGAAGGTGCTCTCGAACACGCCCTGCACACAGGAACAATCACACCACATTCAACAGTTTTCCAACAGTGTTGAGGACACTGCCTCTGGAGGGACTGTGCTGTTACCTGTGAATAGGCAAAGAGGCAAATGAGCAGCAGGAGGCCCACTAACTTGAGCAGGATTCCCAAGTACCACAGGGCGCTGTCTGTTCACACAGAGAGAAGAAGAACACAGGTGAGGGGCGCCGCGGCCACGTCCACAACACTCGAGCGCTTAGGGACACCTACTGCTGGCTTTCTTCTGCACGATCTGAGGCCACGCGGCCAGCGCGCCGTAGATGATCACGAACCAGAACGACACCAGAGGAACGAAGTAATAGAACTGGTACGGCCTGTCCATCACCGCGCACAACACCAGCACCAGGAAGTTGAGGCGGAACAGAACCTGCGGCACGAGCACGGTCACACCGGCGCCGCGGGAGCACAAAGCACGGAGGCCGCGGGAGCCGCACTCACCTGGCACACTCTGTACAGGCCGAAGTCCCCTTTGAGCCAGAAGAAGGAGAAGTGTCCGTAGCCCGTCTGGAAGAGATAGGCCGCCACCAGCACGCGCACGTGCATGTAGACCGGAATGAACTGACACACACAAGAACAATCAGCTCCTGCTTTGACACCACACACAGAATAGAGAGGAAGACTCACAGCACTGGCTCCTGAAATATGATAGATGAGAATGACCAACTGCATCCAGCCCTTCCACTCATCTGTCTGCTCCCTGTTCAGCACACGACTCTGGAACACAGCACACAGTCACAGACACACAGGGACACGCACACAGAGACACGCACACAGAGACACATACACAGAGACACACACACAGAGACACGACACACAGAGAGACACACACAGAGACACGACACACAGAGACACGACACACAGACACGACACAGAGACACACACAGAGACACACGACGACACACAGACGACACACACGACACACAGAGACACGACACACAGAGACACACACACACGACACACACACGACACGACACACACAGAGACACGACACACAGAGACACGACACACAGAGACACGACACACAGAGACACGACACACAGACACGACACACACGACACACACACAGAGACACGACACACAGAGACACGACACACACAGACACACACACACGACACAGAGACACACACACAGAGACACACACACAGAGACAGACACAGACAGACGACACACAGAGACACGACACACAGAGACACACACAGACAGCACACACACGACACACAGACAGACACGACACACACAGACACGACACACAGAGACACACAGAGACACACAGACACACACAGAGACACACAGAGACACGACACACAGAGACACGACACACAGACACGACACACAGAGACACACACAGAGACACGACACACACACAGACAGACACGACACACAGAGACACGACACACAGACACGACACACGACACACAGAGACACGACACACAGACGACACACACAGAGACACACACAGAGACACAGAGACACACACACACAGAGACACACACACAGACAGACACACACGACACACAGACAGACACGACACACACAGAGACACACGACACACAGAGACACGACACACAGACAGACACACAGAGACACACACAGACAGACACAGACACACAGAGACACACACACAGAGACACACACACAGAGACACACACACACAGGACACGACACGACACACAGAGACACACGACACACACAGAGACACGACACACAGAGACACACACAGAGACACACACACAGGGACACGACACACAGACAGACACGACACACACACACACAGAGACACACACACAGAGACACGACACACACACAGAGACACGACACACAGGGACACACAGAGACACACACACAGAGACACGACACACGAGACACGACACACACACAGACACGACACACAGAGACACACACACACAGACAGACACACGACACACAGAGACACACGACACACACAGACAGACACACGACACACACAGAGGACACACAGAGACACACACAGACACGACACACAGACACACACACAGACACGACACACACACACACAGAGACACGACACACAGAGACACGACACACAGGGACACACACGACACACAGAGACACGACACACACGACACACAGACACACACACACACACAGAGACACGACACACAGAGACACACACACAGAGACACGACACACAGAGACACGACACACAGAGACACACACACACAGAGACACGACACACACGACACGACACACACGACACACACACACACAGACACACGACACACACAGACACACAGAGACACGACACACACACAGACAGAGACACGACACACAGAGACACGACACACAGAGACACACACACAGAGACACACACACAGACAGACACACGACACACAGACAGACACACAGAGACACACACACAGACACGACACACGACACGACACACAGACAGACACGACACACAGAGACACGACACACGACACACACAGACACACAACACGACACACACACAGAGACACGACACAGACACACACAGAGACACGACACACAGACAGACACGACACACACAGACAGACACGACACACAGACAGACACGACACACACGACACACAGAGACACACACACAGAGACACACACACAGACAGACACGACACACACAGAGACACGACACGACACGACACACAGGGAGACACGACACACAGAGACACACACGACACACACAGACAGACACGACACACAGACACGACACACACAGCACACAGACACGACACACAGGGACACGACACACAGAGACACACAGACACGACACACAGACACACACACACACACAGACACGACACACACACGACACACAGAGACACGACACACAGACACGACACACAGACACACGACACACAGAGACACGACACACAGACACACGACACACACAGACACACAGGACGACACACAGAGACACGACACACAGACACACACGACACGACACACAGGGACACGACACACAGAGACACGACACACAGAGACACGACACACAGGGACACACACACGACACACAGAGACACACACACAGAGACACGACACACAGACACGACACACGACACACACGACACACAGACACGACACACAGGGACACGACACACAGACAGACACGACACACACAGACACGACACACAGGACACACACACACACACAGGACACGACACACAGGAGACACGACACACAGACAGACACGACACACACAGACACGACACACACGACACACAGACACAGACACACAGGGACACACAGACAGACACACGACACACACAGACACGACACACACAGAGACACACACACAGGGAGACACGACACACACGACACGACACACAGAGCACACGACACACACAGCACACACACGACACACAGACACGCACACGACACGACACACAGAGACACGACACACACAGGACACACACACGACACACACAGACAGACACACACAGACACACAGACAGACACGACACACAGGACACGACACACAGACAGACACGACACACAGGACACGACACACAGGGACACACACAGAGACAGAGACACACACACAGACACACGACACACACACACACGACACACAGACACACACAGACGACACACAGGGACACACACACAGACAGACACGACACACACAGGGACACGACACACAGACACGACACACACAGGGACACACACACACAGGGACACGACACACAGACACACACACAGACACACAGGGACACGCACACAGAGACACGACACACAGAGACACACACACAGACACACACACGACACACAGGGACACACACGACACACACAGACACAGACACACAGACGACACACACACAGACACACACAGACACACAGGGACACGCACACAGAGACACACAGACACACAGGGGACACGACACACACAGCACACAGACACACAGACACACACACAGGGACACGACACACAGGACACACAGACACACACACAGTCACAGACACACAGGGACACACACACAGGACACGACACACACACGACACACAGGGACACGACACACAGAGACACGACACACAGGGACACGACACACACACAGACACACAGACACACAGGTCACACGACACACAGAGACACGACACACAGGGACACACACACAGACAGACACACACACAGACACACAGGGACACACACACACACAGACAGACACACGACACACACAGAGACACGACACACAGGGACACACAGACACACACAGGGACACACACACACACAGACACACAGAGACACGACACACAGGGACACACACACAGACACGACACACAGGGACACACACAACACACAGTCACAGACACACAGACACACAGGGACACACGACACACACAGACACAGGGACACACAGACAGACACACACACACAGTCACAGACACACAGGGACACACGACACACACACACACACACACAGGACACACACACGACACACAGACACACACAGGACACACACAGGACACACACACACAGAGACACGACACACAGGACACGACACACAGACACACACGACACACACAGTCACAGACCACACAGGGACACACGACACACAGAGACACACAGGCACACACACACAGACACGACACACAGACACGACACAGGGACACACAGGGACACACACACAGACACGACACACAGGGACACACACACAGGACACACACACACAGGGACACGACACACAGGGACACACACACAGACAGTCACACACAGACACACGACACACAGGGACACGACACACAGACACAGACACGACACACAGACACGACACACACAGGACACGACACACAGGGACACACACGACAACACACAGGGACACGACACACAGGGACACGGACACACAGTCACAGACACACACACAGGGACACAGCACACAGGACACAGACACACAGGGACACAGACACACAGTCACAGACACACAGGGACACGCACACAGGGACACACAGACACACACGACACACAGGGACACGCACACAGTCACAGACACACAGGGACACACAGGGGACACACACAGACACACAGACACGACACACAGGGACACACACACAGGACACGACACACAGGGACACGACACACAGGGACACACACACAGAGACACAACACACAGTCACAGACACACAGGGACACGACACACAGGGACACGACACACAGTCACAGACACACAGGGACACACACACAGGGACACGACACACAGTCACAGACACACAGGGACACGGCACACAGGGACACGACACACAGGGACACAGCACACAGTCACAGACACACAGGGACACGACACACAGGGACACGACACACAGTCACAGACACACAGGGACACGACACACAGGGACACGACACACAGGGACACACACACAGAGGGACACGACACATGACACACAGGGACATGACACACAGTCACACGACACACAGGGACATGACACACAGTCCCAGACACACAGGGACACGACACACACAGGGACACACGACACACAGGGACACGACACACAGTCACAGACACACACAGACACACACACAGGGACACAGGGACAACACACAGGGACACACACACAGGGACACGACACACAGTCACAGACACACAGGGACACGACACACAGGGACACACACACACACACGGACACACACACACGGACACGACACACACGGACACGACACACACGGACACGACACACAGTCACACGACACACAGGGACACGACACACAGACACAGACACACAAGGACATGGCACACAGGGACATGACACACAGGGACATGACACACAGGGACACGACACACAGTCACAGACACACAGGGACACGGCACACAGGGACACGACACACATTCACAGACACACAGGGACACGGCACACAGGGACACGACACACAGGGACACACACACAGGGACACAGCACACAGTCACAGACACACAGGGACATAACACACAGGGACACGACACACAGTCACAGACACACAGTCACAGACACACAGGGACACGACACACAGGGACATGACACACAGGGACACGACACACAGTCACAGACACACAGGGACACGACACACAGGGACACACACACAGAGGGACACGACACATGACACACAGGGACATGACACACAGTCACACGACACACAGGGACACGACACACAGTCCCAGACACACAGGGACACGACACACATTCACAGACACACAGGGACACGACACACAGTCACAGACACACAGGGACACGGCACACAGGGACACGACACACATTCACAGACACACAGGGACACGGCACACAGGGACATGACACACAGGGACACGACACACAGGGACACGACACACAGTCACACACAGTCACAGACACACAGGGACACGACACACAGTCACAGACACACAGGGACACGGCACACAGTCACAGACACACAGGGACACACACACACAGGGACACGACACACAGTCACAGACATACAGGGACATGACACACAGGGACACACACACAGGGACACGCACACAGTCACAGACACACAGGGACACGACACAGGGACACAACACACAGGGACACGACACACAGTCACAGACACACAGTCACAGACACACAGGGACATGACACACAGGGACACGACACACAGGGACAGGCACACAAGGACATGGCACACAGACACAGACACAGGGACACACAGAGGACACACACAGGGGACACACACGACACAGGACACAGAGGACATGACACAGAGACACGACACACACGAGGGACACGAGACACACACAGAGACACAGGGACACAGAGGACACAGACACACAGAGGACACAGACACAGGGACACACACAGACACAGGGACACAGGGACACAGAGGACACAGACACAGGGACACACAGGGACACAGAGGACACAGAGGACACACAGGACACAGAGGGACACAGAGGGACACGACACACAGAGGACACAGGGACACAGACACAGGGACACAGAGGACACAGAGGGACACAGAGGACACAGAGGGACACAGAGGACACAGAGGACACAGAGGACACACAGGGACACACACAGGGACACACAGGACACAGACACACAGGGACACAGGGACACAGAGGACACACAGACAGACACACAGGGACACAGGGACACACAGGGACACAGAGGGACACACACAGGGACACAGAGGGACACAGAGGGACACAGAGGACACAGGGACACAGAGGGACACAGAGGACACAGAGGGACACAGAGGACACAGAGGGACACACAGGGACACGACACAGGACACAGACACAGAGACACAGGGACACAGAGGGACACAGAGGGACACAGAGGGACACAGAGACACACAGGGACACAGAGACACAGAGGACACAGAGGGACACAGAGGACACAGAGGGACACAGAGGACACAGAGGGACACAGAGGGACACAGAGCACACAGAGACACAGGGACACAGAGGGACACAGAGGACACAGACACAGGGACACAGAGGACACAGAGACACAGGGACACAGAGGGACACAGAGGACACAGAGGGACACAGAGGACACAGAGGACACAGAGGGACACAGAGGGACACAGAGGGACACAGAGGGACACAGAGGGACACAGAGGACACAGAGGGACACAGAGGGACACAGAGGGACACAGAGGGACACAGAGGACACAGAGGACACAGAGGGACACAGAGGGACACAGAGGGACACAGAGGGACACAGGACTCACCTCTTTGGTGCTCTCGCTGCAGAACACTCCCAGCACAAACACACTGATCAGAGGGATGAAGAAGGCCGAGTGACTGTAACATTTCTGTTCCTTCATAAACACGTCTGCTCTGTCACACAGGTAGAAGTAAACCATGATGAGCCCCATTCTGCACAGGGCCCCGCACGCCGCCCCCGGGCCCCCGGGGGCCGTAGCCGGCTTCTTCTCCTCTAAACTCTCCGGGTCGGGGGCCGGGGGCCGCCGATGGGGCCGTTTCCTCAGAAAGTGGAACAGCAAGAAAAGTAGAGTGGAGGCCACAAACAAACACAGCGCCATCTTCTGGAGAAAAGTGAGCGGGGGCGAGTTCTGGCAGCAGGAACCGTCAATGGGCCGGATCACTTTGTTACACACACTGTTCATTAAGGCCATGGCCCCCTGAAACACACACACACACACACGAGGGTCAGTAACACACACACACACACACGTTTATGTAACACACACACGAGGGTCAAGTTTATGTAACACACACACGAGGGTCACGTTTATGTAACACACACACACACACAGACTCTGAAGCTGCGTTCAGACGCTGTGTCAAGCCGGAGTTTACATGGAAAGTTTGCGCAGCAGACGGGCGCCCGTCTGCTGCAGACACGACTCACCACGTCCCGGACTCGGGGAGTCATGTGGAGACCATCGGCAATTTCACTGATGTTCTGCAGAGCCGCCTGACGGGATGCTCCAAACGACTTGATCCTGGAGCTTCCTAATCTGTAAACCTCGACTGCAGCGTCGTTAAACAGATCTATCTGTTCGTTGGTTATCGCCTTCCTAAAGTTATTTAACGCCGACCACAGCACTGGCTCTGCAACAAAACAAAAAATAAACATCAAATTTATGAAGCGAGTTCAAATCAGCCAAAATGACAACAGAGAATGAGGCTTGACTCGAGTGTGTGCACAGGCCTCTGTTTCCTCACTTACAAACATTAAATGATGGAAAACTCCAAACACATTTTTCATGTGCACTTTTCAAACCACAGGAAAAAGGTCAGATTCTTATCTCTAAACGTGTTGAACGTGTTTGGTGTAATAATATAAAACTGATTCTACACATTCAGTCTGGAAAGACTCTCGCACAAAGCGTTTGGAAAACACAGAGCGTCATGACGAATATTTGAATCTGACTGGTCGAAGTATCATAAAGCCCAGTTTAAGTCATCCATGTCACGACGTAGAGAGTCTGTCACATTGAACCTCCTCCACAGAGCATCTGCGTCGACCAATGTGCACCTCTGAAACTTTTAACTATGCACGTGGAGGAGTACGGAGGGTGTGTTCCAACTCCAGGAGAATCACACTCCTCAGCCTCCTCGGCCTCTGTCAGGGACTGGAGAGGAGAACCCGGCCGATAGTCGAACCTCGGGTCCAGGAGGAGCAGTGTGGTTTTGGTCCCGGTCGTGGAACACTGGACCAGATCTACACTCTCCATCAGGGGCTGGAGGTTCATGGGAGTTTGCACAGTCCACATGTGCTTTGTGGATCTGGAGAAGAGTCGACCGTGTCCCTCGTGTGTCCTGTGGGGGGCGCTCTGGGAGTCTGCGGTACGGTCCCTGTACGACCGGAGCAGGAGCTGTGTTCATTGCCGCAGTTAGTCAGACCTGTTCCCTGTGCATGTTGGACTCTGCCAGGGCCGCCCCTGTCACCGGTTCTGTTCATTGTTTTTATGGACAGAGTTTCAGGGGTCGGAGGGTCCGGTTTGGGGACCACAGGATCATCTCTGCTGTTCACAGATGATGTTGTCCTGTTGGCTTCATCAGACCAGGACCTGCAGCTCTGGGGCGGTTTGACCCGAGTGTGAAGCGTCTGGGATGAAGATCAGCTCCTCCAAACCCGAGGTCGTGGTTCTGGATCGGAAAAAGTAATCTTGTCGTCTCCGGGCGGGTGGAGAGTCTCTGCCTCAAGTGGACGAGTTCAAGTGTCGGGGTCTTGTTCTCGAGTGAGGGGAGGATGGAGCGAGAGACTGACAGGTGGACAGGTGCAGCGTGGGCAGATTGACAGGTGGACAGGTGCAGCGTGGGCAGATTGACAGGTGGACAGGTGCAGCGTGGGCAGATTGACAGGTGGACAGGTGCAGCGTGGGCAGTGATGCGGTCACTGTATCGGTCGTTGTGGTGAAGAGGAGCTGAGTCTGGATTTAGCGTCAGTTTCCGTTCCTCCCCTCACCTCTGGTCATGACCCGAAGGACCAGATCCACGATACAAGAGACATAGATGAGTTTCCTCCGCAGGGCGTCCGGGCGTCTCCCTTAGAGACAGAGCTCGGAGCTCGGAGTAGAGCTGCTGCTCCTCCACGTGGAGAGGAGCGTCTGAGGGGAGGACGTCTGTTCTGATGTCTCCTGGACGTGTCCCTCAGGAGGTGTTCATGTCCCACCGGGAGGAGGCCCCGGGGAAGACCCAGGACACACTGGAGGGACGATGTCTCTGGACTGGACTGGGAACACCTCAGGATCCCCCGGAGGAGCTGGAGGAAGTGTGTGTGGAAAGGGAAGTGTGGGAGTCTCTGCTCAGTCTGCTGCCTCTGTGACCTGACCCCAGATAAAGCAGAAGAACATGGACATGGACCTACGCACACGTAACTGACGCAGAGAGAATAAAGGCGGTGACTGGTCGTCTCTACATCTGCTCTACACACACTTCTGGTTCTTCACTTTCACAGCTCATTTTGTAACAATGAACACCTGTTTTAAATCCTCGCCTCCAAGGCTCAGACAAGGCGACGGCAGCAGTGTGCGATGAGACCAGACAGAACTATAATTCAACTTTAACAGAGGAACAAGGAACGAAAACTTTTATCTTTGATATATCCAGCAGAGAGAAATGTTCTCTGTCCACAAATGCACAAAGTCGTCTCCTATGAAGGTTTAAATCGTCTGTATTGATGCTAAAATTGGCTGAAGTTCCACTGACTGAGCCGCAGCTGATCGCACACGTCCATCTCTCTGTGCAGGGTTAGTACTCAAACACACTGACCTTGAATGTGCCAGTAGACCTCTCCGTGCTCGGCCAGGATCT
>NW_026571175.1:37938057-37953057 GCF_026225935.1 Boleophthalmus pectinirostris | reverse complement strand
AAAGATTAGAGACTGACACAAAAAGCCTGTTTTAATGGTACATTCAAAAACCCGTCTTCCACACCTAAACCCCGTCCTTTTCTTTCCCTTTGCAGATGTTCTGTCTGGTTTGTGGATCTGCGTTTACACTTTCACCTTTTGCTGTGCGTGTGGCAAAAACGTCACTTTTTTAAAATGCATCCAGGAGGAGACGCCCGCCGCTCGTGCACTGATGCTGCACGACCTTCCTCCAGTGAAGGGAACAGATTCATGATTTTGTGACAAAAATTATTCGAAGGGCCTGAGAGGTTCAGATCTTGTTCTTATATAAAATCACTTCTCTCCTCACTCGTCTGGGTTAGTCAGTGGTTTTAGAGTTTTACTGAAATGTCCTGCACTAAGTCATTTTATCTGAACAGAACTATGAACTCAATAAGAGCTTTGAGTCACTGTGTAATTCCTGTGTTTTTTTCATAGCAGGAAGTACAGAAACATCTCTGAGGTTTGGGGCAGTTAAAGACACGGAGAGAAAGTGAATCTTTTCAAAGAAACATCAGGCCTCAGAGCGAAAAGCAACAGAAACCAGTGAAGGTCTGACATGTTGTTTACACTGCAGACGCTGGTGCAGACGCTGGTGCAGACGCCGCTGCAGACAGTGGTGCAGACGCCGCTGCAGACGCTGCGTAGACGCCGGTGCAGACGCTGGTGCAGACGCTGGTGAAGATGTTGCTGTCAGTGCAGATCGGAGCCTTGTTAAGTGACATCTTGTATGGATTTGTCATGTTGTATCTATTTCCGTTTTATTTACTGACATTTGTTATTTTGCAGATTTATGCTGGAGTTATGAGGTCGACAGGTGACTCCTTAAAACCTGTAAGAGGGAAAATCACTGCCTCCTGACGTTCTGGTCAGAGCAGATTTTGGCTGCTGCTGTTAAAAAACAAATAAATTCACAATTTATGTTGAAATCACAAACATTCAAATATTGAATCCTTCATTTGTTCAGTATAAATCTTTGATGATCATGTTGTTCTATTTTCACTCTGTCTCTTATACATTTTTTGGCCTCTTGATGTTGCAGTGGAGCAAATGAAGCACCTTGAAACATGGGCTCAGGAGTCGAGCAAATGGATGAAACGCTTCAGAGCTTCATGGAGCTTCATGGAGCTTCATGGAGCTTCATGGAGCTTCATGGAGCTTCATGAAGCTTCATCTCCACATCACCACTGATCATCAATATCAACACTTGGGTTTCAGTTCAAACTTACCAGTTGAGTTCAATTTCAATTGAAACATCAGCACACGTGACAGTGTCCCAACAACACATCTGCTTCTAAAACACGTGGAGCGTGAAGTTAAAAGTGAAACATGAGAACATAAATGTGAAACGTTTAGATGTTCTGACCCTCAGAGCTCTGACCTCTGACCTCTGACTTCAGGCTGTTTAAGGACTTTATACATCAGCTCATGTCCAACTGTCACTTACATGTGTCTTTAACTTTCTTAAATATTTTGTTACATCGTTTGTTTACATATTTTAATGTGTATTTGTGTTAACTGTTTTTTGAATAAATGTTTGAATGAGTCTGTCTATTCTTATGACAATACATTGATTAGCTGTGTTTTAAATTACAGGGAATTACTGACAACAAAATTGCCAGATGTTTACTGTAAAATTTACAGGAGATTTGTTACAGTGTGTGTCTCCAAGAAGACGTCCAAAAGAAGTGAACACACGTCTCCACACTCCTGAAGAACCTGGTGGACCTGAGTGGGACATCGTACAGGTCAGTGAGCGTTCTCCTGTCTCCTGTCTTCCTGTCTCGTCTCTCGTGTCTCGTGTCTCTTTCTCTCAGTTTGTGGTGTTGTTGTGACTGACTGACGCTGCATCATTAAACCATAAAACACTTTGATATTATCAGTTTAAAAAGTATGTCATGACATGTTATTCTTTGTGCCTGAGTTATTTGTGATTGATGTGTTTACTGATGTTTACAGTTGCAACACTGGAACAAAACCAGAAAGAGGAACAACTCGTATGGAGACATTCATTTCTCCCTCAGGCGATTCTTAAAAGTCAGGAGCCACACCTCTGAGGATAAAACCGCTCTTAATCTGAATAAATAAAACACACAGACTGTTTCAGTCGCTCAGTGTTTGGTGAAACTGGTTGATCCAAGATAAAGTTCAGTCCGGTAAGAGAACATTATTTGTAAAACAATAGTCTGGAAACAACTTATTGTCTTTTCATGTTTGGTGACGCCTCTGACATTCTGTCGAACAATTTAGTTCATTTTCATCTCGTCCTGCAGACATTATTTTTGGCTCTTTTTACTACTTTGCTCCTTGAATCTCTTTGGTTTGTTTCTCTGAGACATCTAACCATTTTAATTTCTTTTTTTTATTATTGTTGTATTTTACAGTAGTGGTTTTCATGTTGACACTGGCTGTTTAAATAAATATTTGTGTGATTTATGTCCTTTGTGCTGGTGTCTCTGCTGCCAGTACTTTACGGTCAATAAAAACATACTGAAATATCCTGTATTTCACCAAAACAGTAATAAAGTGTAAAGTTATTTCACAGAACAAATGTTGTCAAATATCAGTAAAGGACTGTGTCTCTGCTGCAGCACTTTATCCTTATTTTACAGAGAAGTTCTTTACAGTGAGTCGGAGAGAATATTCTCAATATTAAACTCGACCTACACAAACTGCTGGGTCAAAATAACTCCCAGTTGTGTTGGTCCAAAAGTCCCCAGCTCTGGGTTTGACCTTTTACACTGTCTGTACGACTCAAATCTCGAGGAACCTGTTTTAGATCAACTGTTATTTGTGATTGTGTCAATAAAACATTTGCAAAGACACTAAGAGTCGTCAGCCAAAAATTTGGAAAAGTGAGAATTTTATATTGGTTAAAAAAGATAAACAAAAGCATATTTTAGCAGTTCATACATATATATTTTTATACTTTTATATTTTTTGGAATATTGTATTATTATTTTTGAATGGACAGCACCCTCCTATTTTATTTTTTGTGTGAAATGTTTTCAACCCAACAATGTTAAGACTGAATTTTGATTTACTGATTTTACATTAATCCCATTGTGTTGGATTGTTATTGTTGAATAAATGGTTTTCCTTCTACTTAAGTGTTTTTGGTTTTTGTTGTTGTTGTTTTGAAGAGGAAGAATTAGCATTATTTCAAAATAATATAAAAAAAAATAAAAAAAGACTGTAACTGAAAATATGATTTGCAGCAATAACCTGTAATTTAAAATTCCAGCTGATTACTGGCAACAAAATTGTCAGGTAAAAGTTGTAAATTAAAATACAGGGTCATATTGTAAATGATCATACAGTTCATTTGTGCTTTCACAAGACCAGCAGGACACTGTCAAATAAGCCCAAGAAATACCTGGGAATCAAATCCTGCAAATAACTGTAAATTGATTTTACAACAATAAACTGAAATATTACAATAAATTGCCGGTAACAAAATTGTCAGATGTAAAATTTACAGGTAATTTCTTACAGTGTGACACATGTAGCTCCATATAACACTGAAAGAACATGAAGAAAAACTCACCATGACTGTTGGTCCACACGCACCGAGCTCCTGATCTGGACTCTGGAGGAGCAGGAGCATCGTCATGTGTCACACTGTTCAATGTCTTAAAATAAATGCTACACTAATCACATAAAGACCAGTCATGTCAAGCAGCGGCGCACCTCTGATGGTGTGATATGTGTTTAGGTGTGGCATTCTCCTGCAATAGTCAGAATGATCAGAATGTGTGTTTACTGCAGCTGCAGACTTTGTCCTGCCCAGGCCAAACACACTCAAAACACTAAAACATAGAACATGTTCCAGATTGAAATGTCGCCGTGTTCCACAGGTGGAGCAGTGCTATTCCAACATCCAACACTTCATTCTGTTTTCATTAAAAAGAGAAACTCACATTTTTGAAGAAATTGGAAACATCACAGCATTTTAATTTTTATTTAATGTACAAATGTAAATTGCTAAATTTCAAACTGATCCAACACAAAGAGCTAAAGCACAAACACAACCAGAAAGTATAAACCTGAGGGACTGCAGCTCCCTCATTCAACACCTATTAATATTAATAATAATAATATGATGATTATTATCAGGCCTGAGTGCCATGGTTGGCGTCGGGCCTGTTGTTACTGTTCATCAGTGTGAAATACTGTGGGAGCGCGTGTCATTAATTAATAGTGACACTCCTGGCATCCAATAGTACAGACTGGCATTGCCCAGTGCCACGTCAGCAGCATAATTGTAATTGTTAATTCTCGTAAATGCCAAAAATGTGCATTGGGTATGTGAGTAATAGAACAGGTCGTTTTGCTCGTCATTGACAATGGAGCTCACAGGTGAGTTACTGGACGTGAGCCTCTAACCAGTGACATTTAAATGTGCCACCACAGGTGGCACTATATTATTATTGTTCTGGTTTTTCATTAGGCCCGAGCCCCGACAGGGCTCCACCACCGGCATGTGTCCCACACCAAACTTGTGCAGATCCTGCAGTGCAGCCAATGTCCGACCATCTGAAGGAGGCTTTGAAAACATCTTGGTATCCGTCCAACAGGTATGAAGTGTTTTACATACTCCACACAGGGAGGAACTGCAAAGTGGGAAGCAGTAACCTGCTGGCAAAAGAAGGACTAGAAGGAGCCGTCTCAACCTGTGGCACATCCAGTTTTAAGTGGGCAAGAGCTGCGTGAATCGCCGCAGTGACGGACTCTTCACCTCCAGCCTGAGCACAGAGACCAGATCCAGGAAGAAAGCTCCTCAAATGCAGCCAAACGGGTCACATGCACAGACCGAGACAAAATGCTGCCGTTAGAACATGCATCAGTCATCACACGTCAGTGAGGGCCTCCTGCAGATGTTCTTCCCCAGGCGGGACACAGGTCCTGTCCATCATCAGGCTGTGGCAGAGCCAGACAGGACCGGGAACATAAGGACTCGAGCGTCATGGTGGCAGACAGCAGCCTGGTATAAGGAGTCCAGTATTCTAAACACTAGAGTCGTGTCGCCAGAAAACGCCACTAGTGACACAACAATAACCCAGTGTGTATCGATGAGGCGAGGCTGGGTCAGGTCGAGCAGGGAACGCCATTAGTGACCCACAAACAACGCCAAATTCTAAACTGGGTCTGTAATAGGGTCAGGTCGAGCAGAAAAACACCACTAGTGACTGACTCAGGATCAAATGGAACATCATGGCAGAGACCAAGGTCGGGGGCAAACAAAGCCTCGTTTCCGTAGGGTCGATACAGGACGGAACGGCACAGACCCTGAGTGTTTCCACAGTGTAAAGCGACTGCACCGCCCCCAAAGCGGACCGCTGCAGGTGCCACCTTCCAAAGCGGTCTGGAACGTGGAGACCTGGGACCGGCTCGTACTCAGACGTTGGAAGACCAGCAGGACGCCAACAGTAAATGTGTGAATCTTGTAACTGTTGTTTAAGAACAGTGCAGGTGCTCATTTACCAGTAAAACAGAAGAGCTGAAGAAACAGTGTGAAACTTAGACCCACCTGAAAACACATCCAGACTCTAGAGACGTTTACAGTGTCTCACAGTCAAAGTGAGTGATCATAAATCCACACCAGCCAAAGCTAATTATTGTGTCCTCATGAAGATGAACCAAACTCCGCCCACATCCTCCTCCTCGCTCCTGCAAACAGAGTCGTTCCCAAATGTGGTGTAAATATCCAGGGTGGAGCGTGTGTGTGTGTGTGTGTGTGTGGAGGCTCAACCGTCTGATCTGCTTAAGCTGCACTTTAGTTCTATTTGAACATGGATCAGTCGGCTGTTTAAATATGTTGCAAAATATTTTGAATCTGGACATTAAGTTGAGTAAGTTGAGTTGCAGGACGACTAATTAAAAAGGGTATATTATTTAGAAATTAATAATAAAAAAAAACTATTAATTTATTAAGTCTATGAATATAAAATAATAAAAATTTCCTCTTAATTCGTACAGTATCTGGTCATTTAAAACAGTGAACAATATTTTTAAGGTCAAAATGTCACATTATTTGGAAAAGTTATTACATCTAGAAAAGCTTCATAATATAATCAATATTATCTTATTATAATTATCCATCCATTCTCTTCCTCTTCATCCAGGGCCGGGTTGTAGAGGCAGCAGAACTCCCCACGTACGGTTTAATATGTACAGTTCAAGGCGTACGGTTCAGCGTGTACGTGTTCTGCTTTACGTACGTGTTGAACCGTACGTGTTCCTTGTTCTGTGAGGGACAATGCCCATAAAAACCCTGACGTACACACAGAGCTCATACTGTATGTTTGTGCAGGTTTTAGTAAAATGTCTCATTTGCACCTTCAGTCCCTGGACAGGTCGATGTCATAAATGAAGAACATGTCAATAAAATAAAATAATGTATATTGATGCGATTATTCATCTGGTCTTATTCAGTCTCATCGTCACAAACACTGTCGACACTCGTACAGTCACAGCTCCAGCTGCAGTGATCCACGGCACATTCGTGTGCACAGGTTTGTTTGGTTAAAGCCGTTGTTTGTTCAGATGTGATTTTTTTGTACATGATATAATTTCATGTGGGAGGCTGTTCCAGAGGTTTATGTTTCTGTAGGAGAACGATGACTGTAACAAACAGAACCACACCCAGCACCTTCACCCTTCACTCGAGCACTTTAAAACACTGCACTTTCACAGCACACAGCACTTTTTACATATTTGCACATCACAAAATAAATTGCACATAATTGGTTTTAAAAAATATTCATTGTCTTTCCTTTTACCGTTTTTTATTCCTGAGGCACAGTGGCACTTTAATTGGAAGCTGCTTGTCGCTGGAGGAAAAGGGAGACGATTACCAAACTACATTTTAAATTGACTTAGTGCAATATATTTGGTGCAATATCTGTTTTAGAATGTTTTAAGTGTTGATGTGTTTAGTGTAGTGATGTGACGTTCCGTATCGAGGCTTCGAAGCATGTGTCGAGTAGAGGAGGGGGCGTTTCCGCGATGCGCGTATCGAGGCTTGTTTCATTTAGGGGAGGGGCTGAAAATGATGACGTCCGTAGCCTCGCTGCCCGGCTGCACCACGTGACTGATTCAGGAAGTGGTTCGGATTTTGCTGCGATTTCCATTTTCATAATTTTCAAATAATCATTTTCCATACTGCCAGTATATAAATACACAGTACACTGCATCACTACAATATATGTGTTTTGCATACTTCTTTACTTTGCTGACAGTTTTATTCACAGGCTTTCTGCAAAATGTCACACAATTCAAATTCATGTCAACTGATATTTTTGTGTCCAGTAGACGTCCTGCTAGAGCAAATGAAGCTTCAAGAAGCTTTGCACCAGAGTGAACCAACTGGATGAAAGGCTTTAATGCTTCATGAAGCTTCATTTGCCCATCACTAGTTTAGTGTATTTTATTGTTTTAATGAACGGTGTGGATCTGCTTTTACTTACCTCCCCTTTTTAATCTTCTGTCCAGGTGCGAAAAGAGTCCCCCGGAAACGAGCTCCCTCTTTTATGGTTCCGGGCTGGACCACGTGTATCATTTTGTACAGGGGTTTTAGGTTTGGTGTTTTATTGGTTTATGGGTTTTAACATTTAATTGGTGTATGGTTTTATGGTTTTTATGTATATAGTTGGTGATTTTAATAGTTATCTGGGTTTTGGGTTGTTTTATGGAGGTTTAGGTTTTGATTTTAAGCTAATGATAAGTTTTACCATCCCTGTTTTAGCATAGTGGTTTTAGCCAGTAGGACCAACATAAAAGGTGCCTTCAAACTAGTGATGGGCAGATGAAGCTTCATGAAGCATTGAAGCCTTTCATCCAGTTGCTTCACTCTGGTGCAAAGTTTCCTGAAGCTTCATTTGCTCTAGTAGGACACAAACCTACTGGATGCAAAAAATATCAGTTGACATGAATTTGAAGTGTGTCGCATTTTGCAGAAAGTCTGTGAATAAAACTGTCAGCAAAGTAAAGAAGTATGTAAAACATGTATATTGTAGTGATGTATACTGTGTGTGTGTATATATATATATATATATATATATATATATATATATATATATATATAAAAATATAAATACTTTTATATATATATATATTACTGGAAAGTAAAGGCATCAGTGGTGCCTGTGGTGATCGGACACTCGGGGCTGTAACCCCCAAACTGGAAGAGTGGCTACAACAGATACCGGGAAAAACAACGGACATCTCAGTCCAGAAAAGTGCAGTACTGGGAACAGCAAAGATACTGTGCAGAACTCTCAAGCTCCCAGGCCTCTGGTAGACGACCCGAGCTCAATGAGGGTGAGAGACCAACCACCGTGGAAGGTGAGAAACACATTTTTTTTTTTTTATACTGGCAGTATGGAAAATTATTATTTGGAAATCATGAAAAAGCTAATGATCATTTCCAGTGAGGTGAGGGGGGTTGGGTTGGAGTTTGGACATTGATTGTGCTTTTGTAACGTTGGGTGATTATGGATCAGGGACACATCATTGGTTTTATTTAAAAACTCCTCTGTGGCAGGTCTCAGGCCATTTCTTTTTTTTGACAATATTTCTCCTGCTTTCGAAAACACCGGCTCACAGGGCACAGATGAGGCGGGCGGACACAAGAATGCCACTGCTAATTTATATAAATGGGGATAGACATATTTCTGTCTCTCCCAGTATTGAAGGGGGTCCTCCAGCCTTCCAGTATTTGGCTCCATCATGCACCGTTGGACCTCAATATTTGCGTCTGCTATTACATTTTGTGTTTGTGTCTGTCTGACTCTGTCATCCAGGCGACACCACAGGTTGTTACCTAAGAAATAAGAATTGTTTTTTTGTGAGTTTAAACTGTCTCCAAACTTCCAAACTCTCACTGATCGCAACTCTCCATCAAACACATTCTGAATGAAGCCTGAGCAGTTTATTTCGCTGTCAAAACTCGCGGCAAAACCCGAACCACTTCCTGAATCAGTCATGTGGTGCAGCCGGGCAGCGAGGCTTCGGACGTCATCATTTTCTTTTTTTTTATATTTTATTTTTCTTTGGTTTTGAAAAAAGGAAAACAACGTATAACACAAAACATTGAACATGACAAAGAGAGTAGTCAAATTTGACTGACTGCATCCAGTGTTTTTATATCACATTTAAATTTAAATAATATTACGGCACTTCCTTTCCAGCATATGAGTCCCATTTACTCCAAAGTTTGTCAAAGACGTCCATTTTCAAATTAAGTCCAAATGTTATTTTTTCCATTTTCTTAATTTCATTTATAATTTCCGACCAGTCTTTGATTGATGGTGCAGTTTGTGTCATCCATTTTTTTGTAATAGCTTTTTTTCCCGCCACCAGAAGTATGTTCCAGAGATTATCCATCGACTGTGTCCATGGCAGGGGTTTTGAGGCCCAAGTACATAGTTTTGAAGTCAAGTGGAATGGTCACATTAAAGATAATTGGCAATGCTTTGTTGATTTCTGTCCAATACTTATGGATCACATGACAGTCCCAAAACACATGGTACTGACGGGCGTCTCGGCAGCCACAGTTTCTCCAACACCTGGATTTCCCTGTGAATCGTGGGCACTTTGGTTTGGTGTTATAAAAAAACGTGATATATTTTTCCACCCAAATTCTTTCCAGATATGTGATTTTGTGCTCCTCCATTGAGATGTTTATATATTTTCCCATTCTTCATCTGTCACTGTAAAATTACCTTCCCTTTCCCATTTATTTTTTATATATTTAGTAGAGTGGTTAGCCAGATTATTAATGCATTTATACAGTTTAGTTATCATTCCCTTTGAAAGCTCTGATTCATGTGCCTTAATAAACATTTGGATCAGAGGATTGTAGTGATCAGCATTGCTTTGCTTAATGTTTTGGTTGTAATAACTTCTTATCTGTAAGTACCTGTAGAAGTCCTTGTTTTCTAAGCCAAAGGATTCCTTTAACGTGTCAAACTTTTAACTTGATTTCCTTCTATAATCTGGTAAAACATTTTTAAACCTTTTATTATCCAGATCTTAAATCTTATGTCTGTGCCATTTGGTACAAAGCTTTGGTCATAAGCCAGCCATCTTAAGATTTTCACATCTTTATTTAGTTTATATTTTTTGATTAGTTCTTTCCAAGTAGTAAGTACTGATTTTACCCAGGGATTCTCCACCTCCCCCATGAGACCCAACCGTCCATCATCTGCCAATAAGGCCTGTACAGGGACTCCTGACTCCACATTACATTCGATATTTTTCCATTGAGCTTCATATTCTGGATCACACCAGTACAACAAGGCTCTGATTTGAGCTGAGGTAAAATAATTCTTAAGGCAGGGAAGACCCCATCCACCATTTTCTTTTGACAATTGCAGAGTTTTTAATAGAATTCGGGGTTTCTTGCCTTGCCATACAAATCTTGAGATTGTTTTGTCCCATTCATCAAATAAACGGTTGGGGATGGAGATCGGAAGGGTCTGAAACAAGTAGAGGAACCTGGGCAGAACATTCATTTTTATGGTTTCAATCCTTTGACTTAGACTCAAATATGGAATAAGATTCCATTTTTCAAGGTCTTTCTTTATTGTCGAAAAAAGAGGGGTATAGTTTTTCTCTAAAATTGATGACAGATCTTTATGAAGCACCACACCCAAGTATTTAAGAGATTCTGTTCGCCATTTGAATGGGTATATTTTTCTAAAGGGCAGTGGAGGGGCCAATATGAAAGGATTTCAGTTTTCTGTATATTTAGTTTGTATCCGGACATTGGACCAATATTGTGAAGAAAATGCATCACATTAGGAATTGAAGTTTCTGGTTTGGTCAAAAATAACAGAACATCATCAGCATAGCAGGTTTCATGTTCCGTCCCATCAATTATAACACCGCTAATTGTTTTTGACTGTCTAATATGCTGGGCCAATGGTTCCAAGTACAAAGCAAATAAAAGCGGAGACCAGGACCTGTCTGACTCCTCTTTCCAAGGTCAGTGGGTCCGTCATGTGACCGTTAACTTTAATTCTTGAAGTTGGATCATCGTAGAGAGCCTCAATATTTCTTATTATTAGGTCATCAATTTGAAATTTATTCAGCACTTGAAATAAATATGGCCAGTTCACAGAGTCAAAAGCTTCTCTGCGTCCAGACTAAGTATCACTGCTTTGCTTTGCTTTGCTTTTTGTATATGATTCATTATATGTAAAGTTCGTCTTATGTTATCTTGGGTCTGTCGCTTGTTAATAAATCCTGTTTGGTCATTGTGAATTAAATTTGGGAGTACCTGTTCCATTCTTTTAGACATAATTGAGGTATATATACGGTAGTCCACGTTCAGAATCGAGATTGGTCTATACGAAGCACAGTCCAGACGATCTTTCCCTTCTTTGGGTATTAAAGATATGACAGCCTCTTTCCAGCTTGGAGGAATTTGAGCTTTTTTGAGTGTCCAGTTGAATGTGGTCAAGAGCAGAGGAGTAAGTGTTTCCTTTANCCAGTACAGCAAGGCTCTGATTTGAGCTGAGGTAAAATAATTCTTAAGGCAGGGAAGACCCCATCCACCATTTTCTTTTGACAATTGTAGAGTTTTTAACAGAATTCGGGGTTTCTTGCCTTGCCATACAAATCTTGAGATTGTTTTGTCCCATTCATCAAATAAACGGTTGGGGATGGAGATCGGAAGGGTCTGAAACAAGTAGAGGAACCTGGGCAGAACATTCATTTTTATGGTTTCAATCCTTTGACTTAGACTCAAATATGGAATAAGATTCCATTTTTCAAGGTCTTTCTTTATTGTCGAAAAAAGAGGGGTATAGTTTTTCTCTAAAATTGATGACAGATCTTTATGAAGCACCACACCCAAGTATTTAAGAGATTCTGTTCGCCATTTGAATGGGTATATTTTTCTAAAGGGCAGTGGAGGGTGCCAATATGAAAGGATTTCAGTTTTCTGTATATTTAGTTTGTATCCGGACATTGGACCAATATTGTGAAGAAAATGCATCACATTAGGAATTGAAGTTTCTGGTTTGGTCAAAAATAACAGAACATCATCAGCATAGCAGGCAATTTTGTGTTCCGTCCCATCAATTATAACACCGCTAATTGTTTTTGACTGTCTAATATGCTGGGCCAATGGTTCCAAGTACAAAGCAAATAAAAGCGGAGACCAGGCACAACCCTGTCTGACTCCTCTTTCCAAGGTCAGTGGGTCCGTCATGTGACCGTTAACTTTAATTCTTGAAGTTGGACCATCGTAGAGAGCCTCAATATTTCTTATTATTAGGTCATCAATTTGAAATTTATTCAGCACTTGAAATAAATATGGCCAGCTAACAGAGTCAAAAGCTTTCTCTGCGTCCAGACTAAGTATCACTGCTTTGCTTTGCTTTGCTTTTTGTATATGATTCATTATATGTAAAGTTCGTCTTATGTTATCTTGGGTCTGTCGCTTGTTAATAAATCCAGTTTGATCATTGTGAATTAAATTTGGGAGTATCTGTTCCATTCTTTTAGACATAATTGAGGTATATATATACGGTAGTCCACGTTCAGAATCGAGATTGGTCTATACGAAGCACAGTCCAGACGATCTTTCCCTTCTTTGGGTATTAAAGATATGATAGCCTCTTTCCAGCTTGGAGGAATTTGAGCTTTTTTGAGTGCCCAGTTGAATGTAGTCAAGAGCAGGGGAGTAAGTGTTTCCTTTAGGGCCTTATACCACTCTGAGGTGAACCCATCGCTCCCCGGAGATTTGTTTTGTTGTTCTTTAATCTCTTGATTGCGCTTTGTATTTCCAGAACAGTTATTTCAGCTCCTAGTTTTTTATTTTGCTCTTCAGTCATGACAGGTAGATTGAGAGTATCCAAAAAAGATTTTATTTCGTCTTCTTTACATTCTGATATTTTAGAAAAGAGTTTTTTGTAAAAAGATTCAAATGATGACTGTATTTGATCCTGTTGAGTTAAAATTACATCAGTTCGCTTATCTCTAATCTTAAAAATTGCTCTTTCAGCTTCTTGTTTCCTAAGTTTCCATGCTAATAATTTAGAAAATTTTGATCCACTTTCGTAGTATTTCTGCCTGGTAAAAAGCATTTTTTTAATTATTTCCTGTGAAGCCAGATCATTGATTTCATCTCTTATCTTTTTGATTTCCTGTAATGTTCTGGGGTTTTTATTCTTGATATGTTCTGCCTCTACCAATTTTAGTTTGTCCTGTAAATCATTTAGCTTTTTCTCCCTTTGTTTCTTTTTGGCAGAGGCAACTGCGATAATTTTGCCTCTCAGTACCGCCTTAGCTGCATCCCAGAAAATAGGCGGAGAGGTTTCACCATTATTATTTTCCTCTACATATGCCTGAATGTCGTTGGACATTTTTTTCTTAAACAGAGGGTCATTAAGTAGACTGGTATTAAATCTCCAGAGTGTGTTTTTTCGTTTTTCTTCCAGGTCTACAGTGATGTAAATTGGGGCATGATCACTTAAATCTATTGTGCCTATGTCCGCATTGGTAATTTTTGATCTATCTTTATTGAAAATAAAAAAGTAGTCTATTCTTGTATAGATCATATGTGGATTAGAAAAATGAGTGTATTGGCGAGTATTGGGGTTCATTTCCCTCCAAATATCAGTTAGCCCTATATTCTTTATTAGTTTGCGAAATTTGTTACTTATAGTTTTTCCAGTGTTTTTTGAGTGAGATATGTCTAAAGTGGGCTGAATGTGGAGGTTAAAGTCACCACCGCATATAAGGGTTCCCTCAGAGTGGTTTGCAATCAGGTCCATGATATTAGTATAGAAAGTGATATCACTTCCTGGTGGAGCGTAGACATTTAGTAGAGTAAACACTTTTCCGTTAATAGCTCCTTTAACCAAAGAGAATCTACCATCCTTATCTTTGTGTACAAAACTCTGTTCAAAGATTACTCGACTTGAGATCAGTATAGCCACTCCTCTTTTATGTTTACCTCTGTATGAGGAATAGTACAGTCTAGTATCACCAAATTTAGTTAGTTTTTGATGTTCTAGGTCATTTAGATGGGTTTCTTGTAAGTATATAATATCTATTTTTTCTTTTCTCATCCTTGTTAGTATCTTTGATCTTTTAATTGGGCTCAATATGCCATTAACATTATAAGATGCTACTCGTAATTTGTCGGATGCCATTGAGTTAACTGATTAGAATTCACCTGTTTTAATTTGTAAATGATATCATACTCTCTAGTCGAACACAATACGCTTATGCACGAACTGCCAAAATCCATAACAAACAGAAAAACACAGAAATACGTAAAAAGAGGAAGTAGAAAAAAAAAAGGGTTCATACCTAAAACGTGCAGTGAACCCACAGCCCAGCCAATGATATGGATGAAAAGTGGAGGGAAAACCTTTCCCATTGAAGGGCCCTCCAGGGCGACTCCCCCTGCCATCCTCCATGCCCAGTCCAACCAAGTAAGGACTGGGTACATCACCTCCCTAGACCGCTATGCTCTACTGCCATGGTCTGACTGTCTTAATTCCCGCACACAAGATCAATTACATCCAGTACTTATGTGTATGCAACTCAGAGCCTTAAACTGCCAACATGAGGGGCCTGAACAAGTTTAAATGACAACTAAGAAAATCAAATAATACAAATATGCCTGTGTTATTACCACCCTTGTTCAGTGTAATAAACTAGACATTAACCAGGCAATATATACTCAACCAGCCTGTCCATAAATGAAATTGCTTAAAACAAATGGACTACGCAGCTATCATCTTTGAATTATAATAATCATAATCTCTGAAATCTCTCGTCCAGAGCAGAAGAGTCAAATGGTTTAAATAAATAGGTTACGTAGTAATAATGTTAGTGTCATCAAAATAACAGAAATGAGTCCACACACCCCACGTTGGAACATCCAGGCGCTGTCCTTCACTTCTCCTTGTTCCGTATTTTCTTAAGGAGCTCATCTGCTTCCGCTGGTGTCTTGAGTAT